>NC_134398.1:82729293-83101382 GCF_050003625.1 Haematobia irritans
GTGGCGAACAATTGTGGCGAATTCCAACTAAATAAATAAAATTCCATCAATCTATGATTTTTTTTTTAAATAGAGTACATAAAGAGCACTGTTGGACATAGAAATACGGCACCAAAAAAAGAGAGTGAACAAAAAGATACGAACACAAAAAGAGAACATGTTCTCTTTAAAAGAGACGTAATGGACAGCCTAACTATACTGCCGAATGAAAAAATTTAACTGAATTGAATTCATATATGGAATGATTTTATTGAACTTTTTTCATTCATTGGGACAAATCTAAGATATTTTTGGTAAACCTTTTTACTTCAAATTTAGAACTGCTTACCTTCGTTTTTAAATACAATTTTATTTATTTATATAGGCAATTTTTTCTTCAATGTATTTTACACGTTTTATTAATATATTAAATATATTTATTAAGAATCAACAGCATCGACTGGCCTTGAAATATTAGTTTATTATTCCACTATTTCCAATTTCCATGTAATGTCATCAACTGTAAAACGTATTTTTCCTTCTTCTTGTACCTTTCACTTTTAATAAGTTGATGCGTAACGAGTTTGTCCTCCTTTTACAATTTCAATATCTACAAATAAACAAGTAAGGAAAGTCTAAAGTCGGGCGGGACCGACTATATTATACCCTGCACCACTTTGTAGATCTAAATTTTCGATACCATATCACATTCGTCAAACGTGTTGGGGGCTATATATAAAGGTTTGTCCCAAATACATACATTTAAATATTACTCGATCTGGACAGAATTTGATAGACTTCTACAAAATCTATAGACTCAAAATTTAAGTCGGCTAATGCACTAGGGTGGAACACAATGTTAGTAAAATATATGGGAAACATTTAAATCTGACCGAATTTTAAGGAAAGTCTAAAGTCGGGCGGGGCCGACTATATTATACCCTGCACCACTCTGTAGATCTAAATTTTCGATACCATATCGCATCCGTCAAATGTGTTAGGGGGCTATATATAAAGGTTTGTCCCAAATACATACATTTAAATATCACGCGATCTGGACAGAATTTGATAGACTTCTACAAAATCTATAGTCTCAAAATTTAAGTCGGCTAATGCACTAGGGTGGAACACAATGTGGGAAACATTTAAATCTGAAGCAATTTTAAGGAAACTTCGCAAAAATTTAATTATGATTTATCGCTCAATATATATGTAATAGAAGTTTAGGAAAATTAGTCATTTTTACAGCTTTTCGACTAAGCAGTGGCGATTTTACAAGGGAAATGTTGGTATTTTGACCATTTTTGTCGAAATCAGAAAAACATATATATGGGAGCTATATCTAAATCTGAACCGATTTCAACCACGCATAGCTACAATGCTAATTCTACTCCCTGTGCAAAATTTCGACCAAATCGGAGTTAAAAATTGGCCTCTGTGGTCATATGAGTGTAAATCGGGCGAAAGCTATATATGGGAGATATATCAAAATCTGAACCGATTTCAACCAAATTTGGCACGCATAGCTACAATGCTAATTCTACTCCCTGTGCAAAATTTCAACTAAATCGGAGTTAAAAAATGGTCTCTGTGGTCATATGAGTGTAAATCGGGCGAAAGCTATATATGGGAGATATATCTAAATCTGAACCGATTTCAACCAAATTTGGCACGCATAGCTGCAATGCTAATTCTACTCCCTGTGCAAAATTTCAACTAAATCGGAGCAAAAAATTGGCCTCTGTGGTCATATGAGTGTAAATCGGGCGAAAGCTATATATGGGAGCTATATCTAAATCTTAACCGATTTCAACCAAATTTAGCACGCATAGCTACAATGCTAATTCTACTCCCTGTGCAAAATTTCAACAAAATCGGAGCAAAAAATTAGTCTCTGTGGTCATATGAGTGTAAATCGGGCGAAAGCTATATATGGGAGCTATATCTAAATCTGAACCGATTTCAACCAAATGTGGCACGCATAGATACAATGTTAATTCTACTCCCTGTGCAAAATTTCAACCAAATTGGGGTAATACTCAGGCTTCTAGGGCCATATAAGTGTATATCGGGCGAAAGATATATATGGGAGCTATATCTAAATCTGAACCGATTTCTTCCAAAATCAATAGGGTTCTATTTTGACCCAAAACACATACTTGTGCCAAATTCGAAGTCGATTGGGCTTAAATTACTACCTAATCCCTTGGTTACAAAAATGTGTTCACGGACAGACGGACATGGCTATATCGACTCAGGATCCCACCCTAAGCATTTTTGTCAAAGACACCATGTGTCTATCTCGTCCCCTTCTGGGTGTTGCAAACATATGCACTAACTTATAATACCCTGTTCCACAGTGTGGCGCAGGGTATAAAAAATCATAAACCAATTTTTTCACAAAAGGTTAGCGTCAGTGTATGAATGTTACCTGATAATTGAAGTTTCCAAAATGAAGGCGAATGAAGGGGTTGTTATTCTGTTGTTGTTTTCTTTCTTTATACACCATCGCGAACATTGATAGACTTTGTTATTTATGTTCAATAATTTTGAAAAAAAAAGAAAAAATTCTCACTAATTTAAAATAATAAATATTTTATTTGTTATTTATTATATTATTTTACTATATTATTTTTTAACAATCTCTCCGTATACCATAACAACGCGATTCAAACTAAAAAACAACCCACGCGCAAACATATCGATTACATCAAAGACAGGTATCGATTACAGGTAGATAAAAGAAATGTAGGAAATTTGCCTATATTCTAACAAGTGTGTTTCCTTAAGTTTTGAAAGGATTGAATACTTTTTAGTACGAAAGAACTAAAATATTTTTCTATGCCAAGTGTTATTCGTATTTATGATAAGCTTTCTATAATAAAGGAAGTCAGAATTATCATTTTATAAGAAATCTTACTAAATTTGAGGAAACTTGGTTTTAGTTCGGTTTTTGTTTATTTTTACGAATGCTTTGTTATCAGTGAATAAAATTTTCTTGTTCAGTAGTAAATTCTTTCAGTTTAGGATTTTTTTACAAGTAAATTTTATTATTTCACACAAAAATTTAACTTAATGGAAATAAAATGGCTAAACTAAATTGATAAACATTTTTTTCTTTAGTTTCGAAAGCACTTTTTTCTGGGTGTATTTAAATTATATTATTTTTCTCGAAATTTTCTAAGCTTAATGAAATCTTACTTTTTTTAAGTATGTCTCAAAAATTTTATGAACTAAACGTGGGTGTAAAGTTCAATGACCGTACACAATAGGAACTAAAAAAAACGAAGATTTTCGTACGATTCCCAAAAATAGTAAGAATAAACTACTGTATGGTTAAAATGGTGATGATTTGGCGCCAATGATTTTCTTCTTTACTTTTAGTTCATTTTTTCTTCTATGAGAGTATGTAATTTCGTGAACTGCAGTCAAAAACTACAAGAGGGCATTAAATTTTCCTGGTTTTAACAACGTTTTGTGGAAATCTCAAAATGTGGAGTAAAATTTAGTTCAATTTTCGCGCGAGGTAGTTCATTCTTCCTATAAAATCGTTCACTTTTTTCGGTGTATTTAATCTGGCTTTTTTATTTTTTTATGATTTAGAAGACAATTACAACTCAAGTAATTCGATTGTGGATGATTGGCTTTAGTAGAACTTTTTACGCAATCCATCGTAGATAAAATTCGGCGAACTTAGGCCGTATATACTTGTTTTTGTTGAATTTAAATGGGAGAAATATTTTTTTTTTTAATAAATGACGAAAATATCAATATCATATTTATTACTAAATTATTTTGCAATGCATTGGAAATGGCGTAACTCTAGATTCTTCTTTAGTTTTTTAGGTTTAATAGTATAGAACCAACTACAGTAAATCTACACTGAAAAAATATTGACCTAATATGGAAGATTATGCAACTTAAATTTTAGGACTCGAAATTTACTCAATGCTAAGAACAATTTTTTTAAATAATGACATTTTAATTAAAAGAAAGTTTATAATCCTTGCTTCAAAATTTTTTTTCATTAATTTTAGGACACAAATCTTGAAATTTTGCGTCCCTCTGTTGAAGTTGTAGATCTTTGAAGTAAGGCAAATGTTTCTTAAAATTAAGAAAAACATTTTTAATTTAAAGAAATCGTATTTAACTCAACTGACATATTGAATTTTTAAATTTAAGATCAAAACGCATCAAATATAGGATTTAGCGTTTAAGGATTTAGCGTTTAAAGTTTTTTTTTTACATTAAGAAAACAGTTTTTACTTTAAAGTACTTGGCATAATTTGGATTTTGAAACTGGAATTTGTTGTGGGTGGTTAAATTGTAAGGGCCGATGTTGAGTGTGAACCACACCTAAACGCCAAGTTTTTTCCGAATTTTATTTGACATTTCTCTATTTCAGACTTACTCAATTTGAACCATGGACGTCGTGAATGGGCAGAATGGTTCCAAGAAATGGCAACAGTGGATGATCAATTTTCGATCATCTTCAATCATCTTCAGTGATGAGGCACATTTTTACCTCAGTGGATTCGTCAATAAACAGAATTGCCGCATTTGGGCGAATGAGAATCCAAGAGTGATTGTCGAAAAACCAATGCACCCCAAAGAGTGACTGTTTGGTGCGGTTTATGGGCTGGCGGTATCATCGGGCCGTATTTTTTCCAAAATGAGGCCGGTCAGGCAATTACTGTGAATGGTGTTCGCTATCGTGAGATGATAACGAACTTTTTATGGCCCGAATTGGAAGATATGGATGTGGACGATATGTGGTTTCAGCAGGACGGTGCCACTTGCCACACAGCTAACGAAACAATGACACTTTTGCGCAACAAATTCAATGGTCGTGTTATCTCACGTAATGGCGATGTCACCGTTGGATTTTTTTCTTTGGGGTTATTTGAAAGGAAAGGTGTACGTCGATAAGCCAGCAACAATTCAAGAGCTAAAGGATGAGATAATTTGGCACATTAACGGCATAGAACCTCCATTATGCCTCAGCGTCATCGAAAATTTGGACCATCGGATGAATGTGTGCCACCGAGGTCGCGGCGCCCATTTGGCCGATATTTTGTTCCATAAATAATTGAGTAATACCAATGTATCATAATAAAATAAAATTACAATAATTTCCTAAATCTTTTGTGTTTTATTCAAAATCAACATCGACCCTTGAAATTTTAACTACCTTTTACATGAATAACTTTATTAATATATCGCAAACAGAGAATGCAAATTCGATGAATGAGATCTGTATCCAATTTTAATTTTATCGATCCTAGATTTAAAGCCAAGGAGGTCCGTAAAAATTTTCTTTATTTTATAGAAGTCGCATCTTTGGCTAGGAATCAATACCAAAATCCTTAAAGGAAGGTCAAAATCTTTGGATCCAAGTAAACTTTTTTTTTGAGTATATGAAGGGATTTAGCTCGAACTTTTCATAAACTATATGAGTTGTTTACATTATTCGGTCCGAAAAAAAAAAACAAAGTATTACAAAAGTAGCATTCGTTATAAAAGCCAAACTTGTGTGCAAACTATAACTATGGTTATTTTTCGTTGATTCGAATGATACTCACGTTTCCTGGTAATTTGTATTTGATTCATTTGGCCACTTCTCTTTTGGGTTAGATTAACATAGTGATTTTGCAGCATAATCCAGAATTGTTGGTAGTCTCGTATCTGTTGTTCTGTTGCTTGTATAATTTTCTCCAATTGCTTTATCTGTGGGAAATATAAGAAGCCAACTAGTTAATATTTGTGTTCCGTTTTGGCGGAATATATTTTCAGGTTTTCGGATATTCAGATGGATACACCCAGAAAGGTGTATGTTAGTAAATCCCCTCCATTGGTTGGGGTATACAGACATAGTCATTATCCCTATGTAACATCTCAGACACCATAATGTGTAAAATTTCTTGGTCGTGGTGAAATTCTGAGTACTTTTAGTAGTAAATTTAGTGCACCAAATTGTTGTTAACGTTTTCCAGGTATATGCCCCTAAAATTTGCTTACGCCTTACACAAAATGCAGGACACTCACACAAGAGGTGTTTTATTGATTCCTTTTCCTCCGCATCATGACAGCTCATACAATAGTCATTATACTTCGCACCAATAGTTTTTGCAAAATCGCCTATCAGGCAGCGACCCGTTATAGCAGATATCAGGAGTGATATCTGACGTCTCGAGAACACTAGCATATCTAGTGTGCGGTTTAAGTTTAAATGGGGCCATATTTGCTTAGTGTCGTTCTCCCATCGAACATTTGCCATCATGACAGCCTTCTCACGCAGTAAGAGCTTGCAGGTAGCCAGAGGCACACCAACAGATTCTAGTTCCCCTGGAATATGTAAGGTAGTTCCTAGCCTTGCTAGCTCATCTGCTTCGCAGTTCCCCGGTATGTTCCTGTGGCCAGGCACCCATATTAGGTGAATATTGTGCTGCTCAGTCATCTCATTGAGAGATTTGCGGCAGTCGATGGCCGTTTTCGAGTTGAGGAACACAGAGTCCAAGGATTTTATTGCAGGTTGACTGTCTGAGTATATATTAATGCCCACATTTTTTGGAACATTACTTCTCAGCCAATTCGCCACCTCTCTTATTGCTAATATTTCAGCCTGAAAAACACTACAGTGATCAGGTAATCTTTTGGCTATTCGAAGTTCCAGATCTTTAGAATATACTTCGAAACCCACTTGGCCATCCAATTTGGAGCCATCAGTGTAGAAATCTATATATCTTTTATTCCCCGGTGTCCGTGTACACCACGCCTCACTGTTGGGAATTAGAGTCTCAAACTTTTTGTCGAAAAGTGGACTCGCCAAAGTGTAATCCACTACGTTAGGCACGTCTGGCATTATTTTGAGGACCGAACTGTGACCGTAACTTTTTTCCCACCACAGCGATAGCTCGCGCAACCGCACAGCCGTTGTTGCAGCTGACTGTTTGGCCAAAATGTCTAAAGGCAATAGATGCAGTATGACATTAAGGGAGTTTGTTCCTGTCTTGCTGAATGCACCTGAGATACACAAGCACGCCATACGCTGAACTTTGTCTAAACTTGTCGGCTGGTGAAGTGCCGGCCACCAGACTACAACACCATATAGCATTACAGGTCTAACCACTGCCGTGTATAGCCAATGTACAATTTTTGGTTTTAGTCCCCACTTTTTCCCTATTGCCTTTTTGCACGAGTATAAAGCTACCGTTGCTTTCCTCGCCCTTTCTTCAATATTAAGCTTAAAGTTCAGCTTCCTGTCCAAAATAACGCCAAGGTATTTTGCACACTCCCTAAAGGGAATTTTAATACCCCCTAAGGAAATGGGCCTAACCGTGGGAGTTTTGCGATCTTTGCAGTACATGACTAGTTCTGTCTTTGCAGGATTTACCCCAAGACCATTATCTTTCGCCCATTTCTCAGTCATCCGGAGGGCTCTCTGTATAATATCTCTAACTGTTGATGGGAATTTTCCCCTGACTGCTAGCGCCATATCATCTGCGTATGCCACCACTTGTATCCTTTCTTTTTCTAGGGAAACCAGAAGGTCGTTTATAGCAACATTCCAAAGAATAGAACTCCTCCTTGAGGAGTGCCTCTGTTCACATACCTTTGTATGTTTGCTTGTCCTAGTGTGGCTGAAATGCGTCTCTTCCTTAGAAGTTCGTCTAACAGCCTAAGTATACCTGGATCAACATTCAGAGTTGTCAGTCAATTTAATATCGAGCTCGGATGGACGTTATTGAACGCCCCTTCGATGTCTAGAAATGCCACGATTGTGTATTCTTTGACAGATAGTGAGCTTTCAATAAAGCTGACTAGTTCATGTAATGCGGTCTCAGTAGATCTGCCTTTCGAGTATGCATGTTGTCGTTTCGAGAGCAAACTTGAATCGACTCTAGTTCTAAGATAAATATCTATCATCCTCTCCAGAGTCTTAGTGTGTAAATATAACCATAGCGATAGGCGGTAGGCGAACACTTATTTACGTGTATTTGTTATGGGAAGCCCAAAATCCGCGACGGAATACCGTGACGGCTAGCGGCGTGTCGCTAAATTAAAACTTATTCTAACTCCATGGCGAAAACTGGTATAGTGTTGCCATCGCTTATCAATTTTTTTAACTCACCACTAGGAATTGCTGTTGCCTGGACACGAGTAGATTATTTTTTCTTGAAATAACTCAACAAATAACAAGCCATTGTATGTTTTTTTTCAACTTCATTGTTTCATATTGTCAAAGCATGCTGTATTGACAACAAAAACGCTAGGAAACGTGAAAAAGGGAATTATTCGCCGTCAAGCTTATTGTATTTGCCGTTGCGGCAAAAATGTTTCGCCCACCGCCTATCGCTATGGTTATATTTACACACTTAAGTAGGAATGATGATAAGCTGATTGGTCGGAAATCCTTCGCATTCGAGTGAGAGGCTTTTCCCGCTTTAGGTATGAAAACGACTTTTGATTCTTTCCACTTTCGTGGAATATATGCTAAGTTGATACATCCTATATATATCGCCGACAACCAGGGGATAATTCTGTCAGCCACCGCTTGTAACTCCGCCGGAGTAATTCCATCAGGTCCGGGGGATTTGAATGATCCAAAGCTATTTAACGCCCATTTTATTCTAGATTCTGATACAATTTCCTCGATAGGAAGCGACCGCTGAGCCACTGTGGCACCGCCAGTGCATGGTTCAACCGTCTGATTTCCGGGAAAATGTGTGTCCAATAGTACCTCCAGCGTCTCCTCACTGGACGTTGTCCAATTGCCCTCCGATGTTTTAATGAAACCTGGAGCGGAGCTCGTGGATGCTAGCACCTTCCGTAGTCTGGAAGCCTCGGACGTATTCTCAATGCTGCTGCAGTAATCATTCCAAGAGTTATGCTGAGCCTTTCTCAGTTCTCGCTTGTATCCTCTCAGATTCTTCTTGTAAGCGTCCCAATCCACAGGAGCTCTGGTGGACTTTGCTTTGTTAAAGAGCTTCCTGCACGATTTCTTCATATTACCTAACTCCGTAGACCACCATGGTGGTCGATTTTTCCCCCTTGCCTTCCCTTTAGGGCATGCGGCTTTCAGTGAAATGTTGAAGGCCTTAGTAATCCTCTCCACTGCGTGTTCGATAACTTGCACAGTGCTCATATTTGTCTCTGGTATTTCCGGTATCATCATATTGAACGATTCCCTATACCTATTCCAGTCAGCTTTCCTAACATTTGGCGGAAATATGGTCTTGGTGGTATGAACATCAAATTTGAAACTGATGTAGCGATGATCTGAGAAGCTGTGTTCACTTAAAACATGCCACTCAGATATCATTTCATTCAGTTCTTGCGAGGCCGAGGTGATGTCCAAAACCTCTTGCCTGTTTTTAGTGACAAAGGTTGGGGCATCTCCCTTGTTGCAAACTACCAGATTAGTACGCAAAATAAACTCTATTAGCGACTCTCCCCTTGCATTAGTATCACTACTTCCCCATATACTATGATGCGCATTCGCATCGCATCCCATAATGAGTTTCGTCTTTGTTTTCAGTGACTCCTCAACTAAGGTCTTAACGGCACATGGAGGCATCTCCCTGTCATGTCCCATATAGACCGAAGATACCCAATATTTGCATTTGGCTATTTCTAAATTGGCAACGACAGTGTCTGCATTGCACATTGAAGGAAGCAGAAACAAGTTAAGCTCGTTTTTAGCAATTATACAGGCTCGAATTACATCATTACCAGTATACTGCAATAGTTTGAACCCCGGAGTACTTAATTCACATATTTTGTTTCTATAAACATATGGTTCTTGAATAAGAACTATGTCTATGTCCCCTTTCATCAGGAGAACTTTTAAGGCAGCACATGCAGCCTTACAATGATGAAGATTTATCTGGAGGATCCGTAGGACCATCGAGATTTTCAACAACCGTCACATCAGCCGCTTCAATCGAGGCATCAAGAATGTCCTCTTCAGAGATATCGGTGACTCTCGCAATAACCATAGGTTCAACTTTGGTGAGTTCTGAGGCAATAGAAGCCTCCTCACGCATACGGTATCTATCCATGTCTTCAACTTTGGTATCTCCCTCGACTTCGCAAGAGGATCCGCTTACTTCTGATTCAGACAGAGGCTTGTCCATTTCTGAATCATTTAGCTGATCGTTTTTATATACCTTCATTTGGATATAATGAAAGCCATAACATACACGGCCCTGAGACTTTGCTAGATGTGGCAAAGACTGAGTGTTCAATATAAACACTGCATGCCGTCTTGGCCCATCCACTTCATCCAAACGGCCAACCTTCCAATCAGCTGTTGGAAGATGTGGATTGCATTGTTTCAGTCTATTTAAAATAGATTCAGGGTCAGGAGGGTTTGCAGGTATCCACGCATGTGCTCTTGGTCTAGCCGGTATGCCTTTCTTCTCGACTAACTCTAGAGCAGCTCCTTCCCAAACTTCACCAATTAGTATCAGAGCAGCTTTAAAACATTCTATAGACCTCTGGTCCTCAAATGCGACTAGCTTAAATCGTCCTTGATACCAACCAGCCTCTTGGTGTCGAGGATCTGGGCCGGGAAACTTTTCCAGCACCTGTGAGTAGACGCCAGTCAAAGCATTCTCAATTTCCCCCTATTTTTGCTTTGGAACCATACCGTCCAATGCTCCTTTATTTATAATAGCCATCACAAGGCTGTCTTTAGCAACTGAGGCAAACGATCGTTGATCCCTTTTGGAGGATGGCAGCTCATCCGGTGATCGTTCCCTTTTTCCAGCCTCAAGAATTCCTTGAGCCCATTTTAAGGAATCGCTTTGTTTAGCCGACAACGTGCTTGGGTCGACTGATCCTAATTTCTTTAGGATAAACAAAGCATTTCTGCGTTCCTTGAATCTCTTTCGTGAGGGATTACCTCCTTTTGATGCCGTTACCTTGGAAAAGGTTCGACTTGTCAAATTGTCGCCACCTGTCTACAGGTCGACTAATTGGGCCTAACTCTTGGTCATTGCCCAAATTTATAACTCCAGTCGATACCCGTCCACTGGGCCCTGAAGTTAGCAACCCAGTGGATGTCTTTGAATTTCTCTGCATGGTGGCCTAATATCCCACCACACTTGAAATTCGTAGTAGGTAATTATTACGATGATTTTATCCGCTATTAAAAAACACGTCCGTTCCGTTCGACGGTTGAATAGGATATGGGTTCACTAACAGTCATGCAATAATTGGTCCATATATAAATTGATAACTAATGTGGTGTGTATACAAAAGTTCTGCACAAGCAAAGATTATAGATTCAGGAAGATAGGAAATTAGCTACTGAGGAGATCGAACCATTTACCGGGTTAGTTTAATACTCGAACCAAACGCGTATACGACATTTATTGGCATAGCATTAAAATGCAAATAAAAAGAAATTAAGTACACGAAATAAATTTCTATAAAGGGGAAAATGTAATTTTTTGGTTGTTGCCTAAAATTTAACATTGTTTCATTAAGAAAATTAAGTTTGTCATTTAAAATATAAAAACGAAAAACAAATAAAAAAATTACAAACATGTATGGAACTAACATGGTAAATGCAACATTTGGTATGATGCAAGCCAATTTCCTATCTTCCTCAAGTTTATTGTCTTTGGTAAAAGCAACATTTGGTATGACGCAATTTTTTTGTTTCAGCAACATTTATAGAAAAACCCAAATTCATTCGAATTCGAGTGACTGCCTTTCTTTCGAACTGGTTTTCATTCGATATACAAGAACAGGGCATAAATGTCGAAAAAAAGAATATAAAATAAAAAATTAAAAAAATAATGAAAATAAAATTAAAAATTTCACACAGGGATTTGAACCTGTGCCAATTGACTTTTCACTTCCATGGATGTTCTTTTGAGAAGCACTTACTAGAAGTTTTAATTTTTGAAAATAAATATTTGATAAAAATACCCCTGGTGACATTTGTGTTCTTTATTGTTTCACTCAAACTAATAATGAACATCTCGAGAAGTGGTTATAATGTTATACGTGGAAACATTTGAATTGACGTTTCGGCGCTTCGTGTTCAATGGCTTTTGACTAAGTGTGCTAAAGCGTTCTGTTATAGTGCAACAAACCCAGATTAAACCCCTGGCAATTAATATATAAAAGTATAATAAAAAATGTTGAGAAAAACAAAAAGTGAAATTTGCGAACATTTTTAAATAAAAACATTTCTATTCCAAAACCACAGCCGATCTCGTTTTGTTGTTCTTTTCTGAAAAACAAATTGCATTACGCCGCCATTATTACACATCTTGATGTTTTGTAGTAAAAATTTAATATGGTACACATACTTGGAAATTGTAGGAACAATTTTGAAATATGTTTTACCAAAAAATAGTATCGTTTAAAAAAATGTACCATCAGAAGTTGCAACTAAAGTTATTTGTTTTCTTTCAACGAAGTTTCTTTAGGCGCGGTTTGTGGGTGCATTACACAGTGGCCTATAAATAGGTATTATGCTTGGCTGTATGGGTTGATGAGTATAAGAGCTACCAAGGCCGTATTCAGGGGGGGGGGTGAGGGGGATCAAACCCCCCCGAAATGAATGAATATTTTTATATAAATAAATATATATTTTTAGCTGCATAGAAAAATCTTATCGAAGATGTTGATGAAAAGCTGGAGGTTTTATTTTGAAAAACGCTTATCTATAAAACTTGCACAAATCATAGAATACTAGTTGAAAAGCCCGTCAAACGACGGTCGAAAAAACAAATTGTTTGTGTTCTCGCACCACAAATTTCATTTTTGGAAAATGCATTTCTGCTTTTTATGTTTGTTTGTTGTTCTTTTTGTGAACATGACTTGCTATGTTTGGCCATAGCAACAACAACGAAACAGCCAAACACACATGTGTAAATGAAATGGCGCAAAACCTGCGAAAAGAACCTGCATAATTCAGCGATGGAAGCAATAAAGAGATATTTCCAAACGTGCATATTCTTTTAACAAGTAAGGAAAGTCTAAAGTCGGGCGGGGCCGACTATATTATACCCTGCACCACTTTGTAGATCTAAATTTTCGATACCATATCACATCCGTCAAATGTGTTGGGTGCTATATATAAAGGTTTGTCCCAAATACATACATTTAAATATCACTCGATTTGGACAGAATTTGATAGACTTTTACAAAATCTATAGACTCAAAATTTTATGTTGGCTAATCCATCAGGGTGGAACACAATTTTAGTAAAAAAATATGGGAAACATTTAAATCTGAAGCAATTTTAAGGAAACTTCGCAAAAGTTCATTTATGATTTATCGCTCGATATATATGTGTTAGAAGTTTAGGAAGATTAGAGTCAGTTTTACAACTTTTCGACTAAGCAGTGGCGATTTTACAAGGAAAATGTTGGTATTTTGACCATTTTTGTCGAAATCAGAAAAACATATATATGGGAGCTATATCTAAATCTTAACCGATTTCAACCAAATTTGGCAGGCATAGCTACAATGCTAATTCTACTCCATGTGCAAAATTTCAACTAAATCGGAGCAAAAAATTGGCCTCTGTGGTCATATGAGTGTAAATCGGGCGAAAGCTATATATGGGAGCTATATATAAATCTGAACCGATTTCAATCAAATTTGGCACGCATAGCTAGAATGCTAAATCTACTCCCTGTGCAAAATTTCAACTAAATTGGGCCAAAACTCGGGCTTCTGGGGCCATATAAGTCCATATCGGGCGAAAAATATATATGGAAGCTATATCTAAATCTGAACCGATTTCAATCAAATTTGGCACACATGAATATACTACCAATTGTGCTCCTTGTGCAAAATTTTAAGCTAATCGGGATAAAACTCTGGCTTCTGGGTCCATATAAGTGCATATCGGGCGAAAGATATATATGGGAGCTATATCTAAATCTGAATCGATTTCAACCAAATTTGGCACACATAGCTACAATGCTAAACCTACTCCTTGTGCAAAATTTCCACTAAATCGGAGCAAAAAATTGGTCTCTGTGGTCATATGAGTGTAAATCGGGCGAAAGCTATATATGGGAGCTATATATAAATCTTAACAGATTTCAATCAAATTTGGCACGCATAGCTAGAATGCTAAATCTACTCCCTGTGCAAAATTTCAACCACATTGGGTCAAAACTCTAGCTTTTAGGACCATATTAGTCCATATCGGGCGAAAGATATATATGGGAGCTATATCTAAATCTGAACCGATTTCAATCAAATTTTGCACACTTGACTATACTACTAATTGTGCTCCTAGTGCAAAATTTCAACCAAATTCGGCCAAATATCTGGCTTCTGGGGCCATATAAGTCCATATCGGGCGAAAGATATATATGGGAGCTATATCTAAATCTGAACCGATTTCAATCAAATTTTGCACACTTGACTATACGACTAAGTGTTATGCTAATACAAAATTTCAAGCAAATCCGTATAAAACTCTGGCTGTTGGGTCCATATTAGTCCGTATCGGGCGAAAGATATATATGGGAGCTATATCTAAATCTGAACCGATTTCAATAAAATTTGGCACACTTGACTATAGTACTAATTGTTCTTCTTGTGCAAAATTTTAAGCAAATTAGGGTAAAACTCTGGCTTCTGGGGCCATATAAGTCCATATCGGGCGAAATATATATATGGGAGCTATATCTAAATCTGAACCGATTTCTTCCAAAATCAATAGGGATCTATTCTGAGCCAAAACACATACTTGTGCCAAATTTGAAGTCGATTGGACTAAAACTGCGACCTAGACTTTGATTACAAAAATGTGTTCACGGACAGACGGACAGACGGACAGACGGACAGACGGACATCGCTATATCGACTCAGGAACCCACCCTGAGCATTTTTGCCAAAGACACCATGTGTCTATCTCGTCTCCTTCTGGGTGTTGCAAACATATGCACTAACTTATAATACCCTGTTCCACAGTGTGGAGCAGGGTATAAAAATTTTGGTCACTTTGCCAGTAACTCAGGGATGGAAAATACAATTTTTAAGAAAGTACAAAAAAGGAATTTTTTGAGCGGAAAGGTACTTTTTACTAAATTTCAACAAAAATTTCACTGGAAGATTATTGTCAAGAGACTGAATTTTAAAGAAAATAAAATCTTGACAAAATTTTCTATATAAATAAAATTTTGCAAAAATTTTCTATAGAAATAAAATTTTGCAAAAAAATTCTATAGAAAAAAATTTTGCAAAATTTTTTCTATAGAAATAAAATTTTGCAAAAATTTCATATAGAAATAAAATTTTTACAAAATTTTCTATAAAAATAAAATTTTGCAAAAATTCTATATAGAAATAAAATTTTGACATTTTCTACCGAAATAAAAAATCGATAATATAGAATCGCATTCTTTTTTCGACTAAAACATTCTTGAAGTTCAATAAAATCCTGTTTTTGACTATGTCTTTAACAAAATCGGGATTTTCTTCCCACATGAACATGTCTGTTTTGCCATATTTGTAAAAGACTATTAGCATATAAGGTTGATAAAGACTTTCTCAAAATATTAAAATATTTTGTCAAAGCTATTGTACCGTAAATCTGATATCGACTCAAAAATGTACACACAGATGGTACTAAATCATTCGCGGGGGTACAACGGTACTGACCGGGGTGTGAAAGTTTTGAAAAAAGTACTATAGTACTGCATTTTCCATCCCTGCAGTTACTACGTGCTCATCCGAACGTCCATTTTCAACAATGAAGAGATTAAAGACGTATCTTAGAAATTCGACTAGCGAGAGTAGACTCAAAGGATTGGCATTAATGTCGGTTCATCGCCGAATAAATGTGCCGACTGAAGAAGTCATTGATTTATTTGCTGCCCAAAAAGCCCGTCTGCTCAATTTAATATTATAAAAATATTGTATACATACCTATGCATAAATAAAATTTTCTACACATGAGATTATATGAATATTTTTTTTTTAAGTTGAACCCCCCCGAAATAAAATCCTGGCTACGGCCTTGAGAGCTACCCTTTATTATTTTTAGGCTCACTTAGACTGTTCAGTCCATCGTGATACACCCATAGAAAAAATGTTTTCCTCCGGAACGAAATTTTAGACAAACAAAATTCCCTTTTAATGTAAAGTATTTTCTTTAAGAGCAAATATATCCGAATTGATGACAAACGATTCATCGATTGTATTTAATACGTTTTATTTGTTGTTAAAGAAACAAAATTAGCGTGCAAAGAAAACTTTGCTTTTCTAAAATTTCGTTCCTGAGAAAAGAAAACTCTTCTTTCAGAGTACTACAAATGGTGAACCCTCCGAACTTTCATTTAAATTACTGAGAGGGGATCATCCACCTCTGGAAAACTTTTTGGTGTTTTGGTCGAAACTGCGATTGATACCAAGACCGTTTGTATGCAATGTGGTTTAAACAAACCTTCGTTGGTTTAAAATTTCGTTTGTGAGGAAAGTAAGTACACAACGTAAAGGTGGAAAAAAGTTCTTCATAAAGATCAAAACATTTTAAATGGTGACCAAGATCATCATAACCTGGTTGCGGTGCAAATTTGCATGGCTACAAAAAGGCTTCAAACATTGGACGGATTGTAACCACGTCCTGGGTAAGAAAAATTGTATATATAGCATTTTCACTTCAAATGAAACCTTTTTCAAATCAAATGAAACCTTTTTTAAATCAAATGAAACTTTTTTTCAAATCAAATGAATCTCTAAAACCAAAGGAATTCTTTTTAATGAATGAATTAGTCCGCAAAATTATTTTCGCTAAAAGCAAAAATACACTTTTTTGAAGAATTATTTCCTTGAAGAATTATGTGTTACTTTCTTATTTGTACCCTCAACTAATGATAAAATTATTGATTATCCAAGTCTTAATTTAGGATTGCACGCCCTCTTAAATATAAGCTTGTTTTAATTGAATATAGGTAGGGTAAATGTTATTCAAAAATTTATTAGGATTTTTAATTAAATTAAAGTCACTAATACTAATCGATGTCTACTATTCTCATGGGAAATTTCATCCAATCGAAAATCCATAATGAGTTATAGTAACTATTGTAATTTTTCATACGAAATTTAAAAAATAAAACAAAAAATTCTTTGAAGTCAGTTGTAAACTAAGGATTTATTTGGTGGCATTATAAGTCAAAATATTTTTTTTTTTGTGTACGGAACCAAAATCCAAATCCGAACTTTTTTGGACATTTTTTATATCCTAGCAAAAAATTCGGAAGTTCTTCCTAAGTCATTACCCGTAATGTACATCCAAAAATGCATTCTTTGTTTTACTATCCCAGCAAAAAAATTTGGAAGTTCTTCCAAATGCACAACTTTAAAAGCACTTCCAGAAGATGCACTCCCAATGATGTTCTTTATTTTAACTACCCAAGAAGTTCTTTTCATTCAATTTTTTATAACATAGTTTTTTCATACTTTTAATGGGTAATTTTAACTTTTGTTGTTTCAAATAGGTAAAAACAGAGTAAGAATTCATAAAATGGTACAAATCA
The DNA here is from genome assembly GCF_050003625.1 of Haematobia irritans. Taxonomy (NCBI): domain Eukaryota; kingdom Metazoa; phylum Arthropoda; class Insecta; order Diptera; family Muscidae; genus Haematobia; species Haematobia irritans. The sequence continues at coordinate 82,746,795 of NC_134398.1, forward strand.
TTTAAGTTTTGTCGAAAAAAATGCTAAATCCAATCTGAAAAAATTGTGAATTTTTTGGCCACGCTTTTTTTGCTGGGATTTCTGAATTTTGCCAGATATAAAACACAGTAAGGACAAAAAAAAAATAATGGAAATTTTCAAAAAATATTTAAAAAGTGTACTGATCCATTTCTCGGCAGACGTAGAATTTACGATCAAATATTTGTTATCTAAAACTACTTTACGTAAAGATACAATTAGAAGACGTTAATATTTCTTTATGATTTTCCTTATTTGTTTTTATACCCTAAACCACATAGTGGTCAGTGTATAATAAGTTTCATCTGCCAAAAAAATGTGCCTACCAGAAATATTGATTTTAGAACCCATAAAATATATACCAACCTACTCAGAATCACCTCCTGAGACGATGTAGCGCTTGGTGTCCGTCCGTCCGTCTGTCTGCCCATGTATTTGTTGTTTACAGTATTCCGGTCGCAATTATTAACCTATTTTGATGAAATTTGGTACAGGGAGGTTTTTGGGCACAAGGACGAACGCTATTGAATTTGGAAGAAATCGGATCAAATTTAGATATAGCTTCCATATATATGTATCGCCCGATTTCGACAAATGGGGTTACGTTGCGCTTTTTTACAAACGGATCGTCACCAAATTTGGCAAAAAATAATCTTTTTCATCAAGTCTGCAAAATTTCATCCAAATCGGTTCAGATTTAGATATAGCTCCCATATATATGTATCACCCGATTTTGCTAAATTTGGCCGTAAAACCCTTATTTATCAACCGATCTTACTCAAAGTTGGCTAAATGGAATCTTCTATAGCACTAACTATATTTTTGGTAGAATTCTACCATCTGTGGCAACCGTGGTGGTAATACAAATTTATTGTCTACGTTATAGACGTTGCATTTTCAAGTTTTAAGATAATAAAGTACTTACAACGATTTTTATTTTGTAAAATTTGTTTAAATATAGCGAAAAATATTATAGGGAAAATTGTTTGGGAATGTATGGGAAAGTAGGGAACTTTTTTTGTCCTTGTAGGGTAAACCCAACATTTACCCTGAAAACACTGACCATGAGCTATAGTCAGATTGAGACAAAGAACCCATAAAAATGTACCCCTTAATTTTCTTAAATATGCAACTGCGGTTTATCTCCCAGACCTATATCAATGTTACCCCACAAATGCTTATGATTACTAATTCAGTAAGGGTGGTTTAGTGTATGATATAGTCGGCCCCGCCCGACTTTCTACTTTACTTGTTTTAAATGAAATCTAAAATACTGAAATATCAAAGAACATTATCATTGTGTTTTTACTACGTTTTTTTGTTGGTCTTCTTTTTTCAGCCTTAAAGTATAAATTGTTTAGCCATGCCATTTGTTTCCTTCATGTACACATTACTTATACCCCAACCATTAATGATCTATATATGAATTCGAACAAAAATCTGGATCAAAATTTCATTAAAAATTCAAAAGATTCATTTGATTTGAAAAAGGTTTCATTTGAAATGTAAAAGGTTTCATTTGATTTGTAAAATGTTTCCTTTGATTTGAAAAAGCATTAATTTGATTTGAAAAAGGTTTCATTTGATTTGAAAAGGGTTTCATTTGAAATGTAAAAGGTTTCATTTGAAGTGAAAATGCTATATAAAGAAAGCAGAAAATTCATGTATTTTAGGAAAATGTGCTTTCCCATTTTAGCTAATTTTTAATTGTAGTAGATCGTAGATAGTAAGTAGCCAATAAAATTTTTGTTTGAGTATAAGGGTTGTAGTGTATTCGTATATTTTTTTAAAGTGTCCAAACGCACCTTTATTTCGGTTGGGCTAATCTCCTGTCCATCATTCGAGCGCAATAATTCATCCAATTGATTATTTAACTTATCCATTCTCTTCATTTTTATTTCAATTTGAGTCTCAAGCTGTTTAAGCTCCATGGTTAAGAAATCAGCCTTGCGTTCCATTGAAACCAGCTTATCATTGAGTTCTTCATTCTCCTGGCTTGTCCGAAAGTTATTTGCTTTGAATCGTTCCATATCCAAAAGGGTCTCAGCCAACTGATTTTGTGCTTGGGCCAAGTTTAATTCCATACTTCGGCGTTCTTCCTGTGAATTGTTTAGTAATTTAAGGCGGTATTCGCTGGCTTTGTCAGTTATCAGTTGCTCCTGGGCCATTTTAAGAATGTTTTCTTCAGTTTGGTACTTTTTATTGTATTCTTTATCGATTTTCAATTGGATTCTTCGTATTTGCGTTTCTAAATTTGTTCCTTCAAATTTTGCCTCTTTAAGATCTTTTTCGGTCTGTTCCAGTAGAATGGGTATTTCGACAAGTTTTTCTTCCAATTCGGCCAAAATATCGGATTGTGTTTTGCCTGAAATATATGGAAAAAGTAATAGCTATAATTACAGAAAAATGTTCCAATAAAATTATGTACAACACGGACGGAAAAGTGTGACTTTCACACTCAAAAAAACAAAAATGAACCCTCTATTTCACTAAAGTCAATTTAACTTTATTTTAGTTCATGGAATTATTATGTGTGGAGAAAGTCTCTTTTACTCAAATAGTTTTTGGTGTGCGTTAGTTAAATTAACCAAAAAAGAGGAAAAAATATACACAGATGAAAGATTTACTAAACTACCCAGTAAAAAAAAAAGCGTCGCCAAAAAAGTAGTGAAAATGTTCTTTTTGGGTCCGGAAGTAGTGCAAAATTGGCGCAGAAGCAATGAATTTAACACGGGCTTGTCATAGAACGGATGTCCACCATTTCAACAGCCGTTGCACTGAATATGCATCACTTCTTACTCTGTGATTCAAATTCAGTGTTTTGGATGTGAATTTAAAATGTTGTCATATTTTGACAAATAAATAATTTTTATAACTTTTTATGATTTTTAATGCATTCTAAAGCTTGTCTTAAACATTTGACTTAAAATATTTTGAAAAATTAGCAATATTTCAAGAATGGATTTAGAATTTTTTTCGACAAAATTTCTATAATTTGTACCATTTTATTAAAGCTTACTCTGTTTTTAACCTTTTTGAAACAAAAAATTAAATTTACCCATTAAAAATAAGAAAAACGCGGCTTATAAATAATTGAATTAAAATAACTTCCTGTGTGGTTGAAATAAAGAACATCTTTAGGAGTACATCTTTTGGAAGTGCTTTTAAAGTTGGTTGGTTAAGCTACACTTGTAGATTAGTCAATGTATGGTTTTAAGCTGCAATAAAAACAACAACAATGCCTAAAGAACAAAACCAACAATAACAAAACAAAAAGAATGGAAAAAGAAGGGAAGCACACTCAAAATAAACCCAGCCAACTGAATTCAAATCGATGATTTGACAGTGGCATAGGAAAAGAGATATGTTTGTTTTGAATTTATTTCGGCATAAGCCGGCTATCTTACAAAACCTTTTTTCGGGAGGTTCAAGTGTGGTTCATTCATTCAAGTGTGCCTGAATTTATTCTGATAATTGGTTGATAGTTTTGCTGCAAGTAGAGGATGCTGATGAGGAATGTGGTAATTCCGAAACGTGCATCCATCCAACCATCTTGCAGTCTATAGGGCTTTACCCAAATAAATTTGACAAACATTCTTTTCCTCTGTTGGTTAAGCTACACTTGTAGTTTAGTCAATGTATGGTTTTAAGCTGCAATAAAAACAACAAAAGAACAAAACCAACAATAACAAAACAAAAACAAGTATATACGGCCGTAAGTTCGGCCAGGCCGAAGCTTATGTACCCTCCACCATGGATTGCGTAGAAACTTCTACTGAAGACTGTCATCCACAATCGAATTACTTGGGTTGCGGTAACACTTGCCGATGGCAAGGTATCTTAAAACTTCCTAACACCGTAATATATACCACATAGTCCATACGTGGTATATATTAAACTAAATAATATACCCCCATCCTATGGTGGAGGGTATAAAAAGGCCGATTAAATGCGTATATAATTAAGTTTAAAGTTTCTATAGAAATAAAATTTTGACAAAAAAAATTTTGACAACATTTTCTATAGAAGTAAAATTTGGAAAAAATTTTCTATAGAAATAAAATTTGTTGTCGTTTTTTTATTTCAGCTTAAAACCATACATTGACTAAACTACAAGAGTAGCTTAACCAACAGAGGAAAAGAATGTTTGTCAAATTTATTTGGGCAAAGCCCTATAGACTGCAAGATGGTTGGATGGACGCACGTTTCGGAATTACCACATTCCTCATCAGCATCCTCTACTTGCAGCAAAACTATCAACCAATTATCAGAATAAATTCAGGCAGTTTATTAAACCCAACAAAAACCACACTTGAACCCTCCGAAAAAAGGTTTTACATTGGCATAAGCCGGCTATCAATGTAAAACCTTTTTTCGGAGGGTTCAAGTGTGGTTTTTGTTGGGTTTAATAAACTGCCTGAATTTATTCTGATAATTGGTTGATAGTTTTGCTGCAAGTAGAGGATGCTGATGAGGAATGTGGTAATTCCGAAACGTGCGTCCATCCAACCATCTTGCAGTCTATAGGGCTTTGCCCAAATAAATTTGACAAACATTCTTTTCCTCTGTTGGTTAAGCTACTCTTGTAGTTTAGTCAATGTATGGTTTTAAGCTGAAATAAAAAAACGACAACAATGCTTAAAGAACAAAACCAACAATAACAAAACAAAACAAATGAAATAAAATTTGGATAAAATTTTTTATAGAAATAAAATTCTGACAAAATTTTCTATAGAAATAAAATTTTGACAAAATTTTCAATAGAAATAAAATTTTGACAAAATGTTCTATAGAAATAAAATTTTGACAAAATTTTCTATAGAAATAAAATTTTGACAAAATTTTCTATAGAAATAACATTTTGGTACATTATTTTTGGCTCGAGTGGCAACCATGATTATGAACCGATAAGGACCAATTTTTGTGTGATTGGGGATCGCCTATATATAACTATAGACCGATATGGACCAATTTTGGCATGGTTATTAGCGGCCTTATACTAACACCACGTTGCAAATTTCAACCGGATAGGATGAATTTTGCTCCTCTAAGAGGCTCCGGAGATCAAATCTGGGCAACGGTTTATATGGGGGCTATATATAATTATGGACCGATATGGACCAATTCTTGCATGGTTATTAGAGACCATATACTAACACCACGTACCCAATTTCAACCGGATCGGATGAATTGTGCTCCTCTAAGAGGCTCCGGAGGTCAAATCTGGGGATCGGCTTATATGGGGGCTCTATATAATTATGGGCCGATGTGGACCAATTTTTGCATGGTCATTAGAGAATATATACCAACACCATGTACCAAATTTCAGCCGGATCGGATGAAATTTGCTTCTCTTAGAGGCTCCGCAAGCCAAATTGGGGGATCTGTTTGTATGGGGGCCATAAGCGTAGGAAGGCCTCTGGGGAGGGGGCTTAGACCCCCCCAGAAAAATTTTAGCCCCCCCAGAATTTTGAATGTGAATTAAAAATTTTGTGATATTCTCCCAAATAAATAATTTTTATACTTTTTTATGATTTTTAATGCATTCTAACGCTTGTTTACAACGTTTTCCCTCGAATATTTTCAAATATTATCGATTTTTCTATAATGGATTTAGCATTTTTATGGCAAAATTTGAATAATTTGTACCATTTTATTTATTCTTACTCTTTTTTAAACTATTTGAAAAAAGAAAACAAAAAATTACGCATTAAAATATAAAAAAATGAAGTAAAAAAAACTTCCTGTGTAGTTAAAATAGTTAACTTCTTTGTGAAGACATTTTTGGAAGTGCTTTTTAAGTTGTGCCTTTAGAACAACTCCCAATTTTTTGCTGGGAAATGTGTGGAACTACCCTACAGGAAATGGATCAACCACAGAACTGGTACAGGACTAGTCCCTGGTGTGTATGGACCAGTCCCAGTTCTGATCAAAACGTATGGAAGGGACCGTCCACTTTAACATGGGTTTGTCATTGACGGAGTAAACTTACATTTTAGGACGCGTCTTGGACTCATCCCAAAGGACAATTTAGCAGGAGCAACCCATAAACAGGTCCTCAGGAACCAGTCTCGGACAAACTCTTAGAAATCTCTTTCAATTTGGGTTCCTAATCGAACCCGAAATGAAAAAAACTTTTGAAATATGTTGAACAAAAGATTATTCTGATAATTTTATTTCACTAAATGTGAAAATTGCAACTAACTGGAGCACAGGTACCAGTTCTGTGATAGGTCCGTCAGTGGCAATTTGCACCAATTTCCCCGTAGGGTACTTTTAGTTGCTTTATTATAAATTGATTGTCGAGTTATTTTGATGTCTATTTTTTATTCAATTTTATGAAATAAAACATTAGTTGAACCTATAAGTTCAGTCTATAAAGTTTTAGCTAGGGGGGCTATAGCCCCCCTAGGAAAATTGTCTAGCTACGCTAATGATGGGGGCTATATATAATTATGGACCTATGTGGACCAATTTTTGCATGGTTGTTAGAGACCATATACTAACACCATGTACCAAATTTCAGCCGGATCGGATGAGATTTGCCTCCCTTAGAGCAATCGCAAGCCAAATTTGGGGGTCCGTTTATATGGGGGCTATACTTAAAAGTGGACCGATATGAACCAATTTTTGCATGGTTGTTAGAGACCATATACTAACACCATGTACTAAATTTCAGCCGGATCGGATGAAATTTGCTTGTCTTAGAGCAATCACAAGCCAAATTTGGGGGTCCGTTTATATGGGGGCTATACGTAAAAGTGGACCGATATGGTCCATTTGCAATACCATCCGACCTACATCAATAACAACTACTTGTGCCAAGTTTCAAGTCGATAGCTTGTTTCGTTCGGAAGTTAGCGTGATTTCAACAGACGGACTGACGGACGGACGGACATGCTCAGATCGACTCAGAATTTCACCACGACCCAGAATATATATACTTTATGGGGTCTTAGAGCAATATTTCGAAGTGTTACAAACGGAATGACAAAGTTAATATACCCCCATCCTATGGTGGAGGGTATAATAAATTTCGAAATTTCTTGTGAACATATATTTGTTTAGAGATGTCAGAGAAGGAGAGAGTCATATTCGAGATGTCTCAGCGTGTACCTTAGGGTAGTAATTTGGGACTCATTGTATTTTTATTGTTTGTGAATGATTTGCTCCAGTCCATAGTTGATTCTAGGACTTTCATGTATGCGTAGGGCGTTGAATCTTTTTGAGGACTGGTGTAGGGTTAATTTAATGGATTAGAATCTGAAGAAACATATGCGATTCTTCAGGTCCAGACCTATTTGGTATCTGCGGCTCGCTATCACGTTACTACAATGGTTAATAAGGTCTTTGGGGCCTTATTACGTTTCATAAAACGCTGGCCGAAAGAGTTTTCAGACCCTTACGTTACCAAGCGGTTTTTTTTGGGGGAAGTTCACTGCGCTGAACTAGTTTCCTGAATTAGTATTAATATTCCCTGTAGGTCTTCTAGGAATTATCGGTTCCTCTTAATTGAGTTTCAACGTTCTAATGTGGCTCCCCGGTCAGAAGGGGCCGGGACGTGGGCGTTGGGTCCTTTCGAAAAAAAGACAAGTTGTCGCTCTCAAAACTTCTTGAAAAACGTATGTTTTTCAATAACTTTGTTTATATATGGGTATAAATTTTGATTAATGAGACTCCTCACAAAAATTCGATATCCCTAAAGGTGGAATTACATACACCCAGAGAAAGGTTTGGTTGAAATTCGATCACGACAATAAAAATATAGTTGAGGCCCATTCGTTTTAGTTGCTTGAACCATATGTCAGTTATGTATTTTATTTAATAGTTGGTATAACCAATAAAATATCAATACAGTCAAATGCTAGTACTCACGACCAAATATTGTTTGTTATAAAACTATTAATTACAATCAAATTTCATTCTGTTCCGTACTGTTGTGTTACCAGATTTATTTTTTAAAATTGTCTCGAAAACCAACAGAAAGTTTGTACTATAAATAAATTGGTTGTGGTAACAAATTTGGTAGTTCTTAGTGGGACATGTTGCTGCAACATATATTTGGAAAAAGTGTCATGTCTCGAAAATTTATTGAAGACAAGGAAAATTCCAAATAGTTTATTACTTGAGAAAGTTGGGAAATTATGGAAAATCCATGAGCTTGCACACAGTTATAACCAACTTTATCAATAGGATTGAAGGTCAATCCTTTATATTGTCCTTCCTATATCAAAGGTAATGCCAATGAAAAAGTTAGTGTTGAAGCCAAACAGCCTAACTCTGGCTTTGTGAGAGAGTCCAACTTTTAAGCAACACCAAGATGATAAACGCTTTCGTACCTCAAGTTCGGACACCAAGAATAGTCTGTTCCAAAGGGGAATTAATAGAAATGTTCAAAACGTCTGTAATATGAACCAATTATTGTAATTGCTGGTAAAAATCCAAAATTTGATAATACACGCACAGAATAACCATGTTTGTACATGGTTGCCGCATCCATTTAATGCTTATCTAGAGCATGTAATTGCCGCGAAAACCATGTATTTTGTCTTTGTAAAAATAGTTTTCGAGCGGAGAAAAATGTATGGTGGCAATAAGCATTTGAATGGTTCTCAAATACAGCAAACATGTTCTATCATTTAAATGATAGAATTTGAGACCATTAAATGGTCGGGAAAATCATGTACCTGACCATTCATTTTTTTTTACTTTTTTACAGGGAAAAAAGTATTTTTATAGGTTAAGTATAGACATGTCTAGAACCATTACATGGCCATAAAGACCATTTAAACTTTTTTCGTGACCATTTAATTTTTAACATGTTTACAGCGAAAAGAATTTTATAAAAACATTGAGCAGGTACACACGATTTTCATTTTGCGCGTCAGTCGTGTGTTGATTGTTTCTTGGAATGGACGGAGAATACGGATTTACTGTGTTTTGTGTTTATTTATTTATTCAGAAGTGGCACGTGGTTTTATGTGAATACAAAAAAGGAAAGTGTAATTGAAAAAATGTACCTGTTTTTGTTCTGCACTTTGCTATATGGTATCATTTATTTTTATTTGCAGTTACATGATGCCTGCGTTTGTACATTTGATGGGCACGATGTAAATATGGAATAATTACTTATTGTTGAAATTGAAATAAAATAGAGTGTGTAAAAATATATGATGTTTGCTTGAACGGCATTATAAATACAAATAAACAATGAATTGGTTTATAAATAAATAAAAACAAATAAATAAAGTTAATTTTGTGTTTTCTTTTCTCAAGTGGCGTCCTTTTTTCGACGATGAAAAAAGTTTTTTCATAAAGATCAAAACATTTTAGGTTGTGACCATGTTCTTTTAACTAGAAGAAAAATATTTTTAATGAATACCATAACATTTTAAATCGTGACCATTGTCTTTTCATTCAAACAAAATTCTTTTTATCAATATAATAACATTTTAGATGAGGACAATTACATTTTTCTTAGAACCATGTTCACTGAGCCAACATGGTTGCAGGTTAAAATGTTACATGGTCGCCGCAAAAATAGCTGCTATCATATTATTTTGCTCTTCGAATATGATTGTGACAATCATGTTTCTTCTCTGCGTGTAGGAACAGTCAACAAGACCACTTTCTTTAGTTGGAGCATATTATCCTAGAAAGCAGGAATATTTGCAGGTAAGTGTTCGACGGTAGAAATTGTTATAGGAACAACCCCAAATTGGATCCTTGTTCCGAAGTACATTAGAATGGATGGAGAAATACGACTTCTGTCTTACGAGAAACAAATATACGGGCAGCTAAATCCAGTGAACTCAGGATGTGAATCAAAACCGATCAGTGAATTCAACCTGGAAACAAGAACTAATAATACAAGTAAGCACGCAAATAGAAATTATTATCGCCTGACCAAATAGTGGTTCAGGGTACAAACCGTGTGTAAATTTATTTCAAGAATTATATAATTAGTTGCAAATAAACCATAAACATATTAACGAAAAATTTATTGCATTTAATTTTTGGTGTAAAGTAAATGTAAAATATTGGTTGTTCCAATAATCCAACAGACTGCTATACCAGACAATTGTTGGTTGTTCTAACTAACAACAAAATGAAATGGTTGTGATACCCAATTTCAATTGGTTGTAGTAATAAATAATGTAGGTTAAATTCTGATAGTTGACGGAACCAAATAATTTGGTTGGCAAAAAAATTGGTTGACACAACAAATTTGTTTTCTGTGTGTACCATGCAGTCATGCGTTGACAAACACGATTCTTTAATTAATGCGTAGAATTAATGGCACAAAAGTGACATCTACCGAAATAACTGGTGATTTAAAATAACACCTCTAGCTGGAAACCATATTAGTTACACAAACCCAATTCCAGACTTGGCTTCGTTCAGAAGTCACAATCAGAGAAGAGTGAACCCATTAGCGAGTTATTTTTAACTAACCAGTGTTAATATTGAACTTCGTGTGTCGCTAAAGAAGTATGTAAAGGGTGATTCTTTTGAGGTTAGGATTTTCATGCATTAGTATTTGACAGATCACGTGGGATTTCAGACATGGTGTCAAAGAGAAAGATGCTCAGTATGCTTTGACATTTCATCATGAATAGACTTACTAACGAGCAACGCTTGCAAATCATTGAATTTTATTACCAAAATCAGTGGCAGAAAATCCGCTTTTTTATCGACAAATTTTGTTCAGCGATGAGGCTCATTTCTGGTTGAATGGCTACGTAAATAAGCAAAATTGCCGCATTTGGAGTGAAGAGCAACCAGAAGCCGTTCAAGAACTGCCCATGCATCCCGAAAAATGCACTGTTTGGTGTGGTTTGTACGCTGGTGGAATCATTGGACCGTATTTTTTCAAAGATGCTGTTGGACGCAACGTTACGGTGAATGGCGATCGCTATCGTTCGATGCTAACAAACTTTTTGTTGCCAAAAATGGAAGAACTGAACTTGGTTGACATGTGGTTTCAACAAGATGGTGCTACATGCCACACAGCTCGCGATTCTATTGCCATTTTGAGGGAAAACTTCGGAGAACAATTCATCTCAAGAAATGGACCGGTAAGTTGGCCACCAAGATCATGCGATTTGACGCCTTTAGACTATTTTTTGTGGGGCTACGTCAAGTCTAAAGTCTACAGAAATAAGCCAGCAACTATTCCAGCTTTGGAAGACAACATTTCCGAAGAAATTCGGGCTATTCCGGCCGAAATGCTCGAAAAAGTTGCCCAAAATTGGACTTTCCGAATGGACCACCTAAGACGCAGCCGCGGTCAACATTTAAATGAAATTATCTTCAAAAAGTAAATGTCATGGACCAATCTAACGTTTCAAATAAAGAACCGATGAGATTTTGCAAATTTTATGCGTTTTTTTTTTAAAAAAAGTTATCAAGCTCTTAACAAATCACCCTTTATTCATAGTACGAGTAATTTCAACATTTTCCTATAGGTTAGTATTTTTTTTTTTTAACTTTTGTCAAGTTCAAATTTAACTGTTCAGAAGTAAAAAATTAACAAAATAATACATTTTTTAAAAACGAAAAAAATTAATGTTCTGGATTTCCTAGACCACCTGGTGATTCGGAGCAAGGAGACCTCAAGGGAGGAGGATCCCCATTTCTACATGTCATATTATATTTAGTACAAAACACTTACACTTCTGTAGTACAAATCCTTTAGAATCATTTATTAGAATCGAGCACATGTTTCGGAGATGAACTATTGTCTAGAAATAGATTCACTTAACGGTAGTTACAATTGACACTCATCGTTAGTTTATTTATGATAAAAATGGAAATTTCGTGTCCAACCAGACTTCGTAATATTACACAGTAAAAGTTCAGTAACGCTGAGAAACTTCTTCGTACGTTCGAGAAAATACGTATTCCCTATTATTATATTTACTCCAGTCCATTTACGAACTCATTGGGAGTTCTTAACCATTTTTCTGGTAATGGCCGTACACTGAAACAAAAGCATACTCGGTTCCAAAGATTTTGTCTTTACTTTAAAAAATGTGGTATTGATTCCGAGCAAAAGAAGCGGAGAATACAAGTAAGGATACTTTTAAGACACAATTCTCTTTTAAATTTAGGTTTTGTGTACTTGCTTCTAGGAAGCAAATTTTAATTTTTCGCTTTCTCAGCTTTTTTTCTTCATATGCTATCAAAGTCCTTTAAAAACGACTTAACGGCAACTTTATTTTCCAAATTAGGACTCGACTTCCAGTAGAAATTATGCTATGTTTGAAGTAAAAAACTTCTTTAAAATAAAGTTTTGAAAAACATGTTCTATATTTGAACGATTTTTTGCTTTGTAGTCAAGATGCAAAAAGACGACAAATTTAAAGACAATTTCATTAAATTTAAAGAATTTTTCTGAATTATTAAAGTCAAGTTGACTTTAGCCTATAAATTTTTTCTTTCATGAAAAGTTTCATTGAAAAGTTTATCGACTTTTGGACAAGGAAAATAACTTTATTTTAGAGTGTCTTCTATGCTAAGCAAAATTTGTATTCGTATTTTAAAGACATGAAATCTTTGACCTCACCACAATATTTTTTTCAGTGTATGTTCAATTTATTTCCACTGAGTTAATTTTGTTCATCAATAGTTAAATTTAACTAACTATGAGTAACTGTGAGTTTTGAACTACTCAATATTATGGAATTTACTTGTAGTTACGACGTTCAATTTTCTGAGTGCATGCTCGGACTTAGCCATTGTAAAAACCTGTCTCCAGAATTGCCTCATTGGGCTTTTACAAGGTCCAAATTTAATTTTTTCCGAGTTTCGAGTATAATTCACATGTGACCACTAACTAACTGCATAAGATTTCAACATCGCGGTAACTGGTATGCTGTGCGGCCCGATCTCAAAAAAGGTTTGCTGCATTGATAAAATGCTAAAAACAATATTAAATAGCCAAAAAAATAATGCTAAATCTAAAAAAGGATTTTTAAATGTATGCGTTAAATTATGCATTAGAAATATATTTCATTAGGATTGAAAGATGTCAAGCCATGTATTTTGGAGTCATTCCAAACGCTAACTACACTGAAAAAATGTTGCCGTGAGACCAAAGATTTAATGTCCTTAAAATACGAATGCAAATTTTGCTTATCATAGAACACGTATTTCTCTAATATATAGTATATTTCCTTGCCCAAAAGTCGATAAACTTTTCAATGAAGTCGTATTGTCCTTATAAGTAAGTGACTTGACTTACAAATGGGTATCATAACACTTTATTTTAAAGACGTTTTTTTACTCGAAACATAGCATAATTTCTACTGGAAGTCGAGTCTGAATTTGGAAAATAAAGTTGTCGTTAACTCGTTTTTAAAGGACTTTGATAGCATATGAAGAAAAAAGCTGAAAAAAAAACGAAAAATAAAATTTGCTTCCTCGAAGTAAGTACACAAAACCCAAATTTAAAAGAGAATTGTGTCTTAAAAGTATCCTTACTTGTATTCTCTGCTCACGCAGAGAAGGAATATGATCACCTCAAACATGTTTCAAGAGCAAAATGTTATCTTTGTATGGTGACCATGTAACATGTTTGTCACTAACATGTTATTTTCTCGTCAAATATAACCTGCTTGCCGAAATCATATACATGATTTCCGAGAAAATAACATGGTTGCGAAAACCATGTTACATGGTCACCACCCAAAAATAACATTTTGCTCTGAAAACATGTTTGAGGTGATCATATTCCTTCTCTGGGTGCTTCTTTGGCTCGGAATCAATACCAAAATTGTTAAAGTAAAGACAAAATCTTTGGAACCGGGAATGCTTTTTTCAGTGTATGATCCGGGAGATTACATGTTTTTTTTTTAAACTGAGAGGGTTGAAGCCTTTCGTTCATTAAAATGTTATAATAAATGAGAATATCGCTGTTTATGAAGAATTGGATGATACATATACACTGAAAAAACAGTGAACCCTTTTCCATTGCAAAATGAACTAAACTGTAGTAATATTGACCATGATTTAGCCCTTAAGATTTTTTTCAACTTGTCTAGTTTATAATTTTCTTAAATTTTAGTTCATCTATAACATTGTATTTTAGTTCATTTTTACAACACCATAAGATTTATATACCCCTACCAAGTTAAAAAGTCAGTATTATTTTGGTTTACTTGCTTATTTTGTGAGAAACCCGATAATAAAAATTAACAGTCTCTTTAAAATTTCGACGACTAAACTATTTTTAAATCAATCATTCCACAGTACATAGAAATTAAATAATTAAAGGAACAACAAACCGTTTTACTATTATGAAAATGTTCATACATTAAAATTAAACTTTCTTTAAGCAAAAGTACTTTATTATAAAAACTTATGATGAAAGTTCTTAATACAATGTTTTTTGTGAATAAAAATTATGACCACGTGGAACAGAGAGTAGTTCATTTGAACTCGCTGTTTGGACATTTTGACTTATCCTTTTTTTATTCATCGTAGGTAATTTTTTCACATATCTTGCTGGAAAAAAATGGAAACAATAATGGAAATTGGTAAAAATTAACACCATGTAATGAAATATAATTTTTAATTCTTCATTTTAGCTTGTAACTTACCATATTTGGGGGCATTTTATCAAATGGTCTAAGGAATTCAACTTTTCTTTGGAAAACGTATCTCATAAAATTTGTACCTGAAACAATTAGAGAAATAATGAAGTGTTATATATAAAGTCATAAAACTGTTTGTTATCGATGTGAAGGATATAATAAAATAAATATTCTAGTTAAAAGAAAGCCAAAGTTCTAATATAAAACTTACCAATTCTCTATTAAATTGTACGCTGAGGGGAAATATGAAAAGTTGTCCAAATTTATTTGGGTTACTCTGAAATTAAATATTTATTTTTTACATTAAATAAAATTATTAAATAGGTTTTCAAAAAATCTAATGAAAAAAATAATAATATGCATAAAAAACCAAATATTCTTGATAACCCTAGACAGTCATCGTTCGTCAAAATGACGACACGTAATTTCTTTTTCGATTTATAATGCATTTTAGTCTATTGGGAAATGGTAAATTTAAGTAATACTAATTAGACTGTTTTATTTTTATTTTATACTAATTAAAACCAAATTGAATGTGAAAATAAATTAAAGTTTGGTTCACTTTTTCGCTCACGATGAAAATTATTGCGTCGTGAAATGAGCCGTAGTCAAAATGACGAAGGATGACGTTAATGTACAAAAAATAAGGATGACTGTCCAGGGTTAAAAGAAAGTTAAAGAATCCTTACCAATTCACTATTAAATTACAAGCAAAGGAGTACTAACAATGTTTCCAAATTTTTAATGGGTTACTCTGAAATTAAATATTTGTCTTTTACATTAAAAATATTACATTGCTTTCCAAAAAAAATTGATTAAAGAAATACTAAAATAAGGCATTAAAAACATGTAATTTTGATGATAAAAAGGTCACATAAACGTAACTGTTCTAGTTGAAATAAAGCCAATTTTTAAAAGAAATCTTACCAATTCTCTATTTTGTAAATTTGTTCGAATCCATCTGGAGTTGCTCTGAAATTAAATATTGTTTTACAACAAAGAAAAACATTGAACTGGTTTCCAAAAAAATTAATTAACAAATAATAATATACATAAAAAATATTCTTTTTAAAAGAAAGTCATATTAAAAAGATACTTACCAATTTATGAATAAACTATACGCTGAGATATAACAAAAATTTTTCACATTCATCTGGAATTGAATATTAATTTTTTATATAGAATAATGAAAATTTCAATACACTTTCAATTTCAACATTTTTTCCTAAATATACATAATAACTTTTTTATAAACTACCGATAAAATATTAATAACTTTCATTTAAAAGGTTTAATACACAAACACCAATATATGTCTCAAAATTCCAAAATATTCCATGCCTTTATATTCCCTTGTTGCATACCTACTTAAAAAATGCAACAGCCCACGCCAACGCCAACTATACAACTGAAGCATGCCAAACAAAACCAAGCAAAGCCAAAACATTCCTACAACAACAAAAACACATGTGCCTTTATTGAAAACAACATCTCATCCAGCCAAATAAACCATCCGCGAGTAACAAACACACACACACAAACCACTAAATGGACAAAAATAAAAACAACCCCACGCTCATGTATACACAACAAAACTCAAGTAACATCATCTTTACATTAATCTCATTCCACTATGCTGATAAAGATCTCTGTACTATGCATTAGTTCATAGCATCTGCTGACAATTTACTCTAAGAATAATATTCGTAAAGGCACACCAGTTTATGAACGATGAAACGTTTAAGTTACAATTTGCAAAATTTTCATGAAATGTTATCTACCATTTTTGACGAAAATGTCTATAAATTTAATTACATGTGAACTAAAAATATTTCATTGGGTAATTTTTTACCAACAATTATTAACTATAGGAATTGTTAGTAAGAAATTCCTATCCACTTTCAAGTTCATTTTTCGTAAAAAAATATTTTCTTATACAAACAAATCTTATAGTAAATTGCACTTATTATTTAGAAAATACTTTACATTTCACAAGTAGTTTTATCGCATGACAAACGAATTTTTAACTACCAGTTAAGAAATTTTTTAAGGAAATTTCCATCGTATTTTGTAGGCCATGAACTAAACGATTGCTACTTAGAATTTGTAAAATTTCCTTTCGAGTAGTTAATTTTCGTTGAAGATACGAAAAATGAACTAAAATTCTGGAAAATTCTTGTAATAAATTATTGTAAAAATCTTCTTAAATTTACGAGACACTTTTTTTTGTGTGCAAAACATTCCTACAACAACAAAAACACATGTGCCTTTATTGAAAACAACACCTCATCCAGCCAAATAAACCATCCGCGAATAACAAACACACACACACAAACCACTAAATGAATAAAAATAAAAACACAACCCCACGCTCATGTATACACAACAAAACTCAAGTAACATCATCTTACATTAATCACATTCCACTATGCCGATAAAGATCTCTGTACTATGCATTAGTTCATAGCAACTGCTGACAATTTACTCTAAGAATAATATTCGTAAAGGCACACCAGTTTATGAACGATGAAACGTTTAACTTAAAATTTGCAAAATTTTCATGATATGTTATCTACCATTTTTGACGAAAATGTCTATAAATTTAATTACATGTGAACTAAAAATATTTCATTGGGTAATTTTTTACCAACAATTATTAACTATAGGAATTGTCAGTAAGAAATTCCTATCCACTTTCAAGTTCATTTTTCGTAAACAAATTTTTTTTATACAAAAAATTCTTATAGTAAATTGCACTTATTATTTAGAAAATACTTTACATTTCACAAGTAGTTTTATAGCATGACAAACGAATTTTTAACTACCAGTTAAGAAATTTTTTAAGGAAATTTCCATCGTATTTTGTAGGCCATGAACTAAACGATTGCTACTTAGAATTTGTAAAATTTCCTTTCGAGTAGTTAATTTTCGTTGAAGATACGAAAAATGAACTGAAATTCTGGAAAATTCTTGTAATAAATTATTGTAAAAATCTTCTTAAATTTACGAGGCACTTTTTTTCTGTGTATATATATGAGATCTAAATCTGGAAAACAAGCATTTCTAATTTTTGAAGTTGTAGTAGGTTTGAAAAATTGAATGAAAATCGATTAATAAATACGCCAAGTGTAGGGCATATTTAAGTAAGAAGTTTTACCAAATCGAGGACACATGAACAGATATACAGACGGGCATTGCTATTTTTGCTTGTGAGTTGATTGATACGCTAAATTTTCGGTGTTGAAGGGTCTTATTACTTTTGCAAGTATTAATATAACTTTATAGTTGAAAAAAGCAAAAAAAATGCTAAATGGAAATTTTGCGGCTAAATACAAAAAATAAGTGCTAATTCTAGCTCCAAAATTGCTAAAATGGCTACACTGCTGGTATGAGAGAAATTCTGCCTCCTTGGGTTTTCACTGTAAATATGACCACTGGACTGTACTTACACTGACTCCTTAAGGCTGTGAAGTCGTCCGTTAGCCGGTTCTTGAACAGTTCTAACTTTTCATTCAACTCCAATTCTTTTCTTATTTGTTTCTGGACAGCTTGTATCCCAGCTGTGTTCAGTTTTATGGTTTCTTTCTCTTTGCTGGTATAGAAAAAGGATGTGAATTAAAACCTGCATGGACTGTACATATATCGTGAATAACATACTTCATGGCCTCTTGAACTTGATAGAGTATCCGATCTCGCAAGGATATGGCAACAATTACCTCCGACCAGGCTTGCGTCAAACGTTTGTGTTCACTCTCCAAAGCTTCCAAATCTGCATTGGCATTGGAAACACTCATGTTGAGAACATTCATAACCTCTTCCATGTCCTTCACTTCGTTTTGCACCATCTCCAGTTCCTTTTCACTTCTCTTCACTTCCAGGTCCAAATGGTAAAATAACAGATCGGACTTTTTCTTCTCCTCCGACAGCTGTTGTTGAAGTTGAGCATCACGGCTTACAACGCGCTTAGCATTTTTCACCTCATCTTCAACATCATCAGCCCATCTTCGTATGCTCTTCTCCAACTCTTGCATATTCTCCAATTCGGCCATTCGCTTATTGTATTGCGTCTTCTGTTTCTTGCTGAGTCGAGATTTTTCCTCATATTCCTCCTTGAGTTTTTGGGCAGCCTGCTCCTCGCTGTGGCGTTTTTCATAGTAGTTCTGAATTTGTTCGGCAAACTCTTCAAGTTTTTCGTTTTGATGTTGAATTTTTTCCTGCATGTCGTATAGGATTGCACCCTGCTCTTCACGCTCCTGCTCCTTTTGCTTGGTACAATAATTAATTTCTTCGATCTCATTGATGAGCTTATCTCGTGTACGTAGGAGATATTCTTTCAAGGATTGTTGGAATTTTTGCAACAATGGATGATTGGGTGGCAAAAGCGCTAAGGGAACACCAGAGGCATTGTTCCCCTCGGCAGGCGGGATATCGTCCAATTCGCATGACTCACTTGGAACTGAATCGTCCTCAGGAACTGCCACATCTTCAGTTTCGTTTGCTTGACACAAATCACTTTCTTTGTTTTCTGACATAGCTTTCTAATATTGAAGAAAATAAATTGAACTGGATGACAAAAATTTCCAGGATAAACCGAATTCAAATGAAGGAGGTTTTACGAAGAGCCCTAGTGGTTTACAATCGCAAGGATTGTTTACTAAACATCGACCGCAGTGTCGTTATGGATAATAAACAGGAGCTGTTGTTTTTTGTTTATTCAATGCAAACAGATTATGAATGTGTACAGAGTCCCTTGGTTACCATATATTGTATGCAGCCGCGGCCCACAGTGCTTCGAAAACGGATTTATTTTTTTAATAGTCAAGCCAATAGCCAAGTTTCGATTACAAATATATTTGACTAGAACTATTTTTAAAAAATATTTGAATTTTTTTTGCTTTTTTGTATTCGAAAATGGCGTCAAATTACGTGGATGGTGTAAAAGAACGAGTGGTCCGATTTTAGTAAAGTTAAATATTTTGTGTAGGAATTGAGGTGGTGGTTTTTGAACTAAAGCCAAAAACAAGTATATACAGCAGTAAGTTCGGCTGGGCCGAATATTAAATACCTACCACCATGAATTAAATATTATACACGCAGAGAAGAAACATAATTGTCACAATCATATTCGAAGAGCAAAATAATATGATAGCAGATATTTTTGCGGCGACCATGTAACATTTTAACCTGCAACCATGTTGGCTCAGTGAACATGGTTCTAAGAAAAATAAAATTGTCCTCATCTAAAATGTTATTATATTGATAAAAAGAATTTTGTTTCCATTAAAAGACAATGGTCACGATCTAAAATGTTATGGTGTTCGTCAAAAATGTTTTTCTTCCAGTTAAAAGAACATGGTCACAACCTAAAATGTTTTGATCTTTATGAAAAAACTTTTTCGTCGTTGAAAAAATGACGCCAGTTGAGAAAAGAAAACACAAAATTAACTTTATTTATTTGTTTTTTATTTATTTATAAACTAATTTATTGTTTATTTGTATTTATAATGTCGTGCAAGCAAACTTCACATATTTTTACACAATCTATTTTGGTTCAATTTCAACAATAAGTAATCATTCTATATTTACTTCGTGACCATCAAATGTACCAACGCAGACATTATGTAACTGCAAAAAAAATAAATTATGCCATATATCAAAATGCAGAACAAAAAACAGATACATTTTTTGAAAAATTTTCCCATAGCCGAGGGGCTCAATTTAAGAGGACGGTCAATAGGGTTCCGGTCCACCAAGGGTGTCAAAATTTAGCTTACCACTTGAACAATATCTCGGCTCTAATCATACAATATTACTGTTCCCAAATGACGGACATTTAGCTATTTGTGTTACCTCACTCCTCTATACACTCAGATATTTTTGATCCCTTTGCTTGGGTGGCACACGGACGAAAAATATTGTTTTTCATATGCTTAGGTGTAAAAATTATGTGTTTGGGAAACAAATTTTTAACACATTATTTTTAGGTGCAACAAATAAAAGGGTTGTTGAGTAAACGTTTATGATTGCTTATCGACTTATATCGACGCCCTCATTCCAGAGTGCGCTAAGTCTACTTATCATGTTTTGATGGAGTTCGCTGGTTTTTATTCGGATTGATGTGAATCCTGTCAAAAGATCGAATTTAATGGACATTTCTATCAAAAGTTATGGTTAATATTGTACTTAGCCTGTGTCTAAAGTTTTAAAAAATGTCCAATCCAAAAAGGGCAAAAAGCTGTGTTCGGTCTTAAGTGGTCTAAGTAATTTTTAGCCATGTTCTATTATCACTATTTTGAGTTCGTACATACTAAAAAAAATATAAACAATAAGATTTTAAGACCGCAAATAAGGGAATTTCTATCTTATACGGGTTTTGAGAAATTTCAAAAAACAAAACTTATTTCCTGTAAAATTCACTTTTTAGACTTAGCGCACTTTGGAATGTAGACATCGATATATTTTATATAAAAATACACGTTTGGGGATCCAATTTATTTAAACAAATTACAAACACATGTTTTTAAAAAAGATATACTTAGGGTGAAGCATAATATGTTTGCACATTTTTAATAATTTTTTTGTTTGAACACATTCTGAAAATATATATGATAGAAGCAGAATATGTTTGGGAGTATATGTTACAGAGGCGACTTTTTTGAGCGTGTACGTGGAGGAGTTCTCTGATCGGAATCAAACTGCACATATTTCTTAGTTTTGATAATCAACAACGCTCTTCAAAGTTTCGCTTTCCTATGAAGCCTCCTTCTATTTTTGTCGATTCGAATCACTGTGCGCCCCTCCCAACCTGGAATGTTATTAGATTACAAGTTGGTGGATATGCACCTGCCATGTAGAAGAGTTTTTAAATCAGTCGAGTAAAGCAATTTAGCATAGACGCAAAAGACAAAATTTTGTTTCACCCAAACACACTGACGTAGTCACTCTAGCTCTGCGTGTCCGTTTGGCGGCTAATAGATATTGGTATTGATTTTGGCCATCCCTTGAATGTGAATATTAGCCAAATACCCTAAGTGTATGGATGTAATACCCACGCATATGAACCACTTAACCCTTTCGACCCCAACTTTTTATCTGTATCGCTAAAAATATGGTTTTTACTTTTAATCATGTTGAAGTCATTTATGTAGCGTCTAGCTAAGATTTCGCTGCAATTACTGATGAATAAGTAACATTCATTAATCACAACGGATTCATTAGTAAATTTAAAATATGGTTCACAATCAAACAATGGACGCTATTGAAATCTTAAGCGGTGTTGCCAGGTGATTTGTGAACCTTACCCCCAAATATGTACTAAGAAAAAAAACTTCTATAATTTTTTCAAAAACGCACTTCCAAGTTTTGAGAAAAAAAGTCTGTATTGATACACTTACACACAATATGTTAATAAAAAATATATTTGTGAAATTCGGTTTAGAATGTACAAAAGTAAACAAATTAAAATTTAGTAAATATACACATTGTTGCTGGCCGCAATTGAGTCCGGAGGTTTTGCCAATTTAACCATTTGAAAACACAAACAAATTTTGGGTATGAATGTGATTACAAACAATTGAGCGTTTATTTCTAAAAATGTAAAATAACTGTAAAATAAAATACATATAAAACTACATAATAAATAATACTCACTGCAGTTTTGCACCTCCTTCCTCTTGTGATACCAAATGAGAATAAATCGATAACAAATTTTATTTGATATGTACTACACAAGATTTAATAAAAACTGTTAACATTTTTATTATAATTTTGAAAATCTGTCACATGTATATAAACCTTTTTCGAAATTGTTTTTGGTTTGTCTGTATTCAGTCTGTTTGTTTCAAAATGCATTGATCATCCATCCCTGTAGGAAATTGAGGTGACTTTAAGTTAATAAATTGTTAGTCATAACTGAGTCACAGGTGACTCAAATCCTAACTCATTTCCCATGTAAAATCCTATTCAGTTTTAACACGTGTTGTCATTGGAACGAGTCAGTCCTCACTCAAACCTGCATAAGCTTCAGCTAACCAAAAGTTAGCTCAAAGTGAGTTAGCTTTAGGCTGATAATATATGAGCATACTATGAGTTAGCTCTTAACTGATTAGTTTATGGTGAGCTCTTTGTGGATAATAAAATATTTTGTTTTTGTTTTATTATTTTTGAATCATTTTATTTTGAATTAATTAAAAATAATAACAATTCAGATTTTTTTAAATTATTTTACAATAAATAAAATATAACGTAAGTAAAAATTCGGATAATATTAGTTGAGTTCATCTTGTCTTGAGTTTGAGTGTTGTGTTAATTTTCTCGTTTAACTCAGAGGGAGTTGTACCTACTTTTGTAATGACGCACACTGAATGGAAGTGCCATTCGTCAGGGAAGTCCAAAAGGCTTAAGTGTATTTCCCAATATCTTCGTCCTCAAACAGCCATTTAACACTTTTATTCAAAGTTTCCATTTATTCCTTCACTGACAATGATGGGTTCTAGTGGAAATAAGGAAAGTTTAATTATTAAATTGCGTTTGAATAATGCATTTATATGCTACTTACCGCTAACCGTGACAAAAAATTACAAAAGTTCTCTGAAAATAGAAGCTAAATTGAAACAAATATAAAAAGCCAAATCCAAATTGACAGTTATAGAAGCCAATACATATTTTTTGTTTGTTTATTTGAAATGTTTCCATGACTTTACTTCACTTAAATATGCATCAGCTTTGAGTGAGTAAAAAGGTAACTCATTGCTGATCGAGAAAAAGTGAGTTTGGGAAAAATTCCACTGACTCAAGACTGCATAAATAATGAGTTAGCTTAAAGTCGCCTCAAATTAGTTAGTAGAAAGTTAGTTTGATTTTGAGTGAGTTCGAGACATTCCTACAGGGATGGTGCGCAGTCGAGACTGTTGTTGTACGAAGTACATTCCCTGTAGGAAATTTAGCTGACTTTAAGTTAATAAATTGTTAGTCATAACTGAATCACAGGTGACTCAAAACCTAGCTCATTTCCCATGTAAAATCTTATTCAGTTTTAACACCCGTTGTCATTGGAACGAGTCAGTCCTCGCTTAACCCTGTGTTGAAGCCTATTCAACAAATATAACTACATTTATTTTCAAATAATAACTGAACTAATTGAATTAAAATTAATTTGAATTATTGTGTCAATATGGCAACTCTTTACCCAACTTGAGGCAAAGATAACTGAGTATAACAAGATTGAGCATTGTGCTCTTATCAAGAGAAGACAAATGTCAAGGTGTAGAGGGCTATGAGAAAAAAATTGTTTTATTTGTCAATTTTTTCCAAAGCAGCTCTGCCCAAGAATAAATTTAAACGGCAATATTCACATAAAACCATAATGAATATTTGCTTTAAAATGCACATACGTTTTATTTTAATTTTCTACAATCGTTTTGGTACTGCTTTTGTGGGTTTTTATTCAGAAATTTAAGAAAAACACAAATGTTATGATATTTTCCGACGCAAACGGCAGTACATTTGAGAGACACGTCGACGCAAACTTTATGATATTTTGTTGGCAGAGTCCTCTGGTGCTTCAGTTTTGCTATGACAAGGCTGCATCTTCTTCTCAATTATCTTTGCTTGAGGCAACTGAAGTTAAGCTTTTACTCAAATGGATAAAGGGTTCCATTTTCTTTAACTTATGTATCTCCAAATCTCCAAATCTCTCTATTAGCTTTTTTTGTGATATAAAATGAATTAGTTAACTTACTTGCGCAGCAGCCATCTTCGTGGTAAGAAGAGAAAAGTCCCCAATAAACTTATATACCACTGATAGTCCACTTGCAGATTCTTCCGCAATTGTACATGGTCCTTCGAACCAGATATGAACCAGTGACCTATGGTCCTATCGACCCGTTAAGGAACCTGGAGAAAAATTCTTCAAATTATAATATTGGATATCGTCCACCCCATTTTCTTGACACAAATTCTGAACAGTTTACCATGGAACGAAGGTACGTAACATTTATTAATTTGTGAACGGTTGGGGCTTTTGTGTTCTAATAGAAAACAATATACCCTTTATGGATATTAGTGGCGACAAGTACGTTGGAACTCTTTATTTGGGAAAAGGTTGTTTCGAGAATTGCATGACGTATGCCATTATGATTCGTCTGTTGCGCAATGTCTAGTTTGTTATTGCAATATTATTAAATACATCGTATTGCTAAGAACACTTTTAACGAAAGTTTATGTTAATAACATTGATAAACCATTGATTATGCTTCACGAGCAGCACTCTGAGGTTGAATATACTCATACATACTGACAGGGAACGAGTCGAACAAGAGAAATAACGAATTACGGGTATAATTGGTTGTTATCGGTTCATATCTGTATTACCCTAATCTCTTTTCTTACGGAATGATATCGAGGCGACACACATCTTGAATGTAATTTGCATTTGCATGCGACAATTGCATATTTACTGCGGTTTGGGTAATAAGAGCAGTTACAGTGCCATAGTTGACATATCCATCACTGTGAATAACAGGGGCATCACACTAGTGACAACAACTCTACTTTCTTCGAAGTAGTTACCGGGACGCTTTTTTCTGTACGATTACGATTTTATTGACACTCGATTTCTTCTTGATCATAATATACCCCTATGGCAGACCATCACTTTGGGTTACGTTGTCTTCTGTTGTAGTAAAGGAAAAATCGAGAGATATGGGAGACGTGTGGTAGTCTGTCACATTCTGATGTTTATCAACATTTGTACAAAAGAACACTCGTTAATCCTCTCTCTTGCTTATTCATCCTATTCGCCCGATTAACATACCTGCTACAAATTAACATACAAGAGTACAATTTCTCTTAAACGTCATTGTATACACACTTGTCACCGACCAAATACGAGAACAGTAGACGTCTCTTGGAAAACGGTTCTTAGGACAACTCCTCCAACCCTTCACTTTGCATAGACGTATTGGACTCCCGTCCAACGACAGAGGAAATAAATACTTGGCTTGACAATTCAATATCTCTCTATCGTCTCTCATACTATTAGCACATTTGACTGATGTCAACCACGACCAATAAAGTACAAGATCTGTAAATAGAGTAAAGAGAACAAAGGAAAAGGGAAAAAGAAGAGGAAAAGAAGGCACATTGGCCAAGTAACAAAGGAAAAAATTAACAAGTTTAATTCGAGTGTTTTAAGTGAAGATTGTCTATACTTATAGTGTCTGCCTGGCATGTGGAGAAATAGTGGCCAGAATATTGTGTTACGACTTTTTATTCTAAAGATATGAATGCGAATACGAAACGTGTGCACGGTACGACATTGGGTTTTGCTAGATTTAACGCAGCCTGGTGAAGAAAATTGTGTGATAGAAGTTACATTATAATTTATTCTTGCGGCAATAGGACCTTCTCGAAAGGAAGGCTTTGACCACAATCCGCACGGGGAAATACGTCCTGGTCACATTTTTCATGGCAGAGACGAGGAATGTTGATTACGACCTTAGCTCCCAGTAGCGGAGGGGTCATGATTTGCACATGACGGATTTATCGAAATAATCTTATCGAGGCTTATGAATAACAGCTGACATGAGGAGGTAGGCCTGCTTGTTACTTCTTCTACAGTTGTCTCACATTTAGTATACGAAAGTAGACTTTTGATCGCATCGCGAACCCTCACTCCCACTTGCCGCCTGTTTTATATTGTGTTGACAAATTGTCTCCAAATACCTGGATATTGGAACACAGGCTGGTCTTATTAACTTTATCGTGGAAGTGGACCATTCCTTAGTATCGAGAGGCCGGAGGGCAGCTGATTTACCAAACGGCACCGTGGTATATTAATATATAATAATATATATTGCTGCTACAGGAAAATTTCTTGATACATTTTATATATGTACATTTGGTGGTGACGAGAAGGGAGAAGTGAGTAATAGAGATATAACACTAAATGTCTAGGAGAACACTGGACGACAGCTGGATTTTGTGGAACCCGGGAATGCATGTGGATGGGATAATATAGATGAATAGAAGCATACGACTCGAGACATTCATTATTTCTACCTTAATTATATCTTGCTATTCGGGTGAGTTTTTTCGTCCTATTTTTATTATTGTCTTATTTGTATCTACATGCACGATGATTGGGGAATTATGAGATAACTATTTGGAAGAGTTGTTTACGGGGTTGGTTGTCTGCAACTCTATTGCCAATTACTAAAGGATATTTGTCTGACCGAGGGGCATGAGTAGTTTATGATTTCCTGACATGCGGGAAAATTCTTTACATTTATACAGGAAACCGCTTGTAATATCCTTAATTACCTGGTATGTATATATGGATGCATGATTCATTGGAGACCTTTCGATATCACGGTTAAGTACTTTGGGAAATTTATGACTTCATACTACCGTCTGATGATTAATTGGAGATTTTATAGGTGAAATATCGGTTTGCCAAATAATAATAATTTTTTCATCGGGACTACTCGGATATTTATTTCACGTCACGGAGGCATTTGTTATGGGAATTTGCCAGACAACCGAGTCTCTCAGGTACATAAACTGAAGGTACCAACTTATAGATTGAGGAATCTTTACTCAATTGCTTGTTTAGTAATTCTATAATTGATATTTGTCTTTGGAATTTAGGAGCAGTACTCCATGTGGGGGACGAGTTGAAAAGTTAGAATTACTCGCTGAACCTGTTCACAGCCAACTCAATATTATTCTACTAGTAACATTGTTCTGCTATACAACATTGCGTTGTAACATTTATCGCGTGAATTATTTACATTACACTGAAAGGAATATATTGATCTGATATAGAACGTTATGCGACTTAGAAATTTAAATATGAAGTTTACGACACATTAGAAGCATTGTTTTTTTCTGTTACACGGATAAAATAAAAAGAAAATCGTTTGAACGACAGTGAACTACCAGTGCTTTGTTTGTTTGACTGTATGATACGGATTTTTTAAAATTGTATGTCTTTGAATGAGGACGAATTTTCCTTGGGAATAAGAAAATTCATTATTGATTACGGAAATAATCTTTGAACTGTGTGAGATATTAAATCCTAAGGAAAACTTCGGAAACGGACCAATACTTGATTTGATGATTTGTTCTTTGGTTTGAAGTTTTTCTCTGGTCGGGTACTTGGATATCCTTGTTGATATATTCCAGGAAGGAAACGAGGATTTTAACTGAAGTGAACAGTTTTGAATGTAGTGTTCAAAATTCTTGGATTTGTATCGGATCTAATTCTTACTTGGGCTGTTTAACATTTTTTGGGTAAATTATTACATTGAATTTCGATATTGGTGTGCTGACGATTCTTGCTCATGTGATTTTGACTGTCATTTAGTGAATTTGTCTCATTAAACATTAAAATTGAATTGTTGAATCACATCTTATATTGGAACTCGAAAATTTTATATTGATATGTTAATTCTCGCTTGAGTGAGTATAACAGTTATTTGGTGAATCTGTTTTGGCATTGAACATTAACATTGGTATGCTCAATCGTCATTACTATTTAAGAATTCGAATATTTGAAATTTCTCTGTTTACGTGTCTGTGAACAGTGTTACAGTTTTCTGTTAATCAATACGAGGGCGAACCTTGTACTTGGTATATTGTATTTTTTTTTTTATAATTGACGAATTTTACTTGTTACTATTTTGGAGAAATCTGGCTATTTAATACGAATAATCTGATATCTGGAAATCAGGACCAATTTAATTGTCGGTAACCGATAGGAGAAGGTGGAGAAGTGAAGTTTCGTTGGCTAAACTTCATATAGTTCCAAATGGCGTCACAAAAGTTTATATTTTTTTCTGACCAAGTGGTCACATACTGTGCTAACTTTGCGGCAATTGAATTTTCTGATCATAAACTGTCGAGCTTACAAGTAGATTTAGACGATTTGGAGCGTCGTTGGCAATCGCTCACTCATGTTTATGAAACAGAAATGACAAATTCTGACCACACAAAAAAAGACCGGGAATCCATACATTCGAAATTCAATGAATCCATCAGAGCATATAAAAAATGTAAAGCTGACATGCTGGATCTGATTGATATAGAAAAAAGGAGGATGGAAAACTCCGTGCATTCTGCTGGGAATATTGAACCCAAGCCATCGGATGAAAATGGTTTTCTGTGATACCGAAATTTTCAGCGGGGGATATGATAAGTGGTCCAGTTTTAGGGATATGTTTACTGCTATCTATATCAATCATCCCAAATTATCGCCGGCACAAAAGCTCTTCCACTTAAGAGGTAAGACTAGAGGTGAGGCTAGCCAGATAGTCAAGCAATTTGCACTCACTGACGACAATTTTGGATTGGCATGGGAGGCGTTGAAACAACGTTATGAAAATAAACGTATCCTTGTTAATCATCAATTGAGGAAGATTTTCGAAATTGAGCGAGTAGGATCCGAGAAGGGGAAAACTTTGAGAAATTTACAATGCACTATTAACAATTGTATATCTGTTCTGAAAACATACAATATTTCCGTTGTCGCCTGGGATCCTATTCTAGTGTATTGGGTATATTCAAAGTTACCTGATGAGACGTTAGCTGTTTGGGAGAATTCTTTAGAGGATCACAAACAGATTTCATCATGGGATCAATTGGATGATTTTATTTCACGAAGACTTAACATATTAGAGTCAATTTCGGACATAAGGAAACCACTAGGATCTGCTACAAGTACACATAAATCTCAAAATTATTATACAAAATCGGAAAACAATTATAAGCCTTGTAAAGGTTGCAAGCAAAATCATGCTCTTCGAGCTTGTACTAAATTTAAATCGTGGTCAGTTTCTGTAAAGCGAAAATTTATTATTAATAACAAAATATGCGAAAATTGTTTGTCTCACGGCCACAACACTTAAAGCTGTCAAATTGATAGACATTGTCAGAAATGTCAACAACACCACCACACATTATTGCACCCAGAATCTAGCCACGCTGGAAGCCGGGAAGGTAGTCAAACACAACCACAAGTCTCTACATATCATGTTGACACACAATATCATATTGACGAACAACCAACAACCTCTACTGCTACACACTTTGATTCTATTTCACATGTCCAATCCAATTTTGTTAATTCGGGGGATTGCCAACAGCCCTGGTCAACTTGGAACACTTAGGAGCTAATTTTACTGTTCGGGCTTTTATTGACCAAGGATCTTTTATTTCGAATAGAATTATAAACAAATATTCAATACCAACAAAGAAATCGTTCACAACCATTTCCGGCCTAGGGGGAAAAGTCTTAGAAAATTCGTCGAAATGTTGTACTATTACTCTGAAATCTCGTAAATCTGATTTTAAAATAGAAACCACTGCTATTGTAATTTCCAATATGAACCATTTGATGCCATATACTACAACTCGAATATCGAACTGGTCGAATTTGAGGAAAATTGATTTAGCTGATCCCTATTTCTACAAGCCAGCACAGATAGACATGCTAATTGGAAGTGACATTCTTCCTTTTGAACTGAAATCAGGGCTCCAAAAGAATGTATCTGGTAATCTTTTGGCTCAGGAGACCGAACTCGGATGGATTTTGAGCGGTCCGCCTCGAATTCGATCTGTCTCTTCAATCGCATCTTTTGTGACACCGTCGGAAGATCTGAATGACGGGGTAAAAAAGTTCTGGGAAATGGAAGAAATTCCTCATCAAAGAAATCTTTCCCAAGATGATATTTGGTGTGAGAATTTCTATAAGGAAAACACTATTCGTCGATCCGATGGACGATATGTTGTAAGATTGCCTTTTAGACAAAACTTATCTCCCAATGTACATCTCGGATCATCGAGAAGAGCGGACATGGGACAGTTTCTTCATTTGGAGAAATCTTTGGAAAAATCGCCTGAACTTAGAACAGAATATTCAAATGTTTTGGGAGAATATTTGATACTTGACCATATGGAATCTACAACATCAACTGAACTATATGACAAGTCCGGATACTGCTCCTACTATCTTCCACACCATGCTGTAGTTAAGCCAGAGAGGGCTTCTACCAAAGTTCGAGTTGTATTCAATGCTTCAAAGAAAACGTCTACTGGATTTTCTTTGATCGATATTTTGCATACAGGTCCAATTTTGCAAAATGATTTAATGAATATTGTACTACGCTGGCGTGTTTTTCAGTATGTTTTTAATGGTGACATCCAAAAGATGTATCGCCAAATTTATGTTCATGAGAATGATAGGCAATACCAGAGAACTCTGTTCCAAGATTTGCAAACTGCATCGGTACGCGACTTCTGCTTGAAAACTGTAACCTTCGGAGTGAACTGTGCTCCTTATTTGGCTATCCGGACCTTGCTACAATTGAGTGAGGATGGAAAAGCAACTCATCCAACTGCTTCCAAGATTTTACAAAATCAGATTTACGTTGACGATATTTTGTCCGGGGCACACTCAATTGCTGAAGCGAAATATTACCTACTACAACTTACAGATTTGTTAAACTCTGCCGGGTTCCCACTGAAAAAGATCACCGCCAACCATCCTGAAATTCTTCGTCAAGTGCCCCCCGAGGATCTTCTGTACGTAGATTTTTTAAAACTTGAGAATACCAGTGCAACTAAGATATTAGGCATTCGATGGAATGCAATGACTGACGAATTTCACTATAAAGTTTCAAATATTACTATACCATCTCCTCCTGTAACGAAAAGAAAAATACTGTCGATCGTCGCCAAAATATTCGATACTGCTGGCTGGCTGGCACCAATCATAGTCGTGGCAAAGGTTCTTTTACAACAACTATGGATTGATGGAACAGATTGGGACGAGGAGTTAAACCACACTCTTTAGATAAGTGGAATTTATTCGTTTCCAACCTCCAAGATATTGAAGAGATAAAAATTCCCCGCTGGATTAACTATACCCCTGGCAGCCAAACACAGATTCACGGATTCTGCGACGCGTCAGAAAAGGCCTACTGTACATGCATCTATATTTGCTCAAAAATATCTTACACCGTAATTATTTCAAACTTACTTGTTTCAAAGAGCAAAGTGGCTCCTTTAAAAACTTTAAGTTTACCAAGACTGGAATTTTGTGGTGCCGCATTGTTATCAAAACTGGTGAAATCTGTTTGCAAAAATATACTGTTCGATTTCTCAAATATACCTTTGGTCAGATTCCACTATTACTTTAGCTTGGTTGGGCAAACCACCATTCAATTGGAAGACGTTTGTTGCCAATAAGATATCTGAAGTCGGAAACGCTACGTGGAGACATGTTCCTTCAAATGATAATCCTGCGGATATTGGTACACGTGGATGCACTGCGTTAGACTTGAAGTCAAACTCACTCTGGTGGCATGGCCCAAAATGGTTAGTCCAATCTTCCGAATTCTGGCCTGAGCATACCACCTTCCAGGAACCGAGCCTTGAACGGAAAATATTAACATTTCATTCAGATACTCAAATTGAAGACATTCTGGATCGTTTTTCTGCATTCGATCGTGCTCTTCGCGTGTTATGCTATGTCCACAGATTCATACGAAAATGCAGAAAGATAAACTCTGCGGATATGCAAAGGGATTTTATTACTAACGAAGAAATTTCTTTTACCAAAGCTAATTTGATACGAATCGCTCAACTCAGATACTACCCACAGGAGTATCAAGCACTCGAGAATAACATACCAATCCATTCAAAAAGCCGACTCTTAACACTGAATCCTACCTTTGATAAACAAAAATCTTACATGTAAATGGTCGTTTATCCAATTCCGATTTTAGCTATAATGAAAGACACCCGATAATTTTGCCCGAGAAATCACGTTTTTGCAAACTATTTATCGAATTTACTCATAAGCTACTGATGCATTCTGAACATCAAGTGATGTTACGTGCAATCCGGCAAGAATTTTATGTGATAAGGCTAAAGAGCGCGATTCGACATTACATACGAAACTGTCGTACTTGCACCATTTTTAAAAATCGGATCCGGAATCAAATAATGGCCTCCCTGCCATCTGAAAGATGTACTTTGTCATTGCCATTTTCGTACACTGGAGCCGATTTCGCTGGGCCTTTCGAAATCAAGACTTCGAAGCTCAGGAACGCAAAACTGCAGAAAGGATACGCGGCTATCTTTGTATGTATGTCTACTCGCGCGGTACGCATTGAAGCCTGCTCTGAACTAACCGCTGATGCTTTTTTGGCTACTCTTAATCGATTTGTAGGGCGAAGGGGATT
Organism: Haematobia irritans; assembly: GCF_050003625.1. Classification (NCBI taxonomy): domain Eukaryota; kingdom Metazoa; phylum Arthropoda; class Insecta; order Diptera; family Muscidae; genus Haematobia; species Haematobia irritans. The sequence goes on from NC_134398.1 coordinate 82,779,655, forward strand.
CCCGAACAAACTATTTTCTGACAATGGAACTAATTTCGTAGGCGCCAGTAGAAAATTGGCGGCTGAGTACAAGAATTTTTTGAATAACGTTCAAAGGTTTGTTTCTGAGAAATATAAGATTATGGGAGGCGGCGGTTAAGAGCATGAAAACTCACTTACGCAAAGTAGCTTCCAACGTGAAATTTACGTTTGAAGAATTCTCGACACTACTTGTGCGAATCGAGAGCATACTGAACTCTCGGCCGCTCTCGGCAATAAGTCAGGACCCAACTGAGTTGATTTCGCTTACACCGGGTCATTTGCTGAGAGGAGCAGCTTTAATCGCTGTTCCAGAGGAGTATTCTGACGACTTAACGCGCATCAATAGGTGGCAGCGTTTAAAGGCCCTCCAGATAAATTTTGCGAAACGTTGGAAGGCCGAATACGTTAGTGAATTACAGAGACGATATAAATGGAAGTCTATTCAGCAGAATCTGAAGATTAATGACTTTGTGATAGTGAAAGAGGATAACCTCCCACCTAACGAATGGTGCCTTGGTAGGGTAGAAAGGGTATTCAGAGGCAATGACTCTAATGTTCGCGTAGCTGATATTAGAACACAGAATGGAAATATCATACGCCCACTAGTCAAACTATGCATTCTTCCCAATGCATAGAACACAAAACCGTTCACAATTTAATAAATCTTACGTTTCAGTTCTATATCTAGCCTTCCCAAATGCCGATTCTGCAAGGACCGACATGCCTTAAAAGATTGTCCCGCTTTTCAACAAATGGATGTTACGAAAAGGAGAGAAGAAGTCAAGCAAAAACGATTCTGCTTTAAATCTTTATGTTCTTCACACTCTCGATATTGGTGTCGCTCAAGGAAAACATGCCTAGTATGCAATCGTAACCATCGCACAATGCTAGACACTGACGAAGATCGCCACCACGTATCTGCTAATGTATCCAGCCATACACTACCATCAAGCAGTCGTATACAACACTATGACCGTGATCTTAGTAGCCGCAATCAAAGTTCGAATAAAGTTACTACAACAATGGCTACCGCCACTTCGAAGAGACATGAACCATATATGAACGAACGACTAAGTGTTCGTCCAAAAAGTCACATATTTCTACCAACAGCTTTAGCTAAAATTCTAACAAATCGAGGATCTGATAAAGCCAGACTCATCATGAATTCAGCTGCAACCCAGACGATAATATTAGCCAACTTAGTAGAACGGCTGAGATTAAAAACGACAGGAAAAGGAAATAAACATTATTGTACAATCAATCTCTTATCGTACCATGACACAACGGCAAAGATTCAAATCATCGGAGAGATACGTAGTCAACTAAAGACAACTATGCCAAACTCTACTGACGACAAAAGGCTGATGACCATATTCAATCACCTCCCGAATCTTGCCGACCCACATTTTTATAAACCCATAAACATTGTAATAATGCTTGGAAATGACTATATATCTAGCATTTTACGCGCAGGACTCATACAAACTTCATCATCGTTACCAATTGCCCAGAGTACCATGTTTGGTTGGACCATATCGGGCGCCTGCCGAATCTAATATTGCAACGCTGCAAGAGGGGCGGTATGTTGAAGCCTATTCAACAAATATAACTACATTTATTTTCAAATAATAACTGAACTAATTGAATTAAAATTAATTTGAATTATTGTCTCAATATGGCAACTCTTTACCCAACTTGAGGCAGCTGAAGTTAAGCTTTTACTCAAATGGATAAAGGGTTCCATTTTCTTTAACTTAAGTAGCTCCAAATCTCTCTATTTGCTTTTTTTGTGATATAAAATGAATTAGTTAACTTACTTGCGCAGCAGCCATCTTCGTGGTAAGAAGAGAAAAGTCCCCAATAAACTTATATACCACTGAAACTGAAATCTGGTCTTTGTGTTTTTTCTTTATCTTTTGTAAATTGAAATCTTATCAAAACTACAATTGTGGGAGTTTTCAATTTATGATAGTCCACTTGCAGATCCTTCCGCAATTGTACACACTGAACTTTTGAACTTTTTTGTGTTGATTTGTGATTGAACTTCAAAATCTGCACTTGGTTTTTTCTATCAGCTCTACTTTTCGAGATATACCGTTATGTTCAAAATTAACTTCCGCTATTGGAATAACTTGAAAGCGGTTCGCATATTAATAAAAAAACCGAAAATCCCAAACAATATTCTCCTTAAGCCGTGTTTACACTGTTTTTAAATTTTCCAAGTAGTTTTAGAGATATATAGTTCAAGTTTTGAAAAAAAAAAAATGAAATTAATTTAAACAAGTATATACGGCCGTAAGTTCGGCCAGGCCGAAGCTTATGTACCCTCCATCATGGATTGCGTAGAAACTTCTTCTAAACACTGCCATCCACAATCGAATTACTTAAGTTGCGGTAACGCTTGCCGATGGCAAGGTATCTCAAAACCTCCTAACACCATCTTCTAAATTGTATGTAAGTCCATACGTGGTATATATTAAATCAAAAAGATCGATCCAATACGTATATAATTCAGTTTGACAAAGTAGACATAAAATTTTGACAAAATTTTCTACAGAAATAAAATTTTAACAAAATTTTCTATAGAAATAAAATTTTCACAAAATTTTCTATAGAAATACAAATTTTTACAAAATTTTCTATAGAAAAATTTTGACAAAAATTTCTACAGAAATAAAATTTTAACAAAATTTTCTATAGAAATAAACTTTTGACAAAATTTTCTATAGAATTAAAATCTTGGTAGATTATTTTTGGCTCGAGTGGCAACCATGATTATGAACCGAATAAAATTTGAACAAAATTTTCTATAGAAATAACATTTTGACAAAATTTTCTATAGAAATAAAATTTTGACAAAATTTTCTATAGAAATAAAATTTTGACTATGATGAAAACTTTATTATGAACCGAATAAAATTTTAACAAAATTTTCTCTAGAAATAAAATTTTGACAAAATATTCTATAGAAAAAAAATTTTAACAAAATTTTCTATAGAAATAAAATTTGGTAGATTATTTTTGGCTCTAGTGGCAACCATGATTATGAACCGAAATGTTTGTTAGCGACCATATACTAACACCACGTTCCTACTTTGAACCGGATCGGATGAATTTTGCTCCTCCAAGAGGCTCCGGAGGTCAAATCTGGAGAACGTTTTATATGGGGGCTATATATAATTATGGACCGATATGGACCAATTCTGGCACGGTTGTTAAAGATCATATACTAACACCATGTTCCAAATTACAACCGGATTGGATGAAATTTGCTTCTCTTGGAGACTTTGCAAGCCAAATCTGGGGATCTGTTTATATGGGGGCTATATATAATTATGAACCGATGTGGACCAATTTTTGCATGGTTGTTAGATACCATATACCAACATCATGTACGAAATTTCAGGCGGATCGGATGAAATTTGTTTCTCTTTGAGGCTCCGCAACCCAAATCTGGGGATCGGTTTATATGGGCGCTATATATAATTATGGACCGATGTGGACAAATTTTTGCACGGTTGTTAGGGACTATATACCAATACCATGTACCAAATTTCAGCCGGATCGGATGCAGTTTGCTTCTCTTTGAGGCTTCGCAAGCCAAATTTGGAGATCGGTTTATATGGGGTCTATATATAATTATGGACCGATGTGGACCAATTTTTGCATGGTTGTTAGAGACCATATACCAACATCATGTACCAAATTTCAGATGGATCGGATGAAATTTGCTTCTCTTTGAGGCTCCGCAAGCCAAATCTGGGGGTCGGTTTATATGGGGGCTATATATAATTATGGACCGATGTGGACAAAATTTTGCATGATTGTTAGAGATCATATACCAACACCATGTACCAAATTTCAGGCGGATCGGATGAAATTTGCTTCTCTTTTAGGCTCCTCAAGCCAAATCTGGGGATCGGTTTATATGGGGGCTATATATAATTATGGACCGATGTGGACCAAATTTTGCATGGTTGTTAGAGACCATATACTAACACCATGTACTAAATTTCAGCCGGATCGGATGAAATTTGCTTGTCTTAGAGCAATCACAAGCCAAATCTGAGGGTCCCTTTATATGGGGGCTATACGTAAAAGTGGACCGATATGGCCCATTTTCAATACCATCCGACCTACATCGATAACAACTACTTGTGCCAAGTTTCAAGTCGATAGCTTGTTTCGTTCGGAAGTTAGCGTGATTTCAACAGACGGACGGACGGACGGACGGACGGACGGACGGACATGCTTAGATCGACTCAGAATTTCACCACGACCCAGAATATATATACTTTATGGGGTCTTAGAGCAATATTTCGATGTGTTACAAACGGAATGACAAAGTTAATATACCCCCATCCTATGATGGAGGGTATAAAAAAAATTGTTCTTTAAAAATTCCTAAAAAAATAAAAATGGAACAAAAATCACAGAATCACAGAAAAATCCAGAAACAGTTAGATAAATATATTTCGAATAAAATGAGCTTTATTTCATTACAATCGGCGTAAAACTTTTGATTTTGTTCACGATTTACTGAATTGATATAAATCGCGATTTCCGTACAAAAATAACATTTTCTAATGGGTAAGTGTTTGTATGTAATAAGTTAGTTTTTTATGGTTTTGTTGATGAAGAACTGAATATTGTTTTTAAGGTAATTTGGGACGCTGAATCCAAATCTGCACTTGGTTTGTTTCTATTAGCTCGACTTGTCGATATATACCGTTATGATTGAAATTAAGGCACTTCCGCTACATATATTGGCATAACTTGAAAACGGCTCACCATAACTCACCGAAACTCCCAAACAATATTCTCTTTAAGCCGTAGTCCAAAAGGCTTAAATGTATTTCCCAATATCCTGTTACGGATTTCCACATTCTCATCAGTTTCCTTCATTGGACGATCTACTCATTTCAATTATCAGACTATATTGGTAAAACTTTCTTGTATTGCAAAGAACGCGCTTTAAAAATGCAACATGTCCGAAAAAGAAATATAAACAATTTTGCTTTCCCATTACACTCCAGTATATTGCCGTCGGCAATTTTTTCAGAATTCGCTAGTTTTTTCTTGAGACACGTGCGTACTAATGAAAAAAATTTCCTAATTGGCATTTGATTGTCTGACGTTATATTCAAGTTAAAGAGAACACATGTAGCTTTCGATACCGTTACATTTGCATGAACAAAAACAAAATCAACGCTGACTGTTATAAAGGGTGATTCTTTTGAGGTTAGGATTTTCATGCATTAGTATTTGACAGATCACGTGGGATTTCAGACATGGTGTCAAAGAGAAAGATGCTCAGTATGCTTTGACATTTCATCATGAATAGACTTACTAACGAGCAACGCTTGCAAATCATTGAATTTTATTACCAAAATCAGTGTTCGGTTCGAAATGTGTTTCGCGCTTTACGTCCGATTTATGGTCTACATAATCGACCAAGTGAGCAAACAATTAATGCGATTGTGACCAAGTTTCGCACTCAGTTTACTTTATTGGACATTAAACCAACCACACGAATGCGTACAGTGCGTACAGAAGAGAATATTGCGTCTGTTTCTGAGAGTGTTGCTGAAGACCGTGAAATGTCGATGAATGAAATGTCGCAGCAATTGGGTTTGTGTTATTCGACCACATGGAAGATTTTACGCAAAGATCTTGGTGTAAAACCGTATAAAATACAGCTCGTGCAAGAACTGAAGCCGAACGATCTGCCACAACGTCGAATTTTCAGTGAATGGGCCCTAGAAAAGTTGGCAGAAAATCCGCTTTTTTATCGACAAATTTTGTTCAGCGATGAGGCTCATTTCTGGTTGAATGGCTACGTAAATAAGCAAAATTGCCGCATTTGGAGTGAAGAGCAACCAGAAGCCGTTCAAGAACTGCCCATGCATCCCGAAAAATGCACTGTTTGGTGTGGTTTGTACGCCGGTGGAATCATTGGACCGTATTTTTTCAAAGATGCTGTTGGACGCAACGTTACGGTGAATGGCGATCGCTATCGTTCGATGCTAACAAACTTTTTGTTGCCAAAAATGGAAGAACTGAACTTGGTTGACATGTGGTTTCAACAAGATGGCGCTACATGCCACACAGCTCGCGATTCTATGGCCATTTTGAGGGAAAACTTCGGAGAACAATTCATCTCAAGAAATGGACCGGTAAGTTGGCCACCAAGATCATGCGATTTGACGCCTTTAGACTATTTTTTGTGGGGCTACGTCAAGTCTAAAGTCTACAGAAATAAGCCAGCAACTATTCCAGCTTTGGAAGACAACATTTCCGAAGAAATTCGGGCTATTCCGGCCGAAATGCTCGAAAAAGTTGCCCAAAATTGGACTTTCCGAATGGACCACCTAAGACGCAGCCGCGGTCAACATTTAAATGAAATTATCTTCAAAAAGTAAATGTCATGGACCAATCTAACGTTTCAAATAAAGAACCGATGAGATTTTGCAAATTTTATGCGTTTTATTTTAAAAAAAAGTTATCAAGCTCTTAACAAATCACCCTTTACTACGTTCGCACTAGACAGGAAATCCTCGTAAACGAGGTTTTTGCCGAGGTTTTGAGGCCGAAATCCTCCTAGATCTCAGTAGATTTGCAATAGGGAAATATCAGCTGGCTCGTAGAAGATTTCAACAAAATCTCTTTCAAAATCCCCTATACTGCCTTGTACAACTGTGGTTTTAGTACAAAAAATGCCCTTTTTGCAACCCTGCCCCTATTTTCCTTGTAGATAAATGTGTGTGTGCGTGTACACATACGAGTTTGTGTTTGTATTGATATATTTACAAACAGCTGTTAAATCCTCAAATCTACGAAATCTCGTTATCTTGCCAGTCCGAACATTTGAGATTTGTAAAGGGATTTTGGTTCTAAATAGCGAGATTTCGTGTCTAGTGCGAACGTAGTATTAGTCTCAAAACACAGGCAACTTTGTGTTTGAAAGGGTTACAAATTTGTCTATAGTATGCTTATTGGGTAACGAAAGTTGACACAAATCTTCTAGTTCTGGCATGGTTGTTGTCTCGTCCACTGCTAAAACAGATAGATCGAATTGAAGCAAATAATGTTGCAATAATTTCAATTGAGTCAAAACTTCACGAACCGCTATTCTCAAAACCACGAAATTTGAAAAAAAAAAAATATATTGTAACATTAACATAAAAAGCAACAATAATTTAAGCACAAGTCCATATCATTCTAACATAACTCTCATTCGACTCGGCAAACATTGCTCGCTTGCATAAATGCACTAAAAGGTTACAAAGCAAATATTGATCATCTACATTGCGAATATGTGAATTTAAATAAATTAAGTCCACACGTGCCTTAAAAATCCATGTACACGCAAAGAAAAAAAAAACGTTTGGAAAACGTGTACCGAAAACGTTTTTCTTTTGTTAGAGTTTTTTGAATTGCTTCGAAAAGTATACACTTTTATCACCAAAAAAAATTCGTTTGTTACAAAATTTTTATTTTTTCAATAAAAAAAAAACTTATTTTTGAACTAACAACACAGTCCATTTCGTTTATATGCAGCGGTGCCAACTTTGACGATTTTTCGTCATCTTGACGATTTTTGATGGTAAATTTGGCCTCTGACGATTTGACGATGATTTCAAACAACTTAGTTATGAGATGACGATTTTTTAAAATGCTCGACTCAAGTGTTTCATTTTAAGGGTTTTTATGTCGATTTGACGATTTTTCAAAGTGATGTAGTTATAAGATGTAATGTAAACAAGTTATTTTGGATCTCAATAATATGCCAATTTATATGTAGCGTGCTTCCTGCCGTCTCCAATGTAGAAAGAAATTTCAAATCAATCAATATAAATAAACCTAAAATTCGGAATCCCTTTGAAACTTGCAAGGTATTCTTTTGTCTAAAAACTATTTAAAGCAAAATAATTCTGATTGCTATGAAGACAGTTTAGTTAAATTCACTTTATTTATTTATTCATTACCGATAATAGAAATAATAAAACAATTATACATGAGCAAGTAATAAGGATTTAAATTAGCTTGGAGAATAGGAAATTTTTCTGTCAAGAAAATTTTGTTAAACAATGTAGTACATGTGGTCACAATCAGATATATTAATTTAAATTAATTAAAAATTTGTTTCAATTAATCGTCGTTTAAAAACTGGAAACTATATTACTTAATTAGAGATTTAAACGGCATTATTCATGTAACTAAAATGAATAAAACCCCTTTTTTAATAACAGCTTTATTGTGTATACAATATATGGATGCCTCAGATGTTTGAATAAAACTTTTTTGTTCCTAAATCTTTTTTTCAACTGTTTTATGAGTGACGATTTTTTGACGAATTCTTTGGGATGAATTGACGATTTTGACGAAAAATATTTTTAAAATTGACGATTTTCAGCCCAAAACAGTTGGCACCACTGTTTATATGTTCTTTTCTGACTGTAGGTCTTTAATAAGACACATTTTACTGTTCATAGTAAAAATTTAATATAGTAGAATGTAATGTTGAACATTTTTTCGGAATCTTCCGACCTTATCTGGAATATATGTAAAAAAAAAAAAAAAATCTGGTCGAAACAGGGATCGAACCCACGACCCTTGGCATGCAAGTCGGACATAGCAACCACTGCTCTACGGTGCCCAACTAAATGTATTTTTCTGTTAAATAAACTTTGTTTAATCGGCTCGTGGTCGCCCCAAGCTATGCTATATAAATATAACTTATATGGGTAATTGTCTATTGATGACAATAACGGCTACATGGCTCAGTGGATTGTGTGCTGGCTTACAAATTGCATGGTCCGCGGTTCGAATCTCCGTCCAGGCGAAAGGTAAAAAATATTTAAAAATTTATAAAATCGTATAATTTCTTCTACATTGTTTGTGTTGCAGAAAAAGGTGCTAAGAACTAAAAAACTTCGTGGAAGTGAGAAAGATGTGAGGGAAAATGCAATTAGCCAGATTTTTTTTTTTTTTTTTTTTTGAGTTAGTCTTTATCAGTTAGTCTTTATCAAAATTATTTTTTTGCGTGTAGTCTCTCTCCGGTGAGATTATATCTTGCCTCTATCTAGATTTAAGTCTTTCTTTGGCATCAAATCCGGTCTTTCTTTGGCATCAAATCAACCACGCTATTACAAGATTCCAATATCGTGGTTTGGGAGCAACTGTGGTGCAATGGTTAGCATGCCTGCCTTGCATACACAAGGTCGTGGGTTCGATTCCTGCTACGACCGAACACCAAAAAGTTTTTCAGCGGTGGATTATCCCACCTCAGTAATGCTGGTGACATTTCTGAGGGTTTCAAAGCTTCTCTAAGTGGTTTCACTGGAATGTGGAACGCCGTTCGGACTCGGCTATAAAAAGGAGGTCCCTTGTCATTGAGCTTAACGTGGAATCGGGCAGCACTCAGTGATAAGAGAGAAGTTCGTTGTATAAAGCGTAATTTGGTGTACATTCTGGTAATCGTAGAACTTGTTTAAGGAAGAAGCGTTGAAGGCGGTTAAAGGCATTCCGATTTATTGGCATGACCTTAACCCTAGACAGGTGGGATGTGTCTAGAGTGATGTGGTGGTGAGTCGGGTAGGTTTAGCTGGGCAAGCGAAAAGATGATGTCATGCATGACATCATCAAGGGCCACATGTGGCAGGATTAACCTTGTACACCCTCCGGCAGGATTAACCTTGTACACCCTCAGAAAAATATCGCATCTGTAACATATACTACCAAACATATTTTTCTTCAAGCATCTATATTTTTAGAATTTATGCAAACAAAAAAATGTTTGTACTGTGCAAACATATTATGTTTCATCATAAATATTGTAATAATTTATCTTTTTTATCTATTCTCTCTTGTCCTATTAATTTAGAAATTTATTAATTTATTAATTTTGTATAAGCATATATATGTTTAGAAACGTCAGATATATATGTTTATACAAAATTTCTAAATTAACCCTTCGTTGCATGATTTAATTTGAGCAAGGATAAAAATTATTTAGTATGTTAGAATTGTTGTATATGGAGTTATGATACCGTAAACCAATTTTCGTTCGATTCTGATCACTGAAGCAAAAGTTACGTAACATTGCATATATGCAATTTCATGCAGATAATCAATTTCTTTAGTCCACGTTGTTATCTCTATATATCACAGGTAGAGGAGAAAAGCGATGAGATCAAAAATGGTTTAAATGAAAAATTTTATTGATGGATGGGGAAAATGGAACATTTTTACTAAAATTTTTTTTTTCTCGCCAAACATAAAATGTTTGCCAAATTCAGATAGCATGGTTGCGTCAAACATGTTACATGTTCCCCTTCGAAAACTAACATTTTACTTCTGAAACATGTTTGAGGTGGTCATATTCCTTCTCGGGGTGCAATATGTTCCACGTAGAACAGTGCAATGGTCGGAGGGGCGACGAAACTTCTAACATAGGGAGTGACCCAAACAAGAAAAAGACTGGAGAACTACCATGCTTAAAGAAAAGAGGAACAGAAACGTCATAGCAATCATTACCTGATACCTAGAGTTGGAGCCACATCTGTGCCTAGTAAGAGCAGCGGATGCTTGTGTATGTCGAAAAAGAGACTTTGGAACTCTGTTTATGTCAAATTCTACGCTTATGAATCGGATGATGGAACAAAGAAGTTGGAGCGTACCACATGCTGAAAACTGGTTTTGGTATATACCAGCTTATATGATACACGGAAATCTGGACCCTCGTTTTTACTTAGGGTAGGTATAATGGCGACTTTACAGTTAATTATGATACCACAATATTGACCTTCTGTTTATCACTGAGTGTAGTTCGATTCAATATTAAGCTCTATAGTTCCGAGTTCGAACGGTCTTCCACCATGAGGAAGCTTTTAAACACCTAAAATTGTCACCAACATATTGACAGGGGATAGACCACCGCAAAAAAATTTTGAACCCATTTAACCTATCTATCACGATGATATACGTGTAACAATTACAACCCAGCAGCTTGTATGTTATACGATTCTCCAACGATGTAGGGCAAGGATCAACTCGAATCTTCTTCTACGACCTCGATTTATATCAAACTCGGTGTTTAAATCTCCATCATCATCAAAATACTCGTCTTTATATTCATATTCATCGTTAAGTGTCCTAGTAGTAACAAAAATTGATTGAATGCATGACATTGCACATATGCAATTATATGGCATATATGCAATGACAGTTAATATCGGCTCAAACGCATGAAATTGCAGATATGATATCATTCATTGTAGAGCACTTGCAAATATAATTTGTATTATAAAACTATATACGTAGCGTTTAGAATAGAGTAAAGTTTTCATTTTATATTTACATTTAAAAAATTTTAAGAAAGTTTCATAATATTAAAACAAATAAGTTAAATTTTTCGAGGTACTCAAAATGCTTATTTTAATTTCGCTTTATTTAAATGAAATTGTTACGATACTGGACAAAATCTTTATCAAATATAATCTAGGGCTTCCAAAATGTGAATAACAAAAAAAATAATGGTAAAATATGTAAATGAATAGGAGCTAGACAGGCAAGAAACTACACCCAGAAAAGTGACCCAGAAAAAAGTGACCACTTCTTTAAGTTAAAATGAACTCATTGTGAAGAAAGTTGAACTTCGTATAGCGCCAAAGACATTTTTATTTGTTTGAACGATATGATTTTCGTAGAAATTAGATAGAATGCATTCCATATATTAGTTAACATTTTCCCATATTTATGTACCACTATACTACAGAATGAAAAAATTTAACTGAATTGAATTCATATATGGATGATTTTTAACTTTTTTCATTCATTTGGACAAATCTTACATATTTGTGGTAAACCTTTTACTTTAAAATGAGAACTGCTTACCTTCGTTTTTAAATACAGTTTTATTTATTTATATAGTCATTTTTTCTTCAATAAAAGACATGTTTTTATTAATATATTAAATATATTTATTAAGAATTAACAGTATCGATTGGCCTTAAAATATTAGTTTATTATTCTACTATTTCCAATATCCATGTAAATTCACCAACTGTAAAACGTAATGCTTTCTTCTTCTTGTTCCTTTCACTTTTAATAAGATGCTTCGTAACGATTTTGTCCTCCTTTTACAACTTCAATACCTACAAATATAAAAAATCATAAACCAATTTTTTCACAAAAGATTAGCGTCACTGTATGAATGTTACCTGATGATTGAAGATTCCAAAATGAAGACGAATGAAGGGGTTGTTATTCTGTTGCTGTTTTCTTTCTTTATACACCATCACGAACATTGATAGACTTATTGTTTGTTATTTATGTTCAATAATTTTGAAAAAAGAAACGAACCATTTTCTCACTAATTTAAAATTACAAATATTTTATTTGTTATTTATTATATTATTTTACTATATTATTTTTTAACAATCTCTCCGTATACCATAACAACGCGATTCAAACTAAAAAAACAACCCACGCGCAAACATATCGATTACATCGATGACAGGTATCGATTACAGTAGATAAAAGAAATATAGGAAAATTTCCTATATTCTAACAAGTGTGTTTCCTTAAGTTTTGAAAGGATTGAATACTTCTTAGTACGAATGAACTATAATATTTTTCTATGCCAAGTGTTATTCGTATTTATGATAAGCTTTCTATAATAAAGGAATTCAGTGTTATCGTTTTATAAGAAATTTTACTAAATTTGAGGAAACTTGGTTTTAGTTCGGTTTTTGTTTATTTTTACGAATGCTTTGTTATCAGTGAATAAAATTTTCTTGTTCAGTAGTAAATTCTTATACCCAGCGAAGAAAACAGTATTAGTAAAATTCCATGCCTTATTCTAATTAATGAACTATTCCTAACTGTTTTTAGTTTAGGTGTTTTTTACTGAAACAAGTAAATTTTATTATTTCACACAAAAATTTAACTTAATGGAAATAAAATGGATAAACTAAATTTATAAACATTTTTTCCTTTAGTTTCGAAGGCACTTTTTTCTGGGTGTAACATTGCATATATGCAATGTCATGCAACGAAGGGTTAAATAATATATGACTAAATCCAGAGACATAATATTTAAGAAGATGTGGTGTCCCAAACATAATATATTGTAACATATGAGTATATATGTCCCAAACATATTATATGCTTACACTTAAAAATAATGTACTAAAAATTTGAGTTCCAAACATAAAATTTTTACACCGAAACATATGAAAAACAGTATTTTTTCGTCCGTGTAGCTTCTCACCGCTTCAGCTACAGTATCCTCATGAATCCTGTTCAGACGTGCCTGGTCAGTTTCCTGATCTAGAGGTTGATCATCCCTTACACTCCTGGTTGTTTATCCATAAGATGGAGCTCTGGATGATTACTGTGATAACAATTCAGGAGATACTGCTTTGACAACATGGAGCAGTGTCTACGCACTGTGATAATCTTTAACTCCATATAAAGGTGATCCAAGGACGAACTGCTGTCACAGTTTTAAATGAAACTGTTTGCGGAGTTATAAATTATGACATCATCTGCGAATGATATTATATTATCTATCATATTCAATAAGTCTAATATAGTTTGGATGGGTGCAAGACAGTTCTTTGCTGCAGATTAAAATATTTGCTAAAAATGCCTTTCCTATTGACGATGAAATGTTTATTGGATATCATATTGTGCAAAAGTATAATTATGTTAAGTGCATAGACCAATTAAATATAAGACATCTCAATTGAATTCACAGCGCTGTAGTTTGTCTGCACACCGTAGAGGGCTCTTTTTCGTCTGCAATTGAGTGATTTTTTAATTTGGCTTTAATTTGTCTTCTTTCCCTTGTTCTCTTGTTGAAACACCAGATATTGTAAAAGCTTATAAAATTCTATCCGTCCACACCTTTTTTGTAATGTAAATTGACTGATTTGTAGGGTTATTCTCTTTTTCCAAAAAGTAATTGAGTCACTTGACTGCGCAATTGAGTGGAATGACTGCGCACTCTAAATAAACAAAACCATTGTGAATTCACATGAGATGTCTATACCTTCCTTGGTCTATGGTTAAGTGTATCATCCAGCAAAAACTGGGCAACCACTAGTGATTCTTCAAACATTACCGGTAATCAAAAACTTACTTCTTGCAATATTACCTTAATTTACACTGGTAGAAAAAGGTTTCGTACTATTAACGAACGGGCTTCGTTGATTATTTTTCGTTATAAGAACGAAAGTGATCGTTAGTACAACGAAATCAATCGTTAAAAGACAATTTTGTGTTTGGGTTTTTCGTTATATTAATGAAACACGTTTCGTTAATATTACGAATATTAACTTTGTAATTTTTTCAAGAGTTAGAATAAAAAAAATTTTCAAGATGAAATTATTATAATCATTTGCACATACACACAAAGAAAATTTCACTAAAATTGAGCCAACGAAAATTTTTCATTGATACAACGAAAAATTTTCATTAAGACAATGAAAATGTTCGTTAATAGTACGAAACGTTTCGTTGACTAACAGAAAATTCGTTATAATAACGAAAGATTTCGTTATATCAATGAATTTATTTCATTGGCTCAATTTTAATGACACATTTCATTAATATAACGAAACTTTTTCTACAAGTGTAGAGAGTAACTTTTGGAAACATTTAGCCCTTAAAACAGTCGTTTTATATACTCCGAAACTGGAATTGAAAATTTCATTTATAAAACGAAAGCGATCGTTAATATAATGATATGGATCGTAAAAAAATAAATTTAAAATTGTTATATTTCGTCATATTAATGAAATATGTTTAGCCCAATTCTCAATAACAACTCCCTGGGAATTTTTTCCCTATTCCCCGTTCCCCTATTCTAAACAATATCTCCCTGGGGAATTTTTCTTTATTCCCTTTTCCCTTATTCTAAACCAACTTCGAAAATGGGAAATTTTTCCCTTGGGGAAAAATTGGTATTACAAATGACAATAAAAAGGGAAAAACGATGACATATTTGGGAATAATTCCCTCAAAAAAATCAAGGGAGTGTAACCAAAGTGCATCATTTCTCTGTAATTTCCGGTCGAAAACCTTAAATTAAAATTGATGATGGGATGCACCCAACTACCGAATGCTCATCCCATGGTCACAGATCTGTACATATTTTAAAAATTCTTTTATATATACCCCTATTCTAAATATTCCCTGGGGAATGCCTTCCCTGGGAATTGATTTTCCCCGGGAATAAAATCCTCCTATTCTAAATAGTAAGGGAAGGGAACAACTAGGGAGAAATAATTTTGAGTATTCGAAATCAGCTGTTTTGCTTCAGCTGTTTTATTTTAGCAAATATTTACACACAATTTTTAAACTGAAATTGTATTGATTTGACGTAGTAGTTTATTTAAAGGAGAAAGTGTGAACAAAATGTTTAGTGCAGTGTTTATGATAGTAGCTGAGGAAGAGGAGCATCAACGTAACAATGTCCAAAGGATAGAAAGGAGAAAGCTTCGCGATGCCATCAATCCATTTGAGTTGCCTGAGACTTTGTAACTACATAATTGTTCATGAAGAGCTTGTTACTTAGTTATTGCTTTCCTTTTGAAGGTTTCACAAATATTATAGGGTAAATAAGCCGGCCTTCAAATACCTGTTGGACGTGTTAGCAGCCCATATTCCTCCTCAACGCAAGTCATTTGGATTATCCCCATTAGTAAAACTAAGTGCTGCTCTACGCTTTTTTGCCGAAGGTGGCTACCAGACGGGCGTAGGAAAAGATCGAGACGTATCTGTGGCTCAATGTAGCCTAAGCAAAGTTCTCAAAGAAGTCTTAAATATATTTGAAGAACACCTATGTCCAAAGTGGATAAATTTTATCAAAACGGAAGAAGAAAAACAGAAAATTTCTTTAGCTTTTTACGTCAAGCATGGAATTCCTAGCGTAATAGGATGTGTTGACGGGACGCATGTCCGCATTATTGCTCCTTCAAGGAACAAACACCTATATTATAACAGGAAGGGGTACTATAGTTTAAACGTAATGCTGGTAAGTAATTCCACAACTTTTATTTTTTGCAAATATGAGAGGATTTTCAAAATATGTACAGATCTGTGACCACGAGATGAAAATTCGGTATGTGGATGCATCCCATCCAGGTGCGTGCCATGACTCTTTTATATGGAACTTTAGTGAAGTGCGAAGTTACCTTGAAGAAGAATATCTAAGAAGAGGCAGCACTTATTGGCTCCTCGGTAAGGTTTTGAATGATAAAATAATTTGTAAACTAACTTTTTCTTTTTTAATAGGAGACGCAGGATATTCCTTAGAACCGTGGCTTTTAACGCCTCATAGATATCCACTGCAAGATGACATTGAAGTTAAGTTCAATGAAATTCAATCCAAGTGCCGCAATGTGATCGAACGAACGAATGGTGTATTGAAAAATAGATGGAGATGCATTCTTGGTGCTAGGGAGCTGCACTACGCACCAGCAAAAGCCGCTAAAATTACGAATGTATGTTGTGCATTGCATAACATATGCATTCATTTCAAATGCAATGATGTTGTTGAAGACCTGGAAAATGATTGTGGCCCTACCATAGAAACTATTGATGAAGTTCATGTAGCTCCGTCACGGTATTTGTCCATTGCTCAAAATATTAGAAATAACATTGGAAATAATCTTTAAATTTTTTCACATTAATAAGATCAAATTTATTTTAATTATATTAGAAATTCATTGTTGTGTATCACATTTTATTTAAAATAAACTTATCATTACTTCAAAAGTAAACAAAAACAAAAAAAAATCATGTTTTAAAACTAAAAAACAAAACTATTAATTATAGTAATTATATTCAGGTACAATTAATGCGAATATTTCAAGTCTTCTATTTCCAAAAGCCGTCTGTTTTTATCAATTTTGTCCTCCACTTCTCTCAGTCTCAATTGTTCCATCACCAAATTGTGGCGCTTTTGTTCTCGCAACATTTCTTTTTTTAAATCACAAAGGCGGTCAATCGAGCGATATACTTTTTTAGTATTTTGCTGCTGCTCTGCCATCGCTTTGAGCATTTCTTTTTGGATGGAGATTTCTTCCACAAGTACATCGCGAGACGAGCCCTGTATGTTTTCTTTTTGCACACTTGTTTTCATCTTTTTCAATGGTGGCTTTTCAGGTGTATTATCCGAGTTGCACACACTAGTTTGAAGCACCTCACAATCTAGCAGTAAAAAATCATCCAATTCAGATTGAAGGCTCTGAGGGTTTTGCTTTGAAGACCCTAGCCCATACGTCTTGGCCACACCTTCCACAGACTCTTTCATATTAATTAAATTATATATGGCCTCTTCGGTAGCTGAAAACGTTTGCTCCATATTTGGGCCTCCACCAGTTCCATGCGATGATTTAAAATTTTGTGCCGCCTTGTGTCGCACGTATTTTTTTTGATCGCACCATACCTGAAAATAGTTCATGAGTTAGGTTCTTTTAAATAAACTAATTTAATATTATTCATACCTTCTTCCACTCTGGAACAGTCTTTGATGGTGGTCCCGCCGCGTTTAACTCGGATTCCAATTTGCGCCATACCTTGTTGACCTCCTCCTTATTTCTTGTTGACCATCCCCGCGCAATATCTACATTTAATTGCATTGTGCTAATAAGGATGTCTAATTGCTTTTTATTTGTCGTTTTTGACCTGAAATTACAGAAAAATTATTGTTTTTCATTGTTTTTTAATAAAATACTTACATTTTGGTCGCAACTCCCTCGAATTTTTTGGCGGAATTATTCCCAACAAATGTAATCGTTTTCCCCTTTTTTTTGACATTCGTAATACCAATTTTCTCCCAAGGGAAGAGTTTCCCATTTTCGAAGTAAGTTTAGAATAAGGGAAAAGGGAAAAGAGAAAAATTCCCCGGGGAGATTTCGTTTAGAATAGGGGAACAGGGAATAGGGAAAAAATTCCCAGGGAGTTGCTATTGAGAATTGGGCTAATAGAAAATAAAGGTTTTACATTTAAACTATAATATCCCTTCCTTTAATGTAGGTGCTTGTTTCATAAAGGAGCAATAATGCGAACATGTATCCCGCGTGGCGTAAAAAGTTGAAGAAATTTACTAGTTTTCTTCTTCTGTTTTGATGAAATATATCCAATTCGGGCATAGGTGTTCTTTAAATATATTTATGACTTCTTTATGAACTTTGTTCAGGCTACTCTGATCTTTTCCTTTTCTACTCGATCTTTTCCTACGTCCTTTTTGGTAGCCACCTTCGACAAAGAAGCGTAGCACCTAATCTTAGGTTAGGTTAGGTTATGTGGCAGCCCGATGTATCAGGCTCACTTAGACTATTCAGTCCATTGTGATACCACAGTGGTGAACTTCTCTCTTATCACTGAGTGCTGCCCGATTCCATGTTAAGCTCAATGACAAGGGACCTCCTTTTTATAGCCGAGTCCGAACGGCGTTCCACATTCCAGTGAAACCACTTAGAGAAGCTTTGAAACCCTCAGAAATGTCACCAGCATTACTGAGGTAGGATAATCCACCGCCGAAAAACTTTTTGGTGTTCGGTCGTAGCAGGAATCGAACCCACGACCTTGTGTATGCAAGGCGGGCATGCTAACCATTGCACCACGGTGGCTCCCTAGCACCTAATCTTACTAGTGGAAATAATCCAAAAGACTTGCGTTGACGTGGAATGTGGTCTGCTAGTACATCCAACAGGTATTTGAAGGCTGGATTATTTACCCTATAATATTGTATCATAATGGACTGAATGGTCTAAGTGAGTCTGAATCAAATCGGGCTGCCACTTTAACCCTATAAATCCCATGAACTAAGTAACAACCCCTTCATGTACAAGTATGTAGTTACAACGTTTCAGGCAACTCAAGTGGGTTAATGGCATCGCGTAGCTTTCTCCTTTCTATCCTTTAGACCTTGTTACGTTGATACGCCTCTCCTCAGCTACTACCATAAACACGGCACTAAACATTTTTGACGTTTTTCGCGTTTAACTCAACTTTTACATCAATTTAATACAATTTCAATTCAAAATTTTAATATTAAAATTTTATTAAAATAAAACACTTGAACAGCTGACTTCGAATACTCTGAATTATTTCTCCCATGTTATTCCCTTCCCCTACTGTTTAGAATAGGAGGATTTTATTCCCGGGAAAAATGAATTCCCAGGGAACATATTCCCTAGGGAATATTCAGAATTGGGCTAGTTAATTAATAATACGAATGGGAGTTTGAGTATTTCTGTCTCTCCTTACTCTCTCTCTAAAACGTCTCTCCATACTCTCTCTAATACGTCTGTAGCGACTATGTAATTTGTACAATACAAATCTAAGCATGGCAATAAGCACATGTTTGCGTGTGCGTCTTGAAAAACAAACGGTAAAATGTTCAACAGAAAACTTGTCTGATGGGCAAACATTAACAACATTTACGTTCTTTTCGCTGAAGAGTGCACAGCAAAGACAATAAACTTTAGGAAGATAGGAAATTGGCTACTGAGGAGATTAAACCATTTACCATGTTAGTTTCATACTCGAACCAAACGCGTATATGACAAGTATTGGCATAGCATTAAAATGCAAATAAAAAGAAATTAAGTACACGAAATAAATTTCTATAAAAGGGAAAATGTAATTTTTTTGTTGTTGCCTAAAATTTAACATTGTTTCATTAAGAAAATTAAGTTTGTCATTTAAAATATAAAAACGAAAAACAAATAAAAAAATTACAAACATGTATGGAACTAACATGGTAAATGCAACATTTGGTATGACGCAAGCCAATTTCCTATCTTCCTCAAGTTTATTGTCTTTGGATGGGTGAGGTCAAAGATAATAAAAGAGGAAGATGGGAGATTGGCTACTGAGCACATCAAACCATTTACCACATTAGTTTAATACTCGAACCAAACGCGTATATGACAAGTATTGACATAGCATTAAAATGCACATAAAAAGAAATTAAGAGCACGAAATAAATTTCCATAAAGGGGAAAATGTAATTTTTTTTGTTGTTGCCTAAAATTTATCATTGTTTCATTAAGAAAATTTAATTTTTCATTTAAAAAATAAAAACTAAAAACAACTAAAAGGTTACAAACATGTATTAAACTAATCTGGTAAATGCAACATTTGGTATGACGCAAGCCAATCTCCCATCTTCCTCTTTTATTATCTTTGGGTGAGGTAAGTTAAATTGGTGTTTTTTGTATATTCGCAAGAAATCTAGTGTTCATTTTTAATCTTTAGTGAAAATGCCCCGGGGAAGTGAACTTTCAGATGAAGAATGCGGAACAATTACCGTAATGAACCTTGGTTGTAAAAAAATTTGGATAAATGGACACGGCGATACACTGGTAGAAAAAGTTTCGTTATATTAATGAAATGTGTCATTGAAATTGAGCCAATGAAACAAATTAATTGATATAACGAAATTTTTCGTTATTATAACGAATTTTCTGTTAGTCAACGAAACGTTTCGTACTATTAACGAACATTTTCATTGTCTTAATGAAAATGTTTCGTTATATCAATGAAAAATTTTCGTTGGCTCAATTTTAATGAAATTTTCTATCATTTTTTGATCTTAGAAATAAGAGGCTTTTTTTCTTAAGTGAAAGTCACAATATATGATTATTAAATTACTTAATTTATCAGTAAATATTATTTCCTACTGTATATAAATCATATTTCAAAGATCTTAACAAAAAATAATGCACTACCAATGACTACACTCAAATGCACTAATTGGTTGGGTTTCATTAATATAACGTTTGTGTTCATTTATACAACGTTCGCCTTTCATTCATACAATGAAAAAAACTGGGTTCATACAATGAATGATTTTCATTCATACAACGTATAAGCTGCATCCATACAATGAATAAATTTCATTCATACAACGAATAATATTCGTTAATACAACGAAAAGGCTACGTTAATACTACGAAATGTATTCAATAAAGGGTTTCGTAAATACAATGTAAAATTACGTTGTTATAACGAAATGCTACGTTGGGTGACTTTTAATGAAGAATTTCGTTAACACAACGTAGAAATTCATCATATTAACGAAACTTTTTCTACCAGTGTAGAAATACTAACTTACCTGTGTAGACCAAAAGTGATTCCTTTTATTAATACCTGTTATAAAAAACATATCTGGAGGTCCGGGTTCGGATCCTGTCGAGACTCCCATATTTAAAATGAATTTTTGTTTGTTTTTTATTCTTATTATAAAATTTGGAATCCTTCAGGAATCATGTTTTAGTTCATCTGATTGGTGAACGATCAAACAATGTCTTGTTTTAGTCGACAACAATAACGCCAAATCTACACTAAAGACATTAGCCAGCAAAGAAACATATGTCTAGTTAGCCTTGTGAGATTGGTATCTGGCGTTTTCTTTTCAAAAACTTAATTTTCGTGAATCTTTCAAAAAATATTTACTTATTTTTATGATATCGTCGTGTAAGCGGCGTTTTTATGTATACAAAACTTTCCTTTCTGATGGATTCAATGTGTTTTAGTGTACTGGATGTCTACCAGTGTAATTATGTAAACTTTCGGTTGAACAGGAAATATTCATAATTTAGTAGTTTTGAGTTGAAATTTGTTATAAAATTTGCAGAATATGCTTTAAGTATTGCCATATATTCTGTTGCCACAATATTGTTGGCAAAGTTTGTAGTAATTTTAGAATGAAGTTTGGAGAATAATATCATGAAAAAAATGTAGTCACCTGCTTCAGAGATGTCATCTTGTTAATAAACTATGGGTGGAGCATACGAATTTACAAATTCAATATTTCGTTCGTATGTTTTATGGTTGTTTGTGTCAATATGGCAGTATTGTGTCATTTATTTGGGATCTTTGGTTTTTGTTTTCTTTACTTGCATCTACGCAAGACTTTCATATATAAATTATAAAAATAATTGTACGCACAAGAGTACATAAATACATATATAATAGTTTCATACATACATATATACAATATAATAGATAAGTAAAAAAAAAAGAATAGAAATTAACAATAGGGGTCGTGTGTGTATGTTTTCTCATTTAATGACTACTTAACAATTAATTGGCTTATCTGCACTTGCTAGGAACCGATCATCTTCGAAAATGTAGTACTTTTCTTTGTCGGGATAGAATTCGCTGGCCAATTCTTGAGTTTCGCTGTGGCATACAGCCTCGTTGAAGGTGCCAAAGGTTCGTAAGCTCTGAGCCAATCTGAATCTTCGTTGCTGTAGCTGTTCTTCAGAGCGATCGACTGTGGGTAAGTGGCATAGTGGAGCACTTGTAGCCACACTAACCAATGCCATGGCGTCACCTGTGTGCACCACCACATCGACATCTCGTTTCTTTGTCCAACTCATAATCCAAGAGACCACAAAGAAGCAGGCGGCATTCATTGGAAATGATCGTAGCAGTGTAGATGTCATCCCGCGAAAGAAGAATCGTATGCCATCGCTCTCATAGCCCTTTCGTATACAGTCCATGTAGCCATTGTACTTGGGATGTTTCAAATCGTCCGCCTGGATACATGTCTTAATAACATCAATGGGATATGTTGCCAGCCAGGAACATATGCCAGCAAGACCTCCAGCACAGAGGCCATATACAACATTGGGCTGACTTGGCTGACGCATCATGTACTCGTAACTGACAAAATAACTGGCAAAGCCTAAAATGATTAGAAGTTTCTTTCTGTCGCAGGGAGCTAGGGAGTTGTGGAGAACTAACCTGGAACATCTCTGGCAGCGGTAAATACCAGACCACGCATTGTGCCCCGCAAACCCTCATGTCTCACAATGTGTCGCAGGTATTCCAAGGGTCCTTTGAATTTCTGACCAGACGAAGAATCGTTTTGCAACTGTAGCCGTGTCTTGGCTAGTTCCATGGGAGAACAAACAATACTTTGGAAAAGACCCGCAACACCGCCGGCCAGAGCATGTGACATTAACGAATCCGGATCGGATCGGGAGCGCTGAACATTGCC
Organism: Haematobia irritans; assembly: GCF_050003625.1. Classification (NCBI taxonomy): domain Eukaryota; kingdom Metazoa; phylum Arthropoda; class Insecta; order Diptera; family Muscidae; genus Haematobia; species Haematobia irritans. The sequence continues at coordinate 82,802,708 of NC_134398.1, forward strand.
ATAGACACCAAATACAATGGCATTGACAAACCCTATGCCACCCATGGGACTAGTGATGCCACGGTATAATCCACTAAATTTATCTTGTGCCACAATAGAACGCATGCAATGCCATGTTCCCTTGTATTTGGGATTTCTAGGATCCTGGGTTTGTAAATGTACTTTGACAGTATCTAAGGGATGACCAACTAATACTCCAGCACAACCTGTTAATCAAGACAAACATGCGGTCAATGCTGTTTAGTATATTGATCCGTATATGGTGCTTACCTCCAACGCAACCAGCCAGAAAGTCTAAAGCCATTTTTCGATTCCAAAAATTTTCTGTCGTAGTTACTAATGGTTTCCTGACCTCGTCGCTTCCCTCGTCGCGATTATGGTTCACCTTCGACTGTTAAAGAAGAAAATAATAAAGGTGAGGTATTAACTTGTTTGCTATTTGCTTCAATTCAGGGATAGGAAATCGTCAAATACCGGCTGGGGGTGAATCTTATCTATCGGCTATCGCGGATCTCTTAATTAAAAATCGTTACTTGTTACGTATGCAATTAGAAAATTAATTGATTCAATTAATTTGTCAATCAATTTTGATACAGTTTCCAGCTAAAAACGTGATTGAAAAATTTACCGTTCCCAATTAAACGTTTAATTTATTAAATCATCTTTTTAATTGAAATTTAAATACACTATATAGAGTGAATGCGGTATTATATAATACCTCATTCACACTATATACGAGGGCGGTTCAGAAACTTCTTAGCCTATCAACGAAAGAGAATAGTTAGTTTTTCAAAAATATTTTTATTTTTCAATATAATCTCCAGAAACTTCAACACACTTTTCTAACAATTCTATCCCTTGATTAAAATAGTTTTCCTCAAGGTCTTCAAAATAGTGGTTTACAACTGTAATTGAATCTTCATTTGAGGTAAAACGCTTGCCAGCAAGGACTTTTTTTTTAGATTTGGGAACAAGTAAACGTCACTGGGAGCTAAATCAGGAGAATAAGGTGAGTAGTCAAGCAACTCGTACTTTAATTCGTTGATTTTAGCTATTGTTAGAACACTCTTGCGCGCTGGTGCGTTGTATTGATGAAAAATTATTTTTTTCGAGTTGTAAGTCAGGACGTTTTTCTCGAATTTGTACATTTAATTGATCCAAAAGCTTGTTATTGTTTTACCCTTTTGCAGATAGTCAATCAATAAAATATCTTTGAAGTCCAAAAAACCGTTGCCATAACTTCACCAGCCGATTGAATTGTTTTTGTCTTCTTTGGGGCACTTCCTTCAGCTTCAGTCCATTGTTTGGATTGTTCTTTTGTCTCTGGAGTATAGTGGTGGATCCATGCCTCATCAACAGTTATGAAACGACGCTTAAAATCCATTTTATTTCGCTTAAAACGATCCAAACAAGCTTGAGAAATGTTCATTCTTATGCGTTTTTGATCGACTGTTAACAAATGCGGCACCCATCTTGCAGAAAGCTTTTTCATCTGTAGTTCTTCATGCAAAATTAAATGGACTCGATCATTTGAGATGCCCATGATATTAGCAATTTCACGCACTTTTATTCATCTTCAATGCTTGTACGACCACGTTTAAATTTAGCAACCCAATTTTTTACTGTTGCATATGAAGGAGCACTTTCACCTAACACATTCACCATATCATTATGAATTTCTTGTCCCGATAAATCTTTTTTATGTAAATATTTAATGACAGCACGCATTTCGAAACAAAATTTAACATGTGTTCATAACAGAGATGGAAGTTTCCAAAACACTTAACTTTTTTCTGTTTATACCGCGCTTTTTGTACTAGGCTAAGAAGTTTCCGAACTGCCCTCGTATATATGTTTACTCGAAATTTGTAAATTTATATATGTTTAAAATCACACATATTATTTTTATGAAACATTCATGCCCCAAACATGATATATTCTAACATATTAACATATGTGTCCAAGGCCGTATTCAGGGGGGGGGGATGAGGGGGATCAAACCCCCCCCCCCCCCGAAATGAATGAATATTTTTATATAAATAAATATATATTTTTAGCTGCATAGAAAAATCTTATCGAAGATGTTGAAGAAAAGCTGGAGGTTTTATTTTGAAAAACGCTTACCTATAACACACGCTCACAAAAAATCGCTTCTGTAACATATACTCCCAAACATATTTTGCTTCAAGCATATACATTTTTGGGTATTGCCCAAACATTTATATGTTTGATCTCTTCCAATATATAATATGTTTGAAAGCATATTAATCTAACCAATATATGTTTGGGTAGTCTATGTTCGAAACATTTTGTATTTTTGCATCCAAATTCAATAATGTTGTCTTCCAAAAAACAATATGTTATTATGTGAACATATAATATGTTTGGAAGCATTTTGCACCCAAAAATATTATATGCTTAAAAAAAATTCTCCCAAACAATATTGTGCTCAAAATTTTATTTATTTATTTATATATTTACAATCATAACGAATTATGAAAATAAACAGGTAATATAGGTGCTAACAACATAGGTTTTCGACCTGAATGCTCAAAATTTTGTTTCTGCCCAATTGTATATTCCCCCACATCTTTCTCACTTCCACGAGCTTTTTTAGTTCTTAGCACCTTTTTCTGTAATACAAACATTGTAGAAGAAATTATTCAATTGTATGATTTTTTATTTTATTTTAATTTTACCTTTTGCCGGACGGGGATTAGAACAGCGGACCACACAGTTTGTAAGGATCAAAGAAGTAGCTGATCAATTGCCCAAGGAAAAATAAAATGTTAATTTTGTAATAACAAGCAACAACCACCAACTTAATTCAATATCGCTCCCTGTTAAATAGCGCTCCAAGCTACTAAACACATATATGCTTATAGGCTATTTCTAAATTAATATATGTTTGCATCCAAGCATATTATATTTACAAACATTTTATGTCCCAAACATAATATGTTCTAACATATTAACATATATGTCCCAAACATGTTATGCTTGTTTATGAACATTATATGCTTGCACTCAAAAATATTGTGTTTAAAAATTTGTGTTCCAAACATATAATGTTTATAGCCAAACATATGAAAAACCGCCTTTTTCATCCGTGCACTTGTACAAATCATAGAGTACTAGTTGAAAAGTCCGTCAAACGACGGCCGAAAAAACAAATTGTTTTTGTTCTCGCACCACAAATTTCATTTTTGGAAAATGTCTTTCTGCTTTTTATTTGTGTTTGTTTTTCTTTTTGTGAACATGACTCGCTTTGTTTAGCCATAGCAACAACAACGAAATAGCCAAACACACATGTGTAAATTAAATGGCGCAAAACCTGCGAAAAGAACCTGCCTAATTCAGCGATGGAAGCACTTGGAGAGTGCAATAAAGAGATATTTCCAAACGTGCATATTCTTTTAAAAATTTTGGTCAATTTGTCAGTTACTCAGGGATGGAAAATACAATTTTTAAGAAAGTACAAAAAAGTTATTTTTTGAGCGGAAAGGTAATTTTTACAAAAATTCCACTGGAAAATTATTGTCAAGAGACTAAATTTTAAAGAAAATAAAATTTTGGCAAAATTTTCTATATAAATAAAATTTTTACAAAATTTTCTATATAAATAAAATTTTGCAAAAATTTTCTATAGAAATAAAATTTTTACAAAATTTTCAATTGAAATAAAATTTTGACAACATTTTCTAATAAAAAATCGATAATATAGAATCGCATTCTTTTTTCGACTAAAACATTCTTGAAGATCAATAAAATCCTGTTTTTGACTATGTCTTTTACAAAATCGAGATTTTCTTCCCACATGAACATGTCTGTTTTGCCATATTTGTAAAAGACTATTAGCAAATAAGGTTGATAAAGACTTTCTCAAAGTATTAAAATATTTTGTCAAAGATATTGTACCATAAATCTGATATAGACTCAAAAATGTCTACAAAACAGGTACTAAATCATTCGCGGGGGTACTACGGTACTGACCGGGCTGAAAAAGTATTGAAAAAAGTACTATAGTACTGCATTTTCCATCCCTGCAGTTACTACGTACTCATCCGAACTTTCATTTTCAACAATGAAGAGATTAAAGACGTATCTTAGAAATTCGACTAGCGAGAGTAGACTCAATGGATTGGCATTAATGTCGGTTCATCGCCGAATAAATGTGCCGACTGAAGAAGTCATTGATTTATTTGCTGCCCAAAAAGCCCGTCGGCTCAATTTAATATTGTAAAAATATTGTATACATACCTATGCATAAATAAAATTTTCTACACATGAGATTATATGAATATTTTTTTTTTTAAGTTGAACCCCCCCCGAATTAAAATCCTGGCTACGGCCTTGTATGTGTCCCAAACATTTAGTGTTAGTTTAGGAACATTACATGTTTTAACTTAAATATATGGTGTTTAAAAATTGTGCCCTGAACACATTTTGTTTATATCGGAACATATGAAAAACATATTTTTCTAACAGTGCAGCAACCTAACATTCTATCATTGTAACAGACAGAGAAGGAATCAAAGAAACAAACAGGATGAACGTAGGTTAGGTTAGGTTAGGTTATGTGGCAGCCCGATGTATCAGGCTCACTTAGACTATTCAGTCCATTGTGATACCACAGTGGTGAACTTCTCTCTTATCACTGAGTGCTGCCCGATTCCATGTTAAGCTCAATGACAAGGGACCTCCTTTTTATAGCCGAGTCCGAACGGCGTTCCACATTGGAGTGAAACCACTTAGAGAAGCTTTGAAACCCTCAGAAATGAAATTACTGAGGTGGGATAATCCACCGCTGAAAAACTTTTTGGTGTTCGGTCGTAGCAGGAATCGAACCCACGACCTTGTGTATGCAAGGCGGGCATGCTAACCATTGCACCACGGTGGCTCCCTAGGATGAACGTAAAACAAGTATATACAGCAGTAAGTTCGGTTAATTGTACCACTAGCTGTCAAATTGTATAAAAACTACGGTTTCTAGAAGCCCAACAACTAAAATCGGGATATCGGTCTATATGGGGGCTAAAACAAACCATGGACCAATGCACGCCATTTCGTGCACATCTCTTTACGATCCTAAAATATGTCTAGATTTCCAATTTCAGGCAACTACGTTTTCTAGACGCTCAACAACTAAAATCGGGAGATCGGTCTATAAGGTCTCTATGGGGGCTATACCAAACCATGGACCGATGCACGTCATTTCTTGAACATCTCTTTACGGTCCTAAAATACGTCTAGATTTCCAATTTCAGGCAAATTGGATAAAAACTACGGTTTCTAGACGCCCAACAACTAAAATCGGGAGATCGGTCTATAAGGTCTCTATGGGGGCTATACCAAACCATGGACCGATGCACGCCATTTCTTAAACATCTCTTTACGGTCCTAAAATACGTCCAGATTTCCAATTTCAGGCAAATTGGATAAAAACTACGGATTCTAGAAGCCCAAGAGGTAAAATCGGTCTATTAGGGGCTATTCTAAAACATGGACCCATACCCACCATTTTCGGTACACCTCTTTATGGTTCCAAAATACCTCTAGATTTCCAATTTCAGACAAATTGAATAAAAACTACGGTTTATATAAGGCCAAGACTCCAAATCGGGATGTCGGTTTATATGGGGACTATATCAAAACATGGACCGATACTCACAATTTTCGGTACACCTATTTGTGGACCTAAAATTCCTCGGATAAAAACTACGGTTTCTAGAAGCTCAATAAATAAAATCGGGAGATCAGTCTATAAGGAGGCTACTACAAAACAAGGACCGATTCACACCATTTTCGGCATACATATTTGTGGTCCTAAAATACCCCTAGATTTCCAATTTTAGGCAAATCGAATAAAAACTACAGTTTCTAGAAGCCCAAGACCCCAAATCGAGGGATCGCTTTATATGGGAGCTATATCAAAACCTGGACCGATATAGCCTATCTTCGAACATGGCCTCCTTGCCGATAAAGACATGTCCGTGCCAAATTTCAGGTGCACATAAGTATCAAAATCAGGCGATTACAACTAAATTTCGCTTACATAGATATGTTAGAATGTTAATTTTACTCCCTGTGCTAAATTTCACTTAAATAAACCCTCAAAAAAATATTGTTGGACATTGCCGAAACATTATTATGTTTGTTATATGTGCACATATTATATGTTTGGAAGCATTTTGAGCCCAACAATATTATATGCTTGTGATAAAAAAAATATTTCTGCCTAATTGCATATTCCCTCACATCTTTCTCACTTCCACTAGTAGTTAATTCTTATCAACTTTTTCTGTAATACAAACAATGTTGAAGAAATTATTAAATTTTATAAATTTGTTAAATTTTACAGTTCGCCTGGCCGGAGAATCGACCCGAGGACCATACTGTTTGTAAGCCAACACACTAGCTCTTATTGTCATCAATAGACAATTATCGTTATAAGTTATATTTATATAGCATAGTTTGCGGCGCCCACGAGCCGATGCAAACAAAACATTATTTAACAGAATCCTACCTTTGTTGGCCACGTGGAGCAATGGTTAGCATGTCCGCCTTGCATGCAAAGGGTCGTGGGTTCAACTTTTTTTTTCCTTTTTTATACTTTGTCTGAATATTTTGACTTACTCGTTCCGATTTTTTTACGAACCAAGAAAAAAATTGTGCCCATAATGCCAAAATGATAAACAAAATCACATGTCCACACATACATAAAATGCTGCTCTCAATTAAAAACACATGTTGTCTATTTTCTTAGTTCCGAATGTCTATTCTGTTTGCTCATTTAATATTCAAATTAAATAATGTCTAGACTTAACCATATCAAATTTTTGTCGAAGCCTTATTAACATGCCAAGCGCATAGCCAAAACAAATGAACACATAAAACAATTTTCCGGAACCACATAAAGGGTGATTTGTTAAGAGCTTGATAATTTTTTTTTTAAAAAAACGCATAAAATTTGCAAAATCTCATCGGTTCTTTATTTGAAACGTTAGATTGGTCCATGACTTTTCGAAGATAATTTCATTTAAATGTTGACCGCGGCTGCGTCTTAGGTGGTCCATTCGGAAAGTCCAATTTTGGGCAACTTTTTCGAGCATTTCGGCCGGAATAGCCCGAATTTCTTCGGAAATGTTGTCTTCCAAAGCTGGAATAGTTGCTGGCTTATTTCTGTAGACTTTATACTTGACGTAGCCCCACAAAAAATAGTCTAAAGGCTTCAAATCGCATGATCTTGGTGGCCAACTTACCGGTCCATTTCTTGAGATGAATTGTTCTCCGAAGTTTTCCCTCAAAATGGCCATAGAATCGCGAGCTGTGTGGCATGTAGCACCATCTTGTTGAAACCACATGTCAACCAAGTTCAGTTCTTCCATTTTTGGCAACAAAAAGTTTGTTAGCATCGAACGATAGCGATCGCCATTCACCGTAACGTTGCGTCCAACAGCATCTTTGAAAAAATACGGTCCAATGATTCCACCAGCGTACAAACCACACCAAACAGTGCATTTTTCGGGATGCATGGGCAGTTCTTGAACGGCTTCTGGTTGCTCTTCACTCCAAATGCGGCAATTTTGCTTAGTTACGTAGCCATTCAACCAGAAATGAGCCTCATCGCTGAACAAAATTTGTCGATAAACACATTTCGAACCGAACACTGATTTTGGTAATAAAATTCAATGATTTGCAAGCGTTGCTCGTTAGTAAGTCTATTCATGATGAAATGTCAAAGCATACTGAGCATCTTTCTCTTTGACACCATGTCTGAAATCCCACGTGATCTGTCAAATACTAATGCATGAAAATCCTAACCTCAAAAGAATCACCCTTTACAAGCAGATTCACAGAAATTGCTCTTTTTGATTCTCTCGCTATGTTATGTTGATATCTTTCGTCAACCCTCCCGGTCTCCATCTCCATCTCTATTTCTTTTTCTATACTCTTTCTCTGTCGCTCTCTCTCAATAAAATATCACAACATATATATGTTTACTCGAAATTTTTTAAATTTATATATGTTTACATTCACACATATTATTTCTATGAGACATTCATGTTCCAAACATAATATATTCTAACATATTAACGTATATGTCGCAATCATTTAATGCTAGTTTAAGACCATTACGTTTTTGCCCTTAAATATATTGTGTTTAAAAAATTCTGCCCGAAACACCTTTTTTATATCGGAACATATGAAAACATATTTTTCTAACAGTGTAGGAGTAAGACTTTGGTCTCTGTGGTCATATGAGTGTAAATCGGCCAAATGATATATATTGGAGCTATATCTATCTGAACGGATTTGGATCAAAGTTGGCACACTTAACAATACTAACAGTTGAACTCCTTATGCAAAATTTTAATCAAATCAATATGAAACTCTGCCCTCTGTAGCCATATAAATACATATCGGGAAAAGATATATATAACAGCTATATCTATACCTGAACCGACTTAACTGATAGTTTGCAATATTTACGAGACTCTCAAACGATTTGAATATACGAAATTTGAAGAATATCGGTTGATAAATACGTCATTTATGACAAAATCGGTTATAAATATATGACAGTATTATCTAAATCTGAACAGATTTTTTTTTCAAAATCAATAGGGGTCTTTGAGCCGAAAAAGACCTCACTCTAAATTTGAGGGCGATCGGACTAAAACTGCGATCTGGACTGCACACAAAAATACATCAACAGACAGACGGCCTGAGAGACAGACATACGGACATTGCTAAATCGAATCAGAATTTAATTCTAGGGCGATCGGTTTACTAAAAGAACTGCTCCTTCTGGGCTCTACATAACATACAAATGCATAAACTTTTTATACTCTGTGCCACAGTATTGCTGAAGGGTATAAAAATGTGCTAGCAAGAATTAAATCTGAAGGCTGAGCGTGATGTTTTGCTGAGTGTGAGTTTGGTCTTGAACAAAAATTTGAATGAACCACCCAGCAAAAAAAAACGTCGCCAAAAAAGTAGTGCAAATGTTCTTTTTCGTTCCGGAAGAGGTGCAAAATTGGCGCAGAAACGTTGAATTTAACATAAGCTTGTCATAGGACGGATGTCCACCATTGCACTGACTTTGGTCGTAGTCAAAATGACGAAGGATGACGTTAGTGTATGAGAAATAAGGATGACTTTCAAGGGTTAAGAATATGAGAAAACTCGTATTAGACGTAGTATAGTAGCAAAATGGTAAATCGTCACGTGTTCACCCAGAAAAAGTGACCCCTTCTTTAAGTTAAAATGAACTCATTGTGAAGAAAGTTGAACTTCGTATAGCGCCAAAGACAGTTTTATTTGTTTCAACGATGTTATTTTCGTAGAAATAAGGTAGAATGCATTCCATATATTAGTTAACATTTTCCACATTTCAGAACACAAATTTTTAGCACACATAACCTGTTTGGAACATATTTGTTAAAATTTTAGAACATATTATGTTTGGGGCATAAACATTTTTAAATATAATATGTGCAGATGCAAACATAAATTAATTTAGAAATTGCTTATGTGTTTAAAAAGAGAGAGGGAGTATAAGAAAAAGTAAAGATGGCGAATGAGAGAGAGAGAGAGAGAAAGATAACTAAAAACATCAACACAACCCAGTGAGGTTAAAATTTCAACATGGAGGAATATGTAAAACGTAAACGATATTGCTTATTTACTTATAAATGTTGTTTATAAAAATATTTGAAGTATAATATTCAAATAAATTATAAATTTTTTAATTGTAATACAGCACAAGTATGTTTACGATATTTTGCTGCAAGTAAACAAATGGTAGTAACCAATTGACGCCTTGAAAATATATATTCTAAAGGTAAAACATAATATGTTTGAACAATACAAGTAATATTTTGTTTGGACAAATACTGAAAATATATATGTATGAGGCAGAATGTGTTTGGGGTTACGAAGTGATTTTTTGAGCGTGTAGCAGTACAAAAACGATGAAATGTTGCTCCTGTGCCGAATTCTGGAGGGAAACACAGGCTTCTAAATGACTCAGATGCCCGCTTGATATTACGCCAAATGCAAAATAAAAGTTCGAGAATACGTTAACAGGTTGTCTTGTCAATAAACAAGAATGTAAGTCCACCAAAGGCTTGTAGAGCGTTTCGCAGATTTGGATATGTGTCAGAAGTTAAAAAGAAAAAATTAGCACTACCTGACAGAAACTTAAAATCTGACAGATTTATATGTGACGCTCTGTACTAAGGATCCGAAATTTAAGAGAATTTGCTACATCTGTTTCAAATTTCAAGCACTCCGCCGTTAGTGATACAATAATGCGTCTCATATGAAAATGTACCAAGGTAATATGTCGATTATTTCTAGAATCCCAGACACAAAGAAAAAATTACAGTCGAACACTCTGGTAATACTTGGGACTACTTGGTAACGATGATGGTAACCCCTTAATATCAAGGCCAAATATCTTTAAAATGAAAAAAAATTGTGATTAAAAGAAAGTTCATAATCTTGGTTTTAAAAATGTTCGCATCCCTCCGTTAAAATCGCGTCTCTTTGAAGTAAGGCCACTTTTCCTTAAAATAAGGAAAAACATGTTTGCTTTACAGCATTACCCACATATTCATTAAAGTTAACGTAAACTTTAAACCTACTATTACCATAAAAATTCCGTTTTTGAAATTAAAAAAAACAACAACATTTTTTTTACTTTCTGTTATAATTTGGATTTTATACCGCATTCACATTTCTAAATACATTTCCAAAATGCACTTTAACTAGTTTGCCTTATAAAAACAGGATTTCAAATCCACTATTAGTAGATTTCTAACCAATGTAAATGGGCTATTACACTGAAAAAAAACATGCCCGGATTTTGTCTTCACACACCCTCAAAAAAAATCGCTTCTTTAACATATGTTCCAAACATATTTTGCAGGAAGCACATATATTATTGCATACTGCCGAAACATTAATATGTTTGTTTTATGTGAACATATTATATGTTTGGAAGCATTTTGAGCCAAAAATATTATATGCTTGGAAGAATTTTTCCCAAACACGATTGTGCTCATTCCCTAACATACTCGTAATTTTCACTTCCACGAAACTTTTTAGTTATTGGAACCTTTCTCTGTAATACAAATAATGTTGAAGAAATTATTCACTTTTATACATTTTTTAAATTTTACCTTTCGCCTGCACGGAGAATCGAACCGAGGACCATACAGTTTGTAAGCCAACACACTATCCACTGGGCTACGTAGCTGTTATAGTCACCAGTAGATAATTATCGTTTTAAGTTACATTTATATAGCATAGTTTGCAGCGCCCACGAGCCCATGCAAACATAACATTATTTAACAGAAACATACATTTGTTTGCCACGTGGAGCAGTGGTTAGCATGTCTGCCTTGCATGCAAAGGGTCGTGGGTTCAATCCCTGCTCCGACCGAACATTTTTTTTTTTGTTTTTTTTTTTTTTAATTTACACATTTATATTTATACTATATTATTTTTTTTTAAATGAAACTTCGAAATGTGTGTTATTAAAGATTTATAGTCAGTAACAGTGCTTGATATAAACGAAATTGACTGATTTTTGGATAAAATATTATTTTTTATTGCAAAAATAACAATCTTGTAATAAAAAACTGTTTTTGTACAAAACTTTAAAATTTGGAAGGAATTCAAAAACTAACAAAAGAAGAACGTGGAGTCGAGTATAAACATACATACATAATTTTATAATATAAACATAAATTTATTTAGGAGTGAACAGTTTTTTACTAGCATTTAACACCATCGCTCTAAAATTCCTTTTATTTTTCTTTAATAATTCATTTTAAAGAAAATAAACTTTTTAAATTGTTTTAGCTGTAAAACTCGAACTTAATGCCCGCTTTTATATTTGATGGTGTCCGTCAACTCCTCGTGGACTACTTTTTAATAAAGAGGAAATAAAGTTTGTTTTTTTTTTACATTTTACTGTGTAATTTTTCACTATTTCCTCCTTATTTCATTTTACTGTCCCAACTCTAAAAAGAGTATAGTGCCCTTTCGTTATTTTTATGAAGACCCCTGATTTCTTTTAACGAACCAAGAAAAAAATTGTGCCCATAATGCCAAAATGATAAACAAAACACATGTCCACACATACATAAAATGCTGCTCTCAAGGCGAAAACATAAGCTGTTTGTTTTTGAAATGTCTATTCTCTTGGTTCAGAATGTATATTCTCTTTATTCAAATTAAATAATATTTAGACTTAAACATATCAAATTTTTGGCCTTATCATAAAACAGTTTTCCGAAACAACATACAAGCGGTTTCACAGAAATTGTTCTCTTTTGACTCTTTTGCTGTGTTATATTGATATCTTTCGTCAACTCTCCCGGTTTCCATCTCTATTTCTCTCTATACTCTCTCTCTCTGTCGCTTTGAATAAAATATCACAACATATGTATGTTTAGTCGAAATTTGTAAATTTATATATGTTTGAATTCACACATATGATTTTTATGAAACATTGATGCCCCAAACATAATATATTCTAACATATTAACATAGATGTCCCAAACATTTAGTGTTAGTTTAGGAACATTACATGTTCGCACTTAAATATATTGTGGTTTAAAATCGTGCCCGAAACACATTTTGTTTATATCGGAACATATGAAAAACATATTTTTCTAACAGTGCACTTGTGAGTTTGATATTGATTCCGAGCCGAAGAGGCGGAGAATTGAAGTAAGGACACATTTAAACCCCGATTCTCTTTGAAATATGAGTTTTTAATTTAAAAAAATTAATTTATTACTTGTTTTCAATTTTTTTATTCATGCAAAGCAAAGTCCATTAACGTGTGTTACTTACGACAACTTAAATTTCCAAATTTAGACTCGCTATCATTAGCGTAGCTAGACAATTTTGCTAGCTAAAAATTAATAGACTGAAGTTATAGATTCATTTAACCCTCTAATGCCCAATCCTGCCTTTAGGCGGGCTTCGTTATATGAGGAAGCCTTTAGTAAAACACACCTTAAGCCAACAAAACTGGGTAAAATAAAAAGAAAATTTCGTTAAAACTGTTCAAGAGGCTTTGCAGCATATACTGAATTTTGCCGTATAATTTTTTCTTGTGGCGAAAAAATTGGGGCATTAGAGGGTTAATATCTTATTTTATAAAAATGAATAAAAAGTCAGACTTCAACATAACTAGACAATTAATTTATAATAAAGCAACTAATAGTTCCATAATTTTCCCAGCAAAAAATTTGAAGTTGTTCTAAAGACACAACTTTAAGGTAAAAGCACTTCCAAAAATGTCCTCATTAAGATGCTAATTGTTTTAGCTATACTGGAAGTTTTTAAAATGCAATTTCTACAACTTTTTTTTCATATTTTTAATGGGTATTTTTTTAAATACGTTAAAAAAGGGTAAACATTAATAACATTTTGCCGCAAAAAGAGCCAAATCTATTCTAGGAATATCGATAATTTTTGGAAATGTTCGAGGTCAAACGTTTCGGTGTAAGAATGCATTAAAAAAATAAACATTTTTTTTTGGAAAATTGTCACACAAATTTTTAATTCACATTCAAAACACTGAATTCAGATCACACCCTAAAAAGTCATTCAAATTTAGTGCAACAGCTGTTGAAATGGTGGACATCCGTCCTAGGACAAGCCCATGTTATATTCATAACTTCTGCGCCAATTTTCCACCACTTCCGGATCCAAATATAACATTTTCACTACTTTTTTGGTAACGCTTTCTTGTGGGAGATATATAGAAACAATGGAAAATCGTAAATAGGTTTTCAAATTCTGGGGGGGGGGGCTAAAATTTTTCTGGAGGGGTCTAAGCCCCCTCCCCAGAGGCCTTCATACGCTTATGCTCGCTATAAGTAAAAATTATGAATTATGTTTCAAGTAAAACCCGTCTTTTTGTAGCCAAGATGCAAAATTTAAAGACGATTTCATTAACTTTGAAGATTTTTTCAGAAGTATTAAAGCCAAGTTGTCCTTAGTAAAACGAAATTTACTTTCATGTTAGGGTACCCAATTGTAAGTTGAATCTTTTATAATTAATTATAAGGACAAAACGGCTTCATTGAAAAGCTTATCGACTTTTGGACAAGGAAAAAAACTTTATATCACAGAAATGCGTCTTCTATGCTAAGCGAAATTCGCATTCGTATTTTATGGGCATGAAATCTTTGGCGTCACGATAATATTTTTTTTCAGTGCATACTGACATTTATTTGTCTCTATTTGAAAAAGCGGAATCAATACCAAACTCTTCAAAGGAAAGTTAAAATAGTTGGATCCAAGTCAACTTTTTTTAGTTGGTCTACCAAAGTATCAAAATCAAGCCTACACGCAAAAAATAAAGATAACGATAAGAACGAGACAACAAAGAATAAATCTTTGATTATTACAACCGTTACCATGTTCATTATCCCTAAAGGGGAAGAGAGTTTCTTTTCTTGTTTTAATTAAAAGTACAGCCTATACTTTTTATGAGAGTGTGAAAAAAAAAAAACAAAATTCACACATCGAATATTTGTGACTGTATTCATTTCCCGATTTTCCCACAGTGAATTACTGATTTGTTTACTACTAATCAGGATATGATATAACTTGGCATAATTACATCGTTCCACTTTATTACAGATGGTTTTGCGGGGCAAATTTATGTACTTACATAGTGTTTTTTTATGTTAATTTTTTTTTTGATTATTTTTTCTTTTTGTACGATGATATAGGCACGAAATTGGGGATAGTAGTTGGATCTGTTTCTATCTATCCTGTAGTACAAATTCCACTGAACACAATGAGAGAATATACCGGAGATACAGATATATGCATATCGTTCAGCTGCACCATTCGCGAGATATCCACCAGCTAAAAGGCCGTTGGCAAATTTTGAATTTCTGAGTTTTTATCACTCACAAACGCTCGCGAAAGCTTGCAGTTAAATTTTTAAAAAGGCGCTACGGAAAATTGATCGAATGGATCCCTGAATGTGGTAGCTTCAATTGAAATTTGATCGAAATTTCGGGATACTTTGTTTCGCGACAACACTTCACTTAACACTGACTTTAAGATTTTCTTGGGATCTGTGTCGTTTCTGGGGGGTTGGAAATGTTCAATTTTCGAATCGAATCTCAGAACACGCGTCAAATCTTTGCACCATACTACGACGAACGTACATAAACGATAGGCATGTATGTACGTCGTCGTCAAATGCAAACGCCTATATACAACTGATGTTAATACCGAAGAGATACTCGAAGATGTTTCTAAATAATAAAAAAAAAAAAACAAAAATCATAAAAAAATACAGAAAATCGCCACAATTCATTCCAGAGATAAGAAGGCTCGATTTTACGACAACGATAGACGACAACAACATCAACAGCGCATTCAGGAAAAATACAACGAGTGTAAGTACACTCAATATGGAACCGAAGAAGAGGAACCCGGGCTTCGATCAGTAAATACCAATACATATCCCACTGACATTTTGCTATACCAATTCAAAGCATACTCCTCTCACCCATTCCACCGCCCTTTCTTCCATTCAGCCGGCCATCCACCATTGATCCATTCATGCGTCCGTCGTTCATCCTATGCTCGAAATTATTTTCGATCGAGTCTTAACACTAGCCACAGATCGATTCTAAGGTTATCAGCATTTGATGGATACACTGCACAAAACGGTCACCGATTTGTCGTTCATCACTGTACCCTGATTGCTTTTGCTGGACGATTTGCTGATGTCAAAGAGGACGTAGGTGATGACTGAGAGTATGTGATTTACTCGTACGTACCTACGACAAAGCAACCAAATTGTGGGCTTGTATTTTCGCATGCTGCCGTCATAGCTAATTGCTGTGCTGAATTTAAGTGGCACTCCGTAGATGTAGACCAACAACTCTGTACGCTATCTGTGAGTAATGGAAAAACACCCCACTCTTAGGATTGACTGAGCCGTCGATGGTTTGTGGCAGCCAAAGATGTTGATGATGGGAAAACAGAAGCCTATCTGTAGATTATCGGCTGGGAGGTTTTGGGAAAACTGAATCATTTGCTGAACTTTACCTTTTGAATGTCGTAGATAGTCCATAGCGAGGAATTGGACGTCATTATTTTCCGACTGCAGTATATGGCTGATTACAAGTCCGTGTTTTCGATTTTGAATGTATGAAATACGTTTGCACGTTTTATTATTATTATGTTTTTTGTTTTTCCTCTTTTGTTTTTTTGCTAATCAAATATAAAAATAATATTTTGCTTCGGTTTAAAATAAATTGTAAACACCAAAACACTCTATGTTTTCGTTATTTTTGATTATTTAGAAAGATAGGGGTTTCCGCTATGAATCAAAGGGGTTTTCACTGTTCTTCCATAATAATCCCAATAGCAAATTATTACTTTCAGTGGATAAATATTCCAAATTAAATATTTGACTTTTAGAGAATAAACATTTTTTTATTATCAAAATATATTTTAATATCAAAATGCGTGTCCTGTTCATGGTAATGGAATGCGCATTACATATATATTTTAAGAAAAATTCCTACGACTTAGAATTCTACGAAATCAAGTTTGTTGCATTTAAAACATCATAATGCAGTTTTAAAAAAATATATTTTTCCTGAAAATCTATAGTATTTCTGTGTAATCTGAAACCAAAATTGAAAATAAAATTTTGTCCGAAAATTTTAAAACCTACGAATTGGAGAATAATTAATATTTACCAGAGATAAAAGTAATGTTGGTAAAAAATTGGTGTAATGTAAAAATATATCTATGCTCTACTGAAATCAAATTGTTTATTTGTAAACAAAAACTTAGCACTGTCACTATTTTTGCAAAAAAAAACACAAAAAATAGAAAACAAGTAAAGAAAGTCTGAAGTCGGGCGGTGCCGACTATATTATACCCTTCACCACAATGTATGCCAACATTTTTGATACCATCTTAACACCTTCAATTTTTTAGGAGGTTTATATTCCCATATACCCAGCAAAAACTAGGTAACCACATCTCATTACAAGTTACATTACCAGGAGTAAAACTGTCATTACACATTGCATTACATTGCGGTGAGTTATAATGACTAACTTGTAATGGCAATAATAAATACTTCTCGGTAATTTTTGAATTGATATTCTCAAAATGTAATGCATTTGGCCGTTAATGACTTAATAAAATATAATAAATGACGGTGCCATTAGGTATAATTATTCACATAATTGAGCATTTACTTAAAAAAAAAGTATCAACTATAAATAAATAAAATAAAAAAAAAAAAAACTCAAAAAGAATATGTTATGTAACGGTAATTCTGAAGATTTTCCGTTAAGGAATATTCTTCACGAATATTTCATAATAATTGTGTTTTAAATTAATGATATTACTCATTCACATTACACTTTCAAAATCGACTTCACACTTTCAAAATCGATTTCAACTGCCATTTGCCTTATAAAAAGGATATATAAAATCCACTTTTAGTGGATTTAGATTTAGTATAAAATCCACTTTAGTAGATTTAGTAGATTTCGAACATAATGTGAATCTAACTCCCTTACGGCCATATTCATGTAGCTCCGTTAGACTTTAACTCCCAGTTAACAGAAAGTAAAATGGATATATCTTCTCTCGGGTTTATTTTAACTGAAAAATTTTTAGCAGTTAAGTTCCTAACTGGCATATGGAATATATAGCCAAGATGACAGTTATGTCCATAGTACGGTTTAAAAGTTTGTTAGCTAACGTACCACTAACGGAGCTTCATGAAAATGGGGGTTAAACGACAACATTTGCCTGTAATCTTATTTAGATGATTTAGGATGGGGGTATATTAACTTTGTCATTCCGTTTGTAAAACATCGAAATATTGCTCTAAGACCCCATAAAGTATATATATGTAGGTCGGATGGTATTGTAAATGGGCCATATCGGCCCACTTTTACGTATAGCCCCCATATAAACGAACCCCCAAATTTTTTTGTGGGGACTCTAAGAGAAGGAAATTTCATACGATCCGTCTGAAATTTGGTACATGGTGTCAGCATATGACCTACCCACCATGCAAAAATTGGTCCACATCGGTCCATAATTATATATAGTTCCATATAAAACGATCCTCAGATTTGGCTTGCGGAGCCTCTAAGAGAAGCAAATTTCATCCGATCCGGCTGAAATTTGGTACATGGTGTTAGTGTATGGTCTCTAATAACCATGCAAAAATTGGTCGAAATCGGTCCATAATTATATATAGCCCCCATATAAACCGGTTACCAGATTTGACCTCCGGAGCCTCTTGGAAGACCAAAATTCATCCGATTCGGTTGAAATTTGGTACGTGATGTTAGTATATGTTATCCAACAACCATGCAGGAATTGGTTCATATCAGTCCATAATTAGATATAGTCCCCATATAAACCGATCCCCAGATTTGACCTCCGGTGCCTTTTGGAGAAACAAAATTCATCCGATCTGGTTGAAATTTGGTACGTGGTGGTAGTATATGATATTTAACAGCCATGCCAAAAGTGGTCCATATCAGTCCATAATCATATATAGCCTCGATCCCGAGATTGGGTTTTGGAGCCTCATGGAGGAGCAAATTGCATCCGAGTCAGATGAAATTTGGTACATTGTGCTAGTATATGGCCGTTAACAACCATGCCTAACTACACCCTCAAAAAAAATCGCTTCTTTAACATATGTTCCAAAAATATTTTGCAGGAAGCACATATATTATTGCATACTGCCGAAACATTAATATGTTTGTTTTATGTGAACATATTATATGTTTGGAAGCATTTTGAGCCAAAAAATATTATATGCTTGGAAGAATTTTTCCCAAACACGATTGTGCTCATTCCCTAACATACTCGTAATTTTCACTTCCACGAAATTTTTTAGTTTTGGCACCTTTCTCTGTAATACAAATAATGTTGAAGAAATTATTCACTTTTATAAATTTTTTAAATTTTACCTTTCGCCTGCACGGAGAATCGAACCGAAGACCATACAGTTTGTAAGCCAACACACTATCCACTGGGCTACGTAGCTGTTATAGTCACCAGTAGATAATTATCGTTTTAAGTTACATTTATATAGCATAGTTTGCAGCGCCCACGAGCCCATGCAAACATAACATTATTTAACAGAAACATACATTTGTTTGCCACGTGGAGCAGTGGTTAGCATGTCTGCCTTGCATGCAAAGGGTCGTGGGTTCAATCCCTGCTCCGACCGAACATTTTTTTTTTTGTTTTTGTTTTTGTTTTTTAATTTACACATTTATATTTATACTATATTAATTTTTTTAAATGAAACATCGAAATGTGCGTTAGTAAAGATTTATAGTCAGTAACAGTGCTTGATATAAACGAAATTGAATGATTTTTGGATAAAATATTATTTTTTATTGCAAAAATAACAATCTTGTAATAAAAAACTGTTTTTGTACAAAACTTTAAAATTTGGAAGGAATTCAAAAACTAACAAAAGAAGAACGTGGAGTCGAGTATAAACATACATACATAATTTTGTAATATAAACATAAATTTATTTAGGAGTGAACAGTTTTTTACTAGCATTTAACACCATCGCTCTAAAATTCCTTTTATTTTTCTTTAATAATTCATTTTAAAGAAAATAAACTTTTTAAATTGTTTTAGCTGTAAAAGTCGAACTTAATGCCCGCTTTTATATTTGATGGTGTCCGTCAACTCCTCGTGGACTACTAAAGAGGAACTAAAGTTTGTTTTTTTTACATTTTACTGTGTAATTTTTCACTATTTCCTCCTTATTTCATTTTACCGTGCCAACTCTAAAAAGAGTATAGTGCCCTTTCGTTATTTTTATGAAGACCCCTGATTTCTTTTAACGAACCAAGAAAAAAATAATGCCAAAATGATAAACAAAACATATGTCCACACATACATAAAATGCTGCTCTCAAGGCGAAAACATAAGCTGTTTGTTTTTGAAATGTCTATTCTCTTGGTTCAGAATGTATATTCTCTTTATTCAAATTAAATAATATTTAGACTTAAACATATCAAATTTTTGGCCTTATCATAAAACAGTTTTCCGAAACAACATACAAGCGGTTTCAGAGAAATTGTTCTCTTTTGACTCTTTTGCTGTGTTATATTGATATCTTTCGTCAACTCTCCCGGTTTCCATCTCTATTTCTCTCTATACTCTCTCTGTCGCTTTGAATAAAATATCACAACATATGTATGTTTAGTTGAAATTTGTAAATTTATATATGTTTGTATTCACACATATGATTTTTATGAAACATTCATGCCCCAAACATAATATATTCTAACATATTAACATAGATGTCCCAAACATTTAGTGTTAGTTTAGGAAAATTACATGTTCGCACTTAAATATATTGTGGTTTAAAATCGTGCCCGAAACACATTTTGTTTATATCGGAACATATGAAAAACATATTTTTCTAACAGTGTAGGTCCATATCGGTCTATAGTTATATATAGCCCTCAGATAAATCGATCCCCAATCACAAAAAATTGGTCCATATTAAGTTCATAATTGTATATAGCCCCCATATAAGCGACCCCCATATTTCAATTCTGGATCGCTACCACGTATGGACTAATTCACAATTTAGAAAACGATGTTAAGAAGTTTTACACAACCCAAGTAATTCGATTGTGGATGACAGTCTTTCGTAGAAGTTTCTACGCAATCCATCGTGGAGGGTACATAAGATTCAGTTGGCCGAACTTACGGCCGTATATACTTGTTTATTTCTACAATATTCGTTTCTATTCAAGTGCGATGTGCACCAATTTTTTAAACTTTCACAAAATGTCTAGACTCAAAATTTAAATGGATTAATGACCGGGACGGACCACTATGTTAGTAAAAAAACAAGGAACATGTGGTTATTTTGGCCGTATTTGCTAAAATCGGAATAATATATATATTGGGGCTTTGTCTAATTCTGAGCAGATTTTGATAAAATTGGTCACACATTGCTAAAATTTTAATTGAACTCTCAGTGCGAAACTTCACAATTTTCGAAATGAAACTTAGGCCTCCGTGGTCATATGAATCTAAATCGGGCGAAAGATATATATCAAGTAAATCGGAGTGAAATTTTGAACTCTGGGGCCATAAAAGTAAGTATATCGGACGAAGGATATATATGGCAGCTATATCTAAATCTGTACCACTTTTAACTAACTTTGGCATGCATAGTAAAAATGTTAGTTCCATTCCGTGTACACAATTTTAAGTAAATCGGAGTGAAATTTTGACCTACGGTGGTCATATGACTAAGAATCGGATGACAGATATATATGGCAGCTATATCTAAATCTGAACCGATTTCAACCAAATTTGGTAAGCATATTTATAATGTTAGTTCTACTCTTTGTGCAAAATTTTACGTATCTCGTGGAAAAACTTTGGCCTCTGGGACCATAGGAGTGCAAATCGGGCGAAAGCTATATATGGGAGCTATCCATTGAATTTGTTGCGCAAAAGAGCCATTGTTTCGTTAGCTGTGTGGCAAGTGGCACCGTCCTGCTGAAACCACATATCGTCCACATGCATATCTTCCAATTCGGACCATAAAAAGTTCGTTATCATCTCAAGATAGGCAACACCATTCACAGTAACTGCCTGACCGGCCTCATTTTGGAAAAAATACGGCCCGATGATGCCGCCAGCCCACACTGAAAAAACAGTGAACCCTTTTCCATTGCAAAATGAACTAAACTGTAGTAATATTGACCATAATTTAGCCCTTAAGATTTTTTTCAACTTGTTTAGTTTATAATTCTCTTAAATTTTAGTTCATCTATAACATTGTATTTTAGTTCATTTTTACAACACCATAAGATTTATATACCCCTACCAAGTTAAAAAGTCAGTATTATTTTGGTTTACTTGCTTATTTTGTGGGAAACACTATAATACAAATTGGTTAACAGTCTCTTTAAAATGTCGACGACTAAACTAAAAATAAATCAATCATTCCACAGTACAGAGAAATTAAATAATTAAAGGAACAACAAACCGTTTTACTATTATGAAAATTTTCATACATTAAAATGAAACTTTCTTTAAGCAAAAGTACTTTATTGTAAAAACTTATGATAAAAGTTCTTAATACAATGTTTTTTGTGAATAAAAATTATGACCACGTGGAACAGAGAGTAGTTCATTTGAACCCGCTGTTTGGGCATTTTGACTTATCCTTTTTTATTCATCGCAGGTAATTTTTTCACATATCTTGCTAGAAAAAATGGAAACTATAATGAAAATTTTTAAAAATTAACACCATGTAATGCAATATAATTTATAATTCTTCATTTTAGCTTGTAACTTACTATATTTGGGGGCATTTTATCAAATGCTGTAAGGAATTCAAATTTTCTTTGGAAAACGTATCTCATAAAATTTGTACCTGAAACAATTAGAGAAATAATGAAGTATTCTAAATAAACTCATAAAACTGTGTTGTTATCGATGTGAAGGATATAATAAAATAAATATTCTAGTTGAAAGAAAGTCAAAGTTTTAATATAAAACTTACCAATTCTCTATTAAATTGTACGCTGAGGGGAAATATAAAAAGTTGTCCAAATTATTACTCTGAAAAAAAAAATTGTTTTTTACATTAAATAAAATTATTAAATAGGTTTTCAAAAAATCTAATGAAAAAATAATAA
Organism: Haematobia irritans; assembly: GCF_050003625.1. Taxonomy (NCBI): domain Eukaryota; kingdom Metazoa; phylum Arthropoda; class Insecta; order Diptera; family Muscidae; genus Haematobia; species Haematobia irritans. The sequence goes on from NC_134398.1 coordinate 82,825,453, forward strand.
TATGCATAAAAAACCAAATATTCTTGATAACCCTAGACAGTCATCGTTCGTCAAAATGACGACACGTAATTTCATTTTCGATTTAAAATGCATTTTAGTCTATCGGGAAATGGTAAATTTAAGTTATACTAATTCGACCGTTTTATGAATTTTTATTTTATACTAATCATAACCAAATTGAATAAGAAAATAAATTCAACTTTGGTTCACTTTTTCGCTCACGATGAAAATTATAGCGTCTTGAAATCAGCCGTAGTCAAAATGACGAAGGATGACGTTAATGTACAAAAAATAAGGATGACTGTACAGGGTTAAAAGAAAGTTAAAGAATCCTTACCAATTCACTATTAAATTACAAGCAAAGGAGTACTAAAAATTTTTCCAAATTTTTAAGAGGTTATTCTGAAATTAAATATTAGTTTTTTACATTAAAAATATTACATTGGTTTCCAAAAATGTTGATTAAAGAAATACTAAAATAAGGTATTAAAAACCTGTAATTTTGATGATAATAAAGGTCATAAAAACGTAAATATTCTAGTTGAAAGAAAGCCAATTTTTAAAAGAAAACTTACCAATTCTCCATTTTTTAAATTTGTTTGAATCCATCTGGAGTTGCTCTGAAATTAAATATTGCTTTTTCAACAAAGAAAAACATTAAACTGGTTTCCAAAAAATTAATTAACAAATAATAATATACATAAAAATATTCTTTTTAAAAGAAAGACATAATAAATAAAAAATACTTACCAATTTATGACTAAACTATACGCTGGGATATAACAAACATTTTCCAAATTCATCTGGAATTGAATATTAATTTTTTACATTGAATAATGAAAATTTCAATACATCTTCAATTTCAACATATTTTACTAAATATTCTTAATAACTTTTTTCTAAACTACCGATAAAATATTAATAACTTTCATTTAAAAGGTTTAATAAACAAACACCAATATATGTCTCAAAAATCCAAAATATTCCATGCCTTTATATTCCCTTGTTGCATACCTGCTTAAAAGATGCAACAACCCACGCCAACGCCAACTGTACAACTGAAGCATGCCAAACAAAACCAAGCAAAGCCAAAACATCCCTACAACAACAAAAACACATGTGCCTTTATTGAAAACAACACCTCATCCAGCCAAAAACCATCAACGAATAACAAACACACGCACACACAAACCACTAAATGAACAAAAATAAAAACAACCCCAACAAAACAAAACTCAAGTAACATCATCTTTACATTAATCACATTCCACTATTCCGATAAAGATCTCTGTACTACGCATTAGTTCATCGCATCTGCTGACAATTTACTCTAAGAATAATATTCGTAAAGGCACACCAGTTTATGAACGATGAAACGTTTAACTTAAAGTTTGCAAAATTTTCATGAAATGTTATCTACCATTTTTGACGAAAATGTCTATAAATTTAATTACATGTGAACTAAAAATATTTCATTGGGTAATTTTTTACCAACAATTATTAACTATAGGAATTGTCAGTAAGAAATTGCTATCCACTTTCAAGTTCATTTTTCGTAAAAAAATATTTTCTCATACAAAAAAATCTTATAGTAAATTGCACTTATTATTTAGAAAATACTTTACATTTCACAAGTAGTTTTATAGCATGACAAACGAATTTTGAACTACCAGTTAAGACATTTTTTAAGGAAATTTCCATCGTATTTTGTAGGCCATGAACTAAACGATTGCTACTTAGAATTTGTAAAATTTCCTTTCGAGTAGTTAATTTTCGTTGAAGATACGAAAAATGAACCAAAATTCTGGAAAATTCTTGTAATAAATTATTGTAAAAATCTTCTTAAATTTACGAGACACTTTTTTTTCTGTGCATAAACCGAACCATTCTGCCCATTCACGACGTTTGGAATGGTCAAGAGGCTTTAGTTCTTGAGCCAATTGCACCTTGTAAGCGTGCAAATCCAAGTCTTTATGCATAATGTTCATCAACGACGAGCGTGAGTTGAGGTGGACGGCTCTTCAGCCACACTATCGCGAACAACAGCAATAATTTCTCCAGTACGAGCAGTACGAGCATGCACTGGTGTTCTCACATCTTCTACAGACCCGGTTTGCTCGAATTTTTCCACGATTTTTGCGATTGTACCCACATTTGGACGATCAAATTGACCAAAAAAATCACGAAGTGCACGATATGCATTTTCATTTGAACGCCCATTTTCCTAATAAGTCTGGATAACTTTAACACGTTCAAATTGAGTAAGTCTGAAATAGAGAAATGTGAAATAAAATTTGGAAAAAAAACTTGGCGTTTAAGTGTGGTTCACATTCAACATCGGCCCTTACAATTTAACCACCTGAATCTGAACCGATTTCACTGATATACTGCAGAATTTGCGAGACTCAAAAAATATTCGATTATACGAAATTGGAAAAAGATCGGTTAATAAATATGTCATTTATGACCAGATAGGTTATAAATATATATGACAGCTATATATAAATCTGAACTGATTTTTTCCAAAATCAATAGGGATTGTCTCTCAGCCGAAAAAGGAATTGCCAAATGCCAAATTTGAAGACAATCGGACTTAAACTGCGAGCTGGACTTTGCACACAAAAATACATCAACAGACAGACTGGTGGACGGATAGACAGGCGGACGGACAGACAGACGGATATCGCTAAATCGACTCAGAATTTAATTCTAAACCGATCCGTACACTAAAAGATGGGTCTATGACTACTCCTTCTCGGCGTTACATACAAATGCACAAACTTATTATACCCTGTACCACAGTAGTGTTGAAAAAAAAAACGTTTCTCTAACATAAAGGGTGATACGGTCAAAATTTGGTCAAGGGAAAACGCGTGTAAATCGGTGAAATCGTTTATTTAAAAAATCAAATTAAATTTCTTTTTCAAGTTCAATTAGTATAAAATTCAGGAAAAATATTCAGTTAGGCTTTCGCTTTTCCAAATCCGAATTGCCGGGCCTCACGCTTGACACCTGCCATCAGATTTTGTACAGCCACCTTGTCCACCTTCTTCGCCGCAGAAAGCCAGTTTGCCTTGAACTGCTGCTCGTCCTTAGCAGTTTTGTTGGTCTTCTTTAGGTTCCGCTTGACAATAGCCCAGTATTTCTTAATTGGGCGGAGCTCTGGCGTGTTGGGAGGGTTCTTGTCCTTGGGAACCACCTGCACGTTGTTGGCGGCGTACCACTCCATGGCCTTTTTACCGTAATGGCAAGATGCCAAATCCGGCCAAAACAGTACGGAACAACCGTGTTTCTTCAGGAAAGGCAGCAGACGTTTATTCAAACACTCTTTCACGTAAATTTCTTGGTTGACAGTCCCGGAAGCTATGAAAATGCTGCTTTTCAAGCCACAGGTACAGATGGCTTGCCAAACCAGATATTTCTTTGCGAACTTTGACAGTTTTATGTGCTTGCAAATATCTGCTACCTTTCCCCTTCCTTTTGCCGTATAAAACTCCTGTCCCCGAAGCTGCTTGTAGTCGGCTTTGACGTAGGTTTCGTCGTCCATTACCACGCAGTCAAACTTCGTCAGCATCGTCGTGTACAGCCTCCGGGATCGCGCTTTGGCCGTCGTATTTTGTTTATCATCGCGATTTGGAGTCACTACCTTCTTGTAAGTCGATAGTCCGGCTCGTTTTTTGGCTCGATGCACGGTTGTAGACGATACACCCAGCTTATTTGCGGCATCTCGGAGAGAGTGGTTAAGGTTTCGCTTGAAACTACCGGCAACTCTCTTTGTCGTCTCAGCGGCTTCCGGTTTTCGATTTCCCCCCGATCCAGACTTCCTGGCTGTCGACAGACGTTCTCCAAACACTTTAATTACATTTGTAACGTTTGATTTGGCAACTTTTAGCGATTTTGCCAGATTTGCGTGCGAGTAGCTCGGATTTTCGCGATGCGCGAGCAAAATTTTGATACGCTGCTCTTCTTGCTTGGACGGAATTTTGACAACTGAAGAGTGAATTGTTTTATTATGTGAACACTATGTTTTATGTGTTTTATGTGAACACTAGCTAGCTTCGTTTTATGCAACATTTCGTTTGGTGATTAAAAGATAAAGAAAAAATTTGTAATTTGTTTTATATTTGAAAAAGAAAAATTTTATTTCATTTCACAGCAGTAATGAATTTATTTCGATTACAAAAATAAAGTGTTATTTAGTTGAACTTGTCTAAATGAAAGTGAATCCAAAGTAATTACTGAATCGAAGCGTTATACGTGTCCGCAAATTATTCGTTTCATTGAAGTTTCATTGAAGTCTTTGGTAAACCAAATTTTTAGTTTTTTGGTCTAACGTTAACACAAACAAAGCGGATGGTTTCCTAACTCGTGAACAAGCAACGTATAACTGACCATGTGAAAAACAATGATTTTCTAAATTTATCCCGCAAACACTAAGCGATTGGCCTTGCGACTTGTTAATGGTCATTGCGAACGCAAGGCGAACTGGAAATTGCAATCTTTTGAAGACAAACGGAAGATCTGTCGGAATCATTGGTATTCGAGGAATACATACATTTTCACCTGCGTATTTTACCGAAAGTCGAGTTCCGTTGCAAAGTCGCGGTGGATTCAAATTACGCAATATCATAATAACCGTACCAACTTTGAGTTGCAAGTTATGTGGTGGAAATCCTGGTAAATCCAGAGAGTTCAAAAACTCCGTTGGATAATTTACAACATCATCTGTATTTATTACGGAATCAACGGATTTGTATGTTACCAAATCGCCAGCAATTTTTGATTGAATGGTGAAATTCAGTGCGTGTACATCATTATTTTTGCCGCAAGAATTGCTCGTTGACTTAACCAAGCATAATTCTGATAATTCTCACTAATATTTGGGAAAACATTTTCAATATGAGCTAATTGAGAGTCTATAAATTGGCAAAAGTCGTTGGTAAGAGTAATTAAACCAGTTGTCGCATCAACTGGGACTTTTCCATTTCCAACAGCTAACAATATTAGTGGTTAGCGATAATATTTTTACGTCATTCCATAAATGTGATGCCTTCAGCCAAGCATTCAATTCATCTGCAGGCGTTCCACGGGGAATTATTGGCAACGTCTGCCTGAAATCGCCTGCCAACAATATTATTAAACCGCCAAAGATCCTTCAGATCTGCTTCACACATTGCAAAGAAGCTAGTCAATGTTGTCGATAGTGGTCTCTCAGCTCGTTGTGCCGCATTAGCCTTAGTGAAGTAAACTCTTTGGTCATTTTCCAAATGCACTGCTAAGTGTACAACTGTGGGATATCCTTCATGAATTTGAAATGAAAATAATCGCCACAATGCTTCATTAGTACTGTCGTATCTGCCCATTTGGAAGTTACTGATTTCGTCATTCGCATTTTCCGACTCAATACCGAACACAGCCATGTCACTGCCTTTTGTGACATACATGCGCAAATATTTGATTGATTTCGCGAATGACAACTCTCAACGTTTGTATGTGTTTCGAAAATTCGTGATAGAAGCGGGCAATATGGTACAATAAATTCATTTCCAATCTCAATATCTTGATTTAACCAAATTAGTATATGAGCATGCGGTAGTCCACGCTTCTGCCATTTCACCGAGTACATATAACAACGTGTGTCACCAATAACTCGATACTTAGTAAGGACATCCATCATAACCTTGAGTTTTTGCTGAAATACTCTGGCGATTATGTCATGGTGATCTTGCGGTTTTTGGCCCGGTTTCAACTCAATTCAATTTCCGTCCACTTCGGATTGCATGTGAACGTAATAAATAAATCCGGAGTTCCATTAGTTTGCACGTATGTTATAGCATCTTGAGTGCATTCGTGCATGTGACGTGGGCTTCCGGTATAAGATGATGGGAGAATCGTCAGACGTCCAATATTCTCAACATCACCATCTGAATGAATAGCATCACGCAAGTGTACATAGTCCTCAGATCGTAGCTTTGCCTGATTGAATCAGATGAAGCCTAAACGTTCGGTCCCGACTTTGACATACATATAGCCGACGGCACTTAAGAATGACATTCTCCTCATGTGTACGAATCATCATACGATACGCATTGTAATTCATTGCGCTAAGATTTTTATTCGTTGATAGCCCTGAAAATGCGAAATTAAATGAGTTGTTAATGGAAACAAATAATAGCAATAATTAGTGTGTACCTGTAATAGGATCGACCATCTTCAACGTGATGTCGTATCCGTCTTGCCCTTGCCAATAAATGATTGGATATTGTAACGCATCATACAAACGATGTGTCTCGTTTACACGATGCATGATATTGCTTCTTCGCTAAACGTGCATTGAATCTTCGCACATGTTCACCTGTTGGGGCACAATCCGCTCTTATGACAAATTTGTGCGTATCCGATGGCATTCGTTCCAATGCTGTTTTAAACATATTAACGACAGCATTATTAGCATGAAAAATGCTTGCAATTGTTCAATAATTCGTCTCTTTAACCGTTGTGTTCCCTGTATATTGCACCGCACATGTAGCTGATCCACCATCGACGAAATGAAATAAATTTGCAGAAATTGATGCGGTTCATCTAATGTTGGCACCATTGAACCATGCAAATGATATATTTGTCCTTGTATCTGTATTTGCAAACAATCATTTATTGAAGAAATACGGTATAACTTCTGATCGAGTGGTGTATATGTAGTTGTTATGTGTTGCAATTCATTGTGTTGGTGTGAGTGATTGGTTATGTGTGTTGTATCTTTTACCTTGCAAGTCGGCATGAAACCGCCTTCTCGAATGATATTAGCTCCAAAGGAAGTCATGCGAAAGCAGTTATTGTATTCAAGGATGTGTTGAAGAAAATGGCTTGAATCGGGATCACTTCCGTCGATCAATGATTTCAGTGGCTGTGGTGGTGTAAGTAATAGATCCAGTTTGACTTTCCCACTTGCGCAGCACAATCCAGCCGTTTCTCTTTTGAACTTTAACGCATTGCAATATCGGCATATAGTCGTCATTGGTCCAATATCTAAATTTTCATCATCAAATTTTCAGTGGGATCATATTGGAATGCCAAGAGATTGTATGATGCCAATGATCTTCGTGTGTTCATGCGTTGTCCCAATCGGCCATTTTCTCTTATTATACCCTCCACCATAGGATGGGGGGTACACAGAAAAAAAGTGTCTCGTAAATTTAAAAAGATTTTTACAATAATTTATTACAAGAATTTTCCAGAATTTTAGTTCATTTTTCGTATCTTCAACGAAAATTAACTACTCGAAAGGAAATTTTACAAATTCTAAGTAGCAATCGTTTAGTTCATGGCCTACAAAATACAACGGAAATTTCCTTAAAAAATTTCTTAACTGGTAGTTAAAAATTCGTTTGTCATGCTATAAAACTACTTGTGAAATGTAAAGTATTTTCTAAATAATAAGTGCAATTTACTATAAGATTTTTTTGTATGAGAAAATATTTTTTTACGAAAATGAAATTGAAAGTGGATAGCAATTTCTTACTGACAATTCCTATAGTTAATAATTGTTGGTAAAAAATTACACAATGAAATATTTTTAGTTCACATGTAATTAAATTTATAGACATTTTCGTCAAAAATGGTAGATAACATTTCATGAAAATGTTGCAAATTTTAAGTTAAACGTTTCATCGTTCATAAACTGGTGTGCCTTTACGAATATTATTCTTAGAGTAAATTGTCAGCAGATGCGATCAAGACCGTAGCCAGGATTTTAATTCGGGGGGGGGGTTCAACATAAAAAAATATTCATATAATCTCATGTGTAGAAAATTTTAATTATGCATAGGTATGTATACAATATTTTTATAATATTAAATTGAACCGACGGGCTTTTTGGGCAGCAAATAAATCAATGACTTCTTCAGTCGGCACATTTATTCGGCGATGAACCGACATTAATGCCAATCCTTTGAGTCTACTCTCGCTAGTCGAATTTCTAAGATACGTCTTTAATCTCTTCCATGGCTGAATAAGGAGGTTGAATCACGATAACAAAAAGAACAAATTTCAATATGTTGTTTACAATTTTAAGAAGTCAAAATCAGCAGTGTCATTTGGAGAGCTGCAATCACCATAAACATATGATTTTGACATCTTAAAATTTGGTCGAAATAAAAAAATTGTAATCACATGGCCGCATGATTTAACCTTCTTGTTCAGCCATGAATCTCTTCATTGTTGAAAATGGACGTTCGGATGAGCACGTAGTAACTGCAGGGATGGAAAATGCAGTACTATAATACTTTTTTCAAAACTTTTTCACCCCGGTCAGTAACGTAGTACCCCCGCGAATGATTTAGTACCTTTTGTGTAGACATTTTTGAGTCGATATCAGATTTATGGTACAATAGCTTTGACAAAATATTTTAATATTTTGAGAAAGTCTTTATCAACCTTATTTGCTAATAGTCTTTTACAAATATGGCAAAACAGACATGTTCATGTGGGAAGAAAATCTCGATTTTGTAAAAGACATAGTCAAAAACAGGATTTTATTGAACTTCAAGAATGTTTTAGTCGAAAAAAGAATGCGATTCTATATTATCGATTTTTTATTTCGGTAGAAAATGTTGTCAACATTTTATTTCTATATAGAATTTTTGCAAAATTTTATTTTTATATAAAATTTTGTCAAAATTTTATTTCAATTGAAAATTTTGTAAAAATTTTATTTCTATAGGAAATTTTTGCAAAATTTTATTTCTATAGAAAAAATTTTGCAAAATTTTTTTTCTATAGAATTTTTTTGCAAATTTATTTCGGCATAAGCCGGCTATCATGGTTAGGATAGGTTAAAGTGGCAGCCCGATTAAGATTCAGGCTCACTTAGACTATTCAGTCCATTGTGATACCACATTAACTAAAAGTACCTATTACATATGGGCACTTCTAGTTTTAACCGCTGAACCTTCTTGATTATTTTTCTTTGTTGAACCAACCAGATTGTTCCAAAAATATTAGCAGACTGCTTAAGTTAACGTTATCCAGATCCGCCAGTAATCTGAAGCTATATGCTCCTAAAAGTTGCTTGCGCTTTACACAAAATGCAGGACACTCACACAAGAGGTGTTTAATTGATTCTTTTTCCTCCGCATCATGACAGCTCATACAATAGTCATTATACTTCGCGCCAATAGTTTTTGCAAAATCTCCTATCAGGCAGCGACCCGTTATAGCAGATATCAGGAGTGATATCTGACGTCTCGAGAACATTAGCATATCTAGTGTGCGGTTTAAGTTGAAATGGGGCCATATTTGCTTGGTGTCGTTACAACCCTTGCAATTCTCCCATCGAACATTTGCCATCATAACAGCCTTCTCACGCAGCATGAGCTTGCAGGTAGCTAGGGGCATACCAACAAATTCTAGTTCCCCTGGAATATGTAAGGTAGTCCCTAGCCTTGCCAACTCATCCGCTTCGCAGTTCCCCGGTATGTTCCTATGGCCAGGCACCCATATTAGGTGAATATTGTACTGCTCAGCCATCTCATTGAGAGATTTGCGGCAATCGATGGCCGTTTTCGAGTTGAGGAACACAGAGTCCAAGGATTTTATTGCAGGTTGACTGTCTGAGTATATATTAATGCCCACATTTTTTGGAACATTACTTCTCAGCCAATTCGCCACCTCTCTTATTGCTAATATTTCAGCCTGAAAAACACTACAGTGATTAGGTAATCTTTTCGCTATTTGAAGTTCCAGATCATTAGAATATACTCCGAAACCCACTTGTCCATCCAATTTGGAGCCATCAGTGTAGAAATCTATATATTCTTTATTCCCCGGGGTCTGTGTGCACCACGCCTCACTGTTGGGGATTAGAGTCTCAAACTTTTTGTCGAAAAGTGGACTCGCCAAAGTGTAATCCACTACGTTAGGCACATCTGACATTATTTTGAGGACAGAACTGTGACCGTAACCATTTTTCGCGCAACCGCACAGCCGTTGTTGCAGCTGACTGTTTGGCCAAAATGTCTAAAGGCAATAGATGCAGCATGACATTAAGGGAATTTGTTCCTGTCTTGCTGAATGCGCCTGAAATACACAAACACGCCATACGCTGAACTTTATCTAAACCAGTCGGTTTCTGAAGTGCCGGCCACCAGACTACAACACCATATAGCATTATAGGTCTAACCACTGCCGTGTATAGCCAATGCACAATTTTTGGTTTTAGTCCCCACTTTTTTCCTATTGCCTTTTTGCACGAGTACAAAGCTATAGTTGCCTTCCTCGCCCTTTCTTCAATATTAAGCTTAAAGTTCAGCTTCCTGTCCAAAATAACGCCAAGGTATTTTGCACAATCACCAAAGGGAATTTCAATACCCCCTAAGGAAATAGGCCTAACTGTGGGAGTTTTGCGATCTTTGCAGTACATGACTAGTTCTGTCTTTGCTGGATTTACACCAAGACCATTATGTTTCGCCCATTTCTCAGTCATCCGGAGAGCTCTCTGTATAATATCTCTGATTGTGGATGGGAATTTTCCCCTGACTGCTAGCGACACATCATCTGCGTATGCCACCACTTTTATCCTTTCTTTTTCTAGGGAAACCAGAAGGTTGTTTATAGCACTATATCTATGTCCCCTTTCATCAGGAGAACTTTTAAGGCAGCACATGCAGCCTTACAATGATGAAGATTTATCTGGAGGATCCGTAGGACCATCGAGATTTTCAACAACCGTCACATCAGCCGCTTCAATCGAGTCATCAAGAATGTCCTCTTCAGAGATATCGGTGACTCTCGCAATAACCATAGGTTCAACTTTGGTGAGTTCTGAGGCAGTAGAAGCCTCCTCACGCATACGGTATCTATCCATGTCTTCAAATGTCTTGGTATCCCCCTCGACTTCGCAAGAGGATCCGCTTACTTCTGATTCAGACAGAGGCTTGTCCATTTCTGAATCCTTTAGCTGATCGTTTTTATACACCTTCATTTGGATATAATGAAAGCCATAACATACACGGCCCTCGGACTTTGCTAGATGTGGCAAAGACTGAGTGTTCAATATAAACACTGCATGCCGTCTTGGCCCATCCACTTCATCCAAACGGCCAACCTTCCAATCAGCTGTTGGAAGATCTGGATTGCATTGTTTCAGTCTATTTAAAATAGATTCAGGGTCAGGAGGGTTTGCAGGTATCCACGCATGTGCTCTTGGTCTAGCCGGTATGTCTTTCTTCTCGACTAACTCTAGAGCAGCTCCTTCCCAAACTTCACCAATTAGTATCAGAGCAGCTTTAAAACATTCTATAGACCTCTGGTCCTCAAATGCGACTAGCTTAAATCGTCCTTGATACCAACCAGCCTCTTGGTGTCGAGGATCTGGGCCGGGAAACTTTTCCAGCACCTGTGAGTAGACGCCAGACAAAGCATTCTCAATTTCCCCCCATTTTTGCTTTGGAACCATACCGTCCAATGCTCCTTTATTTATGATAGCCATCACAAGGCTGTCTTTAGCAACTGAGGCAAACGATCGTTGATCCCTTTTGGAGGATGGCAGCTCATCCGGTGATCGTTCCCTTTTTCCAGCCTCAAGAATTCCTTGAGCCCATTTTAAGGAATCGCTTTGTTTAGCCGACAACGTGCTTGGGTCGACTGATCCTAATTTCTTTAGGATAAACAAAGCATTTCTGCGTTCTTTGAATCTCTTTCGTGAGGGATTACCTCCTTTTGATGCCGTTACCTTGGAAAAGGTCCGACTTGTCAAATTGTCGCCACCTGTCGACCCGTCTACAGGTCGACTAATTGGGCCTAACTCTTGGTCATTGCCCAAATTTATAACTCCAGTCGATACCCGTCCACTGGGCCCTGAAGTTAGCAACCCAGTGGATGTCTTTGAATTTCTCTGCATGGTGGCCTAATATCCCACCACACTTGAAATTCGTAGTAGGTACTTATTACGATGATTTTATCCGCTATTAAAAAACACGTCCGTTCCGTTCGACGGTTGAAATAACATTTTCCACCGGCTATCATACAAAACCTTTTTTCGGAGGGTTCAAGTGTGGTTCATTGTTGGGTTTAATGAACTGCCTGAATTTATTCTGATAATTGGTTGATAGTTTTGCTGCAAATAGAGGATGCTGATAAGGAATGTGGTAATTCCGAAACCATCCAACCATCTTGCAGTCTATAAGTCTTTGCCCAAATAAATTTGACAAACATTCCTTTCCTCTGTTGGTTAAACTACACTTGTAGTTTAGTCAATGTATGGTTTTAAGCTGCAACAAAAAAACAACAATGCTTAAAGATCAAAACCAACAATAACAAAACAAAACGAATGGAAAATTTTATTTCTATAGAAAATTTTTGCAAAATTTTATTTATATAGAAAATTTTGTCAAAATTTTATTTTCTTTAAAATTCAGTGTCTTGACAATAATATTCAAGTGAAATTTTTGTTGAAATTTAGGAACAAGTACCTTTCCGATCAAAAAATACCTTTTTTGTACTTTCTTAAAAATTGTATTTTCCATCCCTGAGTAACTGGCAAAGTGACCAAAATTTTTAAAATATGCACGTTTGGAAATATCTCTTTATTGCTTCCATCGCTAAATTAGGCAGGTTCTTTTCGCAGGTTTTGCTCCATTTCATTTACACACATGTGTTTGGCTGTTTCGTTGTTGTTCTATGGCCAAACAAAGCGAGTCATGTTCACAAAAAGAACAACAAACACACATAAAAAGCAGAAATACATTTTCCAAAAATGAAATTTGTGGTGCGAGAACAAAAACAATTTGTTTTTTTCGACCGTCGTTTGACGGGCTTTTCAACTAGTATTCTATGATTTGTGCAAGTTTTATAGGTAAGCGTTTTTCAAAATAAAATCTCCAGCTTTTCTTCAGCATCTTCGATAAGATTTTTCTATGCAGCTAAAAATATATATTTATTTATACAAAAATATTCATTCATTTCGGGGGGGGGGGTTTGATCCCCCTCATCCCCCCCCCCCCTGAATACGGCCTTGGATGCGATGAACTAATGCATAGTACAGAGATCTTTATCGGAATAGTGGAATGTGATTAATGTAAAGATGATGTTACTTGAGTTTTGTTGTGTATACATGAGCGTGGGGTTGTTTTTATTTTTGTTCATTTAGTGGTTTGTGTGTGCGTGTGTTTGTTATTCGTTGATGGTTTTTGGCTGGATGAGGTGTTGTTTTCAATAAAGGCACATGTGTTTTTGTTGTTGTAGGGATGTTTTGGCCAAAGACAATAAACTTGAGGAAGATATGAAATTGGCTTGCGTCATACCAAATGTTGCATTTACCATGTTAGTTCCATACATGTTTGTAATTTTTTTATTTATTTTTCGTTTTTATTTTTTTAATGAAAAACTTAATTTTCTTAATGAAACAATGTTAAATTTTAGGCTACAACAAAAAAATTACATTTTCCCCTTTATGGAAATTTATTTCGTTCACTAAATTTATTTTTATTTGCGTTTTAATGCTATGTCAATACTTGTCGTATACGCGTTTGGTTCGAGTATGAAACTAACACGGTAAATGGTTTGATCTCCTCAGTAGCCAATTTCCTATCTTCCTAGAGTTTATTGTCTTTGGTTTTGGCTTTGCTTGGTTTTGTTTGGCATGCTTCAGTTGTACAGTTGGCGTTGGCGTGGGTTGTTGCATCTTTTAAGCAGGTATGCAACATGGGAATATAAAGGCATGGAATATTTTGGATTTTTGAGACATATATTGGTGTTTGTTTATTAAACCTTTTAAATGAAAGTTATTAATATTTTATCGGTAGTTTAGAAAAAAGTTATTAAGAATATTTAGTAAAATATGTTGGAATTGAAGGTGTATTGAAATTTTCATTATTCAATGTAAAAAATTAATATTCAATTCCAGATGAATTTGGAAAATTTTTGTTATATCTCAGCGTACAGTTTAGTCATAAATTGGTAAGTATTTTTTTAATATGGATTTCTTTTAAAAAGAATATTTTTTATGTATATTATTATTTGTTAATTAATTTTTTTGGAAACCAGTTTAATGTTTTTCTTTGTTGTAAAAGCAATATTTAATTTCAGAGCAACTCCAGATGGATTCAAACAAATTTAAAAAATAGAGCATTGGTAAGTTTTCTTTTAAAAATTGGCTTTCTTTCAACTAGAATATTTACGTTTTTATGACCTTTTTATCATCAAAATTACAGGTTTTTAATACCTTATGTTAGTATTTCTTTAATCAAATTTTTTGGAAACCAATGTTATATTTTTAATGTAAAAAACAAATATTTAATTTCAGAATAACCCCTTAAAATTTGGAAAAATTTTTAGTACTCCTTTGCTTGTAATTTAATAGTGAATTGGTAAGGATTCTTTAACTTTCTTTTAACCCTGTACAGTCATCCTTATTTTTTGTGCATTAACGTCATCCTTCGTCATTTTGACTACGGCTCATTTCAAGACGCTATAATTTTCATCTTGAGCGAAAAAGTGAACCAAACTTGAATTTATTTCCTTATTCAATTTGGTTTTAATTAGTATAAAACAAAAATTCATAAAACGGTCGAATTAGTATAACTTACATTTACCAATACACTAAAATACATTTTAAATCGAAAATTTAATTACGTGTCTTCGTTTTGACGAATGATGACTGTCTAGGGTCAACCATAATATTTTTATGCATATTATTATTTTTTTCATTAGATTTTTTGGAAACCTATTTAATAATTTTAATTAATGTAAAAAATAAATATTTAATTTTAGAGTAACCCAAATAAATTTGGACAACTTTTTATATTTCCCCTCAGCGTACAATTTAATAGAGAATTGGTAAGTTTTATATTAAAACTTTGTCTTTCTTTCAACTAGAATATACATTTTTCCTTCACATCGATAACAACACAGTTTTATGAGTTTATAGAATACTTCATTATTTCTCTAATTGTTTCAGGTACACATTTTATGAGATACGTTTTCCAAAGAAAAGTTGAATTCCTTACTCCATTTCATAAAATGCCCCTAAATATGGTTACAACCTAAAATGAAGAATTAAACAATTATATATCATTACATGGTGTTAATTTTGAACAATTTTCATTATTGCTTCCATTTTTTTTCCAGCAAGATGTGTGAAAAAATTACCTACGATGAATAAAAAAAGGATAAGTTAAAATGTCCAAACAGCGAGTTCAAATGAACTACTCTCTGTTCCACGTGGTCATAATTTTTATTCACAAAAGCATTGTATTAAGAACTTTCATCATAAGTTTTTATAATAAAGTACTTTTGCTTAAAGAAAGTTTAATTTTAATGTATGAACATTTTCATAATAGCAAAACGATTTGTTGTTCCTTTAATTATTTAATTTCTCTGTACTGTGGAAGGATTGATTTAAAAATAGTTTAGTTGTCGACATTTTAAACAGACTGTTAATCAATTTTTGTTATCGGGTATCCCTCAAAATAAGCAAGTAAACCAAAATAATATTGACTTTTTAACTTGGTAGGGGTATATAAATCTTATGGTGTTGTAAAAATGAACTAAAATACAATGTTATTGATGAACTAAAATTTAAGAAAATTATAAACTAGACAAGTTGAAAAAAATCTTAAGGGCTAAATCATGGTCAATATTACTACAGTTTAGTTCATTTTGCAATGGAAAAGGGTTCACTGTTTTTTCAGTGTATATTAACTTTGTCATTCCGTTTGTAACACATCGAAATATTGCTCTAAGACCCCATAAAGTATATATATTCTGGGTCGTGGTGAAATTCTGAGTCGATCTGAGCATGTCCGTCCGTCCGTCCGTCTGTTGAAATCACGCTAACTTCCGAACGAAACAAGCTATAAACGCACCCCCAAATTTGGCTTGCGAGGCCTCTAAGAGAAGCAAATTTCATCCGATCCGGCTGAAATTTGGTACATGGTGTTAGTATATGGTCTCTAATAACCATGCAAAAATTGGTCCACATCGGTCCATAATTATATATAGCCCCCATATAAACCGATCCCCCGATTTGGCTTGCGAGGCCTCTAAGAGAAGCAAATTTCATCCGATCCGGCCGAAATTTGGTACGTGATGTTAGTATATGGTCTCTAACAACCATGCAAAAATTGGTCCACATCGGTTCATAATTATATATAGCCCCCATATAAACCGATCACCAGATTTGACCTCCGGTGCATTTTGGAGAAGCAAAATTCATCCGATCTGCTTGAAAGTTGATACGTGGTGATCGTATATGATATTTAACAACCATGCCAAAAGTGGACCATATCAGTCCATAATCATATATAGCCCCATATAAACCGATCCCGAGATTTGGTTTTGGAGCCTCTTGGAGGAGCAAATTTGATCCGAGTGAGTTGAAATTTGGTACATGGTGTTAATATATGGTCTCTAACAACCATGCAAAAATTGGTCCACATCGGTCCATAATTATATATAGCCCCCATATAAACCGATCACCAGATTTGACCTCCGGAACCTCTTGGAAGACCAAAATTCATCTGATTCAGTTGAAATTTGGTACGAGGTGTTAATATATGGCCTCAAACTTCCATGCAAAAATTGGTCGATATCGGTCCATAATTATATATAGGCCCCATATAAACCGATCCCCAGATTTGACCTCCGGAGCCCCTTGGAAGAGCAAAATTCTTCCCATTCGGTTGAAATTTGGTACGTGATGTTAGTATATGGTATCCAACAACCATGCAGGAATTGGTTCCGATCAGCCCATAATTATATATAGCTCCCATATAAACCGATCCCCAGATTTGACCTCCGGTGCCTTTTGGAGAAGCAAAATTCATCCGATCTGCTTGAAATTTGGTACGTGGTGATCGTATATGATATTTAACAACCATGCCAAAAGTGGACCATATCAGTCCATAATCATATATAGCCCCATATAAACCGATCCCGAGATTTGGTTTTGGAGCCTTTTGGAGGAGCAAATTTCATCCGAGTGAGTTGAAATTTGGTACATTGTGCTAGTATATGGGCGTTAACAACCATGCCAAACTAGGTCCATATCGGTCTATAGTTATATATATCCCTCAGATAAATCGATTTCCAATCACACAAAAATTGGTCCATATCAAGTTCATAATTGTATATAGCCCCCATATAAGCGACCCACATATTTCAATTCTGACTCTCTATCACGTATAGACTAACTCACAATTTAGAAAACGATGTTAAGAAGTTTTAAGATACCACAACCCAAGTATTTCGATTGTGGATGACAGTCTTTCGTAGAAGTTTCTACGCAATCCATGGTGGAGGGTACATAAGATTCGGCCTGGCCGAACTTACGGCCGTATATACTTGTTTTAATTGAAATCTCTTCAATCACGAAAATGATAGTATTAATCACCCATTTTGATTGAAAACCAACACGATTTTCAATTAAAAATTTAATTGAATTTTGTCACGGAATCAATTAATTATTTGATTGGATCAATTAAAAACGTGATTGGTTTTGACATAAAATTCAATCACAGTTTTAATTGAATCAATTAAAATTTTAATTAATTTCGCGACAAAAATCAATCAACTATTTGATTGATTCAATTATATTAGTAATTGATATTTGCAATAAATTTCAATCAAAAAATGTATATATCTTATTTAGTTTCATAATAGAAAATATGCGTTTCTTATAAAAAATCTTCAATATTTTATTTTTCTTAATTATGCTATAGACTAAAGAATTTGGCTTTTGTTATTAGTGTGTTTTGTTCTAACATAACTTAGACATACAATTATGTTCAATAACAACTAAAGGGTTAAAAAAATTAACGATATAAATCATTATCTTCCTTATCATATTAACGATGTCAGCATGTTCCTTCTAGTATTTGGATGCGCCTAGATTTCCAATAAGTCAGCAGCCTGTAAGCTAAATTAGTTTTTCTGAAAGTAAACAGAAAAATTCGAATTTAATTTAGTTCAATTAAAAGTTAATTTTGTTAAACATTACCTGCATAGAATATCAAGTTAAATTTTTAGTTCCAGGTTGCAGATTTATAATCTTCTTTTAGCATAAAAAGGTGTATTAAGGAGCTCGGTAATTAAATTTTAATAACAATTCCTTTCCAAAATTTCCACACTTTGAAGTCGTCTATTAAAATTTGAACCAATCAAAGACAAAAATAATGGCAAAACAATGTAATATTTGGTATTATATTGATGATACTTTGCAAATTCTGGAAATAGAAAAAATATAAATGGAAAATACATATTTTTTTATTTTTCATTTTTTTTAATAAAAAAAAGAACTTTTTTTACCATTACATAATTCAGCTCATTAGTTTATATATCAGATATACTGCTCTCTACTTGGGTTCAAACTGAAAAAGGCAGGTAAAACAAAAATGCAATTTAATGCCAACGCAACTTCGCAACTTCAGGGCGAATCTTCAAAAATACCCATACCGGGATTGAGTGGTCAATTTCACGAAAAGAAATGAATAAAAAATATATTATTTTAGTCCGCTTAATGTAAACAGAGACAAATATGAGCACTGTGCAAGATATCGAACACGCAGTGGAGCGGATTACTAAGGCCTTCAATATGTCACTGAAAGCTGCTTGCCCTAGAGGAAAGCCAAGGGGAAAAACTCGGCCGCCATGGTGGACTACGGAGTTAAGTAATATGAGGAAATCCTGCAGGAAGCTCTTTAACAAAGCAAAGTCCACAAGAGCTCCGGAGGATTGGGACACTTACAAGATGAATCTGAGATCATATAAACGAGAACTGAGAAGGTCTCAACAAAACTCTTGGGATGATAACTGTAGCAGTATTGAGAATACGTCAGAGACTTCCAGACTACGGAAGGCACTAGCATCCACTAACACCGCTCCAGGTTTCATTAAAATATCGGAGGGAAATTGGACAACGTCCAGTTGGAGACGTTGGAGGTACTTTTGGACACACACTTCCCTGGAAATCAGACGGTTGAACCATGTTCTGGTGGTGTAACAGATGCTCAGCGGTCATTTCCTATCGAGGAAATTGTGTCGGAATCTAGAATAAAATGGGCTTTAAATAGCTTTGGACCATTCAAATCCCCCGGAGCTGATGGAATCACTCCGGCGGAATTACAAGCAGTGGCTGAAAGAATTATCCCCTGGATGACGGTGATATATAAACGATGTGTAAACTTAGCATATATTCCAGAAAAGTGGAGGGAAACAAAAGTCGTCTTCATACCTAAAGCAGGAAAAGCCTCTCACTCGAGTGCGAAGGATTTCCGACCAATCAGCTTATCCTCATTCCTACTTAAGACCCTGGAGAGGATGATAGACATGTATCTTAGAACTAGCGTGGATTCAAGTTTGCTCTCGAAACGACAGCATGCATACTCGAAGGGCAGGTCTACTGAGACCGCTTTGTATGAACTAGTCAGCTTTATTGAAAGCTCACTATCTGTCAATGAATACACAATCGTGGCGTTTCTAGACATCGAAGGGGCGTTCAATAATGTCCATCCGAGCTCGATATTAAATGGACTGACAACTTTGAATGTTGATCCAGGTATACTTAGGCTGTTAGACGAACTTCTAATAAAGAGGCGTATTTCAGCCACACTAGGGCAAGCAAACATACAAAGGTATGTGAACAGAGGCACTCCCCAAGGAGGAGTTCTATCACCTCTTCTTTGGAATGTTGCTATAAACAACCTTCTGGTTTCCCTAGAAAAGGAAAGGATAAAAGTGGTGGCATACGCAGATGATGTGTCGCTAGCAGTCAGGGGAAAATTTCCATCCACAATCAGAGATATTATACAGAGAGCTCTCCGGATGACTGAGAAATGGGCGAAACATAATGGTCTTGGTGTAAATCCAGCAAAGACAGAACTAGTCATGTACTGCAAAGATCGCAAAACTCCCACGGTTAGGCCCATTTCCTTAGGGGGTACTGAAATTCCCTTTGGTGAGTGTGCAAAATACCTTGGCGTTATTTTGGACAGGAATCTGAATTTTAGGCTTAATATTGAAGAGAGGGCGAGAAAAGCCACGATAGCTTTGTACTCGTGCTAGAAGGCAATAGGGAAAAAGTGGGGACTAAAACCAAAAATTTTACATTGGCTATACACGGCAGTGGTTAGACCTATAATGCTATATGGTGTTGTAGTCTGGTTACCGGCACTTCACCAGCCGACAAGTTTAGACAAAGTTCAGCGTATGGCGTGCATGTGTATTTCAGGTGCATTCAGCAAGACAGGAACAAACTCCCTTAATGTCATACTGCATCTATTGCCTTTAGACATTTTGGCCAAACAGTCAGCTGCAACAACGGCTGTGCGGTTGCGCGAGCTATCGCTGTGGTCGGAAAAAAGTTACGGTCACAGTTCGGTCCTCAAAATTATGCCAGATGTGCCTAACGTAGTGGATTACACTTTGGCGAGTCCACTTTTCGACAAAAAGTTTGAGACTCTAATTCCCAACAGTGAGGCGTGGTGTACACGGACCCCGGGGAATAAAGGATATATAGATTTCTACACTGATGGCTCCAAATTGGATGGCCAAGTGGGTTTCGGAGTATATTCTAAAGATCTGGAAATTCGAATAACGAAAAGATTATCTAATCACTGTAGTGTTTTTCAGGCTGAAATATTGGCAATAAGATAGGTGGTGAATTGGCTGAGAAGTAATGTTCCAACAAATATTGGCATTAATATATACTCAGACAGTCAACCTGCAATAAAATCCTTGGACTCTGTGTTCCTTAACTCGAAAACGGCCATAGACTGCCGCAAATCTCTCAACGAGATGGCTGAGCAGTACAATATTCACCTAATATGGGTGCCTGGCCATAGGACCATACCGGGGAACTGCGAAGCGGATGAGTTGGCAAGGCTAGGGACTACCTTACATATTCCAGGGGAACTAGAATCTGTTGGTATGCCCCTGGCTACCTGCAAGCTCATACTGCGTGAGAAGGCTGTTATAATGGCAAATGTTCGATGGGAGAATTGCAAGGGCTGTAACGACACCAAGCAACTATGGCCCCATTTAAACTTAAACCGCACACTGATAGGCGAACTGTGTATGAACTGTCATGATGTGGAGGAAAAGGAATCAATTAAACACCTCTTGTGTGAGTGTCCTGCATTTTGTGTAAAGCGCAAGCAACTTTTAGGAGCATATAGCTTCAGATTACTGGCGGATCTGGAAAACGTTAACTTAAGCAGTCTGCTAATGTTTTTGGAACAATCTGGTTGGTTCAACAAAGAAAAATAATCAAGAAGGTTCAGCGGTTAAAACTAGAAGTGCCCATATGTAATAGGTACTTTTAGTTAATGTGGTATCACAATGGACTGAATAGTCTAAGTGAGCCTGAATCTTAATCGGGCTGCCACTTTAACCTAACCTAACCATATGTAATAGGTACTTTTAGTAAATATGGTATCACAATGGACTGAATAGTCTAAGTGAGCCTGAATCTTAATCGGGCTGCGACTTTAACCTAACCTAACCTAATGTAAATAGGCTTCAATGGAAAACGGTATTCACATTTCACAATTGCTTACCTTCAATAACGTAGATTGTTTTCCATTTTTACAATACCACAAAACACAAACACAGGTACCAGGTTGGCTGATAAGTCCCCGGTCTAACAAAGAAAAACACATTTTTTTTGTCAAAATTCGTTTTTATTATTCAACTTAGTTCCCTTCAAGAGCGATACAACGATTATAACGACCTTTCAATTTTTTTGATACCATTTTGGTAGTACTCCTTCGTTTTTGCCTCAAAATAGGCCTCAGTTTCGGCGATCACCTCTTCATTGCAGCCAAATTTTTTCCCTGCGAGCATCCTTTTGAGGTCTGAGAAAAAGAAAAATTCGCTGAGGGCCAGATCTGGAGAATATGGTGGGTGGGGAAGCAATTCGAAGCCCAATTCATGAATCGTTGGCATCGTTCTCAATGACTTGTGGCACGGTGCGTTGTCTTGGTGGAAAAACACTTTTTTTTTCTTCATATCGGGCCGTTTTGCCGCGAATTCGACCTTCAAACGCTCCAATAACGCCATATAATAGTCACTGTTGATGGTTTTTCCCTTCTCAAGATAATCGATAAAAATTATTCCATGCGCATTCCAAAAAACAGAGGCCATTACATTGCCAGCGGACTTTTGAGTCTTTCCACGCTTCGGAGACGGTTCACCGGTCGCTGTCCACTCAGCCGACTGTCGATTGGACTCAGGAGTGTAGTGATGGAGCCATGTCACATATCATCCATTGTCATATATCGACGGAAAAACTCGGGTGTATTACGAGTTAACAGCTGCAAACACCGCTCAGAATCATCAACACGTTGTTGTTTTTGGTCAAATGTGAGCTCGCGCGGCACCAATTTTGCACAGAGCTTCCGCCTATCCAAATATTGATGAATGATATGACCAACACGTTCCTTTGATATCTTTAAGGCCACTGCTATCTCGATCAACTTCATTTTACGGTCATTCAAAATCATTTTGTGGATTTTTTTGATGTTTTCGTCGGTAACCACCTCTTTCGGACGTCCACTGCGTTCACCGTCCTCCGTGCTCATTTACCACGCTTGAATTTTGCATACCAATCAATTATTGTTGATTTCCCTGGGGCAGAGTCCGGAAACTCATTATCAAGTTTTTGCTTCCACCGTATTTTTCCCCCTTCAGAAAACAGTATTTTATCAAAACACGAAATTCCTTTTTTCCATTTTTTGCACAATAACAAAAGTTGCTTCATAAAAGACGCTCTATCTCACAAACTAATTGACTTACGGACGTCAAGTTTTGACACGAATCATTCGAAGGTTGGTACTATATAAAAATAATATGCATTTAATACTAGCGACGCCATCTATGTGTCAGACCGGGGACTTATCTGCCACCTTTTTCTTGTTCTTTATTCACTTTAATTGCGAAAAAATTTAAGCGCTAAATTTTTAATTTTTTGCTCTCCTTGATTTCACGCAAATTGCAGAAATTTCTTAAACATTGAAAGTTTTTTTGCCCAAGTTTTAAAACTACTTTTGATTTGCACTTTCCAATGTGTTCTAAAGTAATTTCAACTGGATCATTTAGTAATTTTTGACTTTTCCGCTGTTTCTGCTCATAATGCATTTCGGCCAGTATGTTCACCGAACTCGCCTCTCAATAAGTACATAGTAACGCGTGTTGTGTGGCATGCGACACCGTCTTGTTGAAACCACATGTCGTGCAAATCAAGCTCTTCATCTCATCACACAATAGCGCTCATCATTCTTAATTACTTTACGATTCGCACCATTTTTGACGAAGTACGGCCCAATGAGGGCACCAACGCATAAACCGCACCAAACTGTGAATTTTTCTGGATGCATTGGTAGCTTTTGTAAGTATTAAAGAATATCCTACAAATTTTAAATATAACTAATTAATTCCAAAAAGGATATGTACACACAAAGAAAATTTCATTAAAAGTCAGCCAACGAAAAATTTTCATTGATATAACGAAACATTTTCATTAATACAATGAAAATATTCATTAATAGTACCAAACGTTACGTTAATTTGCAGAAAATTCGTTATATTAACGAATTTATTTCATTGGCTGACTTTTAACGACACATTTCGTTAATATAACGAAACTTTTTCTATTAGTGTAAGAAGACAATTAGGTTAGGTTAGGTTATGTGGCAGCCCGATGTATCAGGCTCACTTAGACTATTCAGTCCATTGTGATACCACAGTGGTGAACTTCTCTCTTATCACTGAGTGCTGCCCGATTCCATGTTAAGCTCAATGACAAGGGACCTCCTTTTTATAGTCGAGTCCGAACGGCGTTCCACATTCCAGTGAAACCACTTAGAGAAGCTTTGAAATCCTCAGAAATGTCACCAGCATTACTGAGTTGGGATAATCCACCGCTGAAAAACTTTTTGGTGTTCGGTCGTAGCAGGAATCGAACCCA
Source organism: Haematobia irritans (assembly GCF_050003625.1). Taxonomy (NCBI): domain Eukaryota; kingdom Metazoa; phylum Arthropoda; class Insecta; order Diptera; family Muscidae; genus Haematobia; species Haematobia irritans. Next base: position 82,849,409 of record NC_134398.1, read on the forward strand.
CGACCTTGTGTATGCAAGGCGGGCATGCTAACCATTGCACCACGGTGGCTCCCAAAAAACAATTAATTCCACTACTTTATGAGATGTGATTTTTCTTATGTATTTTGATCTGCTGAATTCGATTTTTTTTTTTAATTTTTTATGAAACAGATTTTGAGATATCCCATTATTTTTAGTTTTTCGCTCTTTTTTCACTAAACAAATTATATTTCGAGTTAGAAATGTCCGATTACATCGTTGTTGAAACTTAAATGAAAGGTATTGAGATTACGTATAATAGTGCACAATTGGATCTGTGACAAGTTAAGTGGTTCAAAAAACATCGATGCAAAAAAGACAAATTAAAAAATAAAGAATCCTGTTTTACTGTGACCCTTTTCCGCCGGAACAGTACAAACCATTGAAAAAAAATGGGTTCTCTTCATGGTCGTATATATGATACTCTAACGTAAGTAATAATAGCAACTAGAAGAAAAACGACAAAGTTATAAGCATTTGACTGAACAAATCCGATGTCAAATCATGCAAATATACACGATTATTCGTCATCTCAATACACGCAAAGAAGAAATATGATCACCACAATCATGTTCCAAGAGCAAAATGTTTCTTTTTCACGGAAAACATGTGGCATGTTTGTCGAAACCATGTTCTTTTCTCGGAAATTATGTATCTGATTTCGTAAAGCATGTTATTTTGACGAGAAAAAATATTTTTGCGACAAAAATGCTACATGGTCACTTTGAAAAAGTAACATGGTGCTCTTGAAACAGGTGTCAATGACAACTACTATCTCAATACCACCATTTCGACACTCACCACTATTGTGGTACAGGGTATAACAAGATTGTGCATTTGTATGTAACGCCAAGAAGGGCCAGTCTCAGACCCATCCCCAGCAGCGGAAATAGGTGTACAGCAGGCGTTTTATAATGCCTCCCAACACATGCAGTAGGCATGCAAAGCACATACGTACTCGCGTGTCATTGGGGAGGAGGTCTCCTCTTAAGCTTCTCATAGTAGGGCGGAAAAAATATACTGCAAAAAGAGCGCTATTATAATGGCTCTTTTGACAGTCATGGAAAACCTCTGCAAATGCAGGCATTTAATAAGGCATACAAAAGTGTAATTTTGAAATGTGCTCAGACAAAAAAAAAATATATACAAACTTCCATATTTTTTATGTTTCATATAATTTTTCTTATGTACCTTACTTTAATTAAACATTCCCACCATTACATATTATGTTTTTTTTTACTTACTTGATTTTCACCGTCGCCGGTTTCGAACCTACTCCTGTGTTCTACTCACTCATCCATCTCCTGTTATAATAAGTTGAAGCTAAAACCTCCACATAAGCTAATGTCTATTTATAGAACAAACAACAACTCACTTGCATTCTTTTAGTAGTCATGCTTGCTCTGAGAAAGCAAGTTTACATGTGATGAGATTTTACTGAGAGTAATTTGAAGAGACAAAGACAACATCACACTTGCATTCTACGATTGGTCATAATATAATGAGTACACTTAGCATACAAGTTTACATGTGATGGATACCCTTACACAAAGTATTTTTAAGAACATAACATTTTTCATGTTTTTTTTTTTTTTATTATTCATCTATGGAGTAATCTTTACAGATTAACAATGCTATACTACAATATGTTATTTACAAATGGTATCTTATGCCTAAGTATTTAATAATAGTGTTATATTTCTTTTTATAATATATTTATCTTCTAAAAGATCAAAATATTTATACTATTTATTAAACTCATCACATAGTCGGCGAACAGGATCGAAAGTTTGTGCAAAAGTACTGAATGCGAAGCAGTTCAAAATTACGAGTAGGTCTTGACGGTATATTGAATGAGATACTGTTAAGAATGAACTCAGATTTAAATCTACCATTTACAACATCAACCATAAAACAGATATTCAGCATAGTACGTCTACTTTTCAGTGTAGGCAATTTGACAAGTGAAAGTCTTTCCTAAGATGGCATGATTTGAGGAGTCTAGTTGTTCCGACGTAAACAAAACAGTAGAAACTGCTTTTGTACAGATTCAAAACGGTTGCAGTGTATTTGATACTGTGGGTCCCATATTACAGATCCATATTCAAGGATTGGACGCACAAGTGAAGTGTACAAATTCCTTGTTACAAATGGGTCAGAAAATCCTTACTCCAGCGTTTGACAAATCCAAGTGATCCATATGATTTATTGAAGGTCATAGATATTTGAGATCTAAAATCTAGTCTCCGATCCAACAGTATTCCGAGATCCTCAAAGGATTCAAAAGTTCGAGCATGTCGTTATTAATATAGTAATTTGTATCAATGTGGTTCAATCTATAAAAAGAGATAATTTTCATAATTTTAACATCGTCAGCATACATAAGTGTATTACCAAATCGAATTGCTGATGGAAGGTAATTTAAAAATAAACAGAACAATGAAGGTCCAAGATGACTGCCTTGAGGAACACCAGAAGGCACATGTATCGATTCCGAAATAATGTTATCAAATACTACACATTGAGTGCGATTTGTCAGATAACTCTCAAGCCAGCACCCTCAAAAAAAATCGCTTCTTTAACATATGTTCCAAACATATTTTGCAGGAAGCACATATATTATTGCATACTGCCGAAACATTAATATGTTTGTTTTATGTGAACATATTATATGTTTGGAAGCATTTTGAGCCAAAAATATTATATGCTTGGAAGAATTTTTCCCAAACACGATTGTGCTCATTCCCTAACATACTCATAATTTTCACTTCCACGAATTTTTTTAGTTATTGGCACCTTTCTCTGTAATACAAATAATGTTGAAGAAATTATTCACTTTTATAAATTTTTTAAATTTTACCTTTCGCCTGCACGGAGAATCGAACCGAGGACCATACAGTTTGTAAGCCAACACACTATCCACTGGGCTACGTAGCTGTTATAGTCACCAGTAGATAATTATCGTTTTAAGTTACATTTATATAGCATAGTTTGCAGCGCCCACGTGCCCATGCAAACATAACATTATTTAACAGAAACATACATTTGTTTGCCACGTGGAGCAGTGGTTAGCATGTCTGCCTTGCATGCAAAGGGTCGTGGGTTCAATCCCTGCTCCGACCGAACATTTTTTTTTTTTTTTTTTTTTTTTTTAATTTGCACATTTATATTTATACTATATTAATTTTTTTAAATGAAACATCGAAATGTGCATTATTAAAGATTTATATTTATAACAGTGCTTGATATAAACGAAATTGAATGATTTTTGGATAAAATATTATTTTTTTATTGCAAAAATAACAATCTTGTAATAAAAAACTGTTTTTGTACAAAACTTTAAAATTTGGAAGGAATTCAAAAACTAACAAAAGAAGAACGTGGAGTCGAGTATAAACATACATACATACTTTTATAATATAAACATAAATTTATTTAGGAGTGAACAGTTTTTTACTAGCATTTACCACCATCGCTCTAAAATTCCTTTTATTTTTCTTTAATAATTCATTTTAAAGAAAATAAACTTTTTAAATTGTTTTAGCTGTAAAAGTCGAACTTAATGCCCGCTTTTATATTTGATGGTGTCCGTCAACTCCTCGTGGACTACTTTTTAATAAAGAGAAACTAAACTTTGTTTTTTTTTTACATTTTACTGTGTAATTTTTCACTATTTCCTCCTTATTTCATTTTACCGTCCCAACTCTAAAAAGAGTATAGTGCCCTTTCGTTATTTTTATGAAGACCCCTGATGATAAACAAAACACATGTCCACACATACATAAAATACTGCTCTCAAGGCGAAAACATAAGCTGTTTGTTTTTCAAATGTCTATTCTCTTGGTTCAGAATGTATATTCTCTTTATTCAAATTAAATAATATTTAGACTTAAACATATCAAATTTTTGGCCTTATCATAAAACAGTTTTCCGAAACAACATACAAGCGGTTTCACAGAAATTGTTCTCTTTTGACTCTTTTGCTGTGTTATATTGATATCTTTCGTCAACTCTCCCGGTTTCCATCTCTATTTCTCTCTATACTCTCTCTGTCGCTTTGAATAAAATATCACAACATATGTATGTTTAGTTGAAATTTGTAAATTTATATATGTTTGTATTCACACATATTGTTTAAGTTCGAGTAAAGATTAATTGGACTTAATAGTGTTCGTTAGAATTTGTATACTACTTTTTGGTACATCCCTGCCAGAGTAGAAATGTCATAATTTGAATATTAATTTATCTTGTCAAAAGCCCCGCCTTCCGCCATCTTGGTTGAGAGCATCTCTCACTTTACTTGTTATCGATAAGCCAATTGGTGCGGTTGCAAATTTATCCATATCGTTGGAAATTATAGGTAATATTGTTTACCATTAATTATAATAGAAAACACCTTAATAAAATCTTCTGCTCTTGTTATATATTGAAAATATTAAACTATCGTGTTTTTATTTTTCTCTATATTTCCATACTTTTCGCATTCGGCGAACACATATGATTTTTATGAAACATTCATGCCCCAAACATAATATATTCTAATATATTAACATAGATGTCCCAAACATTTAGTGTTAGTTTAGGAAAATTACATGTTCGCACTTAAATATATTGTGGTTTAAAATCGTGCCCGAAACACATTTTGTTTATATCGGAACATATGAAAAACATATTTTTCTAACAGTGAGGATACCATTAAGTCACTGAAACCCATGTGATGTAATTTGTACAGTAGAAGTGAGAGATTTACTTTGTCAAACGCTTTACTAAAATCAGTATAGACGACATCAGTCTGTAAACGATCTCTAAAGTCTTCATTAATCATTGTGGTCAGTTCCAAGACATTCGTTATGGTTGAACAAGATTTACGGAAGCCATGTTGTTTGGGTGATAGAAAAGAGGAGACTTGATGAACCAAAATATCAGTTATAATATTCTCCATTAGTTTTGGAATAGCACTCAGTTTAGCAATGCCTCTGTAGTTAGTAATATCAGACTAGTTTCCACTTTTAAATAGTGGAATGATAAATGAGTCCTTCCACAGAGTGGGAAAGATACCAGTTCGCAAAGATCCGTTAAATAGAATAGAAAGAGCAGTCGATGGAGAATGAGCACAATATTTTTGTATTACGGAAGCCATGTTGTTTGGGTGATAGAAAAGAGGAGACTTGATGAACCAAAATATCAGTTATAATATTCTCCATTAGTTTTGGAATAGCACTCAGTTTAGCAATGCCTCTGTAGTTAGTAATATCAGACTAGTTTCCACTTTTAAATAGTGGAATGATAAATGAGTCCTTCCACAGAGTGGGAAAGATACCAGTTCGCAAAGATCCGTTAAATAGAATAGAAAGAGCAGTCGATGGAGAATGAGCACAATATTTTTGTATGTTACTGGGGATACCATCAGGCCCCGGACGCACGGATGAAAAAGACTGTTTTTCATATGTTTGGCTATAAACATTATATGTTTGGAACACAAATTTTTAAACACAATATTTTTGAGTGCAAGCATATTATGTTCATAAACTAGCATAACATGTTTGGGACATATATGTTAATATGTTAGAACATATTATGTTTGGGACATAAAATGTTTGTAAATATAATATGCTTGGATGCAAACATATATTAATTTAGAAATAGCCTATAAACATATATGTGTTTAGTAGCTTGGAGCGCTATTTAACAGGGAGCGATATTGAATTAAGTTGGTGGTTGTTGCTTGTTATTACAAAATTAACATTTTATTTTTCCTTGGGCAATTGATCAGCTACTTCTTTGATCCTTACAAACTGTGTGGTCCGCTGTTCGAATCCCCGTCCGGCAAAAGGTAAAATTAAAATAAAAAAAAAAAATCATAAAGTTGAATAATTTCTTCTACAATGTTTGTATTACAGAAAAAGGTGCTAAGAACTAAAAAATCTCGTGGAAGTGAGAAAGATGTCGGGGAATATACAATTGGGCAGAAACAAAATTTTGAGCATTCAGGTCGAAAACCTATGTTGTTAGCACCTATATAACCTGTTTATTTTCATAATTCATTATGATTGTAAATATATAAATAAATAAATAAAATTTTGAGCACAATATTGTTTGGGAGAATTTGTTTAAGCATATAATATTTTTGGGTGCAAAATGCTTCCAAACATATTATATGGTCACATAATAACATATTGTTTTTTGGAAGACAACATTATTGAATTTGGATGCAAAAATACAAAATGTTTGGAACTTAGACTACCCAAACATATATTGTTTAGACCAATATGCTTTCAAACATATTATATATTGGTAGAGATCAAACATATAAATGTTTGGGCAATACCCAAAAATGTATATGCTTGAAGCAAAATATGTTTGGGAGTATATGTTACAGAAGCGATTTTTTGTGAGGGTGCGAAAAGAACATTTTATCTTTTCCATGTAACTCAGCACAATAGTTACATTCAAATTATGAATTATTGTCTTATTGAGAGGATCTACATTCTACACAGAGAAAATGCTTGCCCGGTTCCAAAAATTTTGTCTTTACGCTAATGATTTGGGTATTGATTCCGACGCTAAGAAGCGGAGAATTCAAGTAAGGATACGTTCAAAACATGATTCTTTTTTAAATTTGAATTTTTCGTACTTGACACTAAAAAGTCCTTTAGAAATGTGTTAACGACAACTCTTCTTTTTAAGTCCAGCCTCGAATTCATGAAGAAATTATGCTATGTTTCAAGTAAAACCTGCCTTTAAAATAAAGTTTTAAAACACATAACTTATATTTGAAATTATTTTGCTTTGTAATCAAGATACAAAAAGTCAAAAATTTAAAGGCGATTTAATTAATTTTAAAGAATTTTTCTGAATTATTAAAACCAGTTGGCCTTGGTTAAACAAAAGTTTCTTTAATGTAAAGATACCCATTTTAAAGTCGAATCACTTAATTATAACAAACCGATTTCACTGACAAGTTTATCGACTTTTGGATAAGGAAAAAACTTTATATCAGAGAAATCTTTGGTCTCACAACCAGGGATCCGGAGCGGAGCGGAGCAAGCCATTTTTTAGCCGGAGCGGGAGCGGAGCGGGAGCGGCATTTCTAAAATCCGGAGCGGAGCGGGAGCGGAGCGGTTTCCAAATGAAAAACCGCTCCGCTCCGCTCCGAATAAAATATTACTTGAATGAAATGTGTAACTTTGAAATTACACTGTGTAGGTAATTTCAAATTTAGCTAGTACTTAGCTAGTGTGAGCAAACGTTTAAAATGTACGATATGTATTTTTGTACGTACGTACATTGGGGAAAACACAACGTGTTTTTTTAGTAATTGTTTTCAAAAACGGCAAATGTCAAAATATATCTCTAGTATGTGTTGTAAAAGTAACAACAGTACTTTCGATCAATTTTATCCCGTATTACTACAAAGATGTTTGTAATGAACGTCATATAAATGCAATTAAACGATCTTATTTATATTTAATTTTTTAGTTTTCTACACTGAAAAAAATATTGTCGTGAAGTCAAAGATTCCATGTCCTTAGAATAAGAATGCAAATTTTGCTTAACATGGAAGACGCATTTCTCTAAAATAAAGTTTTTTTCTTGTCCAAAAGGCAATAAACTTTTGGATGAAGTTGTACTGTCCTTATAATTAAGTGATTTTACTTAAAAATGTGTATCATAACATGAAAGATAAAATTTTTGAGGTAAGGTCAACGTGACTTTAATAATTAGGAAAAATTCTTTAAAATTAATAAAATTGTTTTAAATTTGTTTCCTTTTTGCATCTTGCCTACAAAGCAAAAAATCGTTAAAAAAATAAGACATGTTTTTCAACACTTCATTTTAAAGACGCTTTTTACTTGAAACATAGCATAATTTCTACTGGAAGTCGAGTCTTATTATGAAAAAAAATAACTCGTTAACTCGTTTTTAAAGGATTTTGATAACAACTGACGAAAAAATCTAAAAAAATGAAAAATTACCATTTGCTTCCTAGAAGCAAGTACATAACCCCCAAATTTAAAAGAGAATTACGTCTTTAAAGTATCCTTACTTGTATTCTCCGCTTCTTTGGCGCGGAATTAATACCCAAACTGTTAAAGTAAAGACAAAATCTTTGGAACCGGGCATGCTTTTTTTCAGTGTAAGGACATTCATATTTGCTTTACTATTGTACTATATCCTAGCATTCTCTTATTTCTGATATTAGTTCTCGAAAATTTAATTAAAATTATGGATAGTTTCAATTTTGGTTGAAAAATGTGCGCATATACATTTATTATACAATAAAGGGGAAAAAAGCGAAATTAGGTAACACTAGATCTGAGTAAGAATATTCGTGGGTATACCACGGACTGATGTCGATGGAGGTTGTTGCAAACATAAACTTACACACACACATTACAAATATAACAAAACCTCTTCTCTACGTCTGTTGCAAAACAAAAAAACTTTCGGAGAGTAGTTACTTCTACACTGAAAAAAATATTGTCGTGAGGTCAAAGATTTCATGTCTTTAAAATACGAATACAAATTTTGCTTAGCATAGAAGACGCATTTCTCTAAAATAAAGTTATTTTCCTTGTCCAAATCTCGATAAACTTTTCAATGAAGTCGAATTGTCCTTATAATTAAGTGACTTGACTTAAAAATGGGTATCTTAACATGAAACAAAAAATGTATAGGCTAAGGTCAACTTGACTTTAATAATTAAGAAAAATTCTTTAAATTTAATGAAATTGTCTTTAAATTTGTTGTCTTTTGGCATCTTGACTACAAAGCAAAAAATCGTTCAAATATAGGACATGTTTTTCAATACTTTATTTTAAAGAAGTTTATTACTTCAAACATAGCATAATTTCTACTGGAAGTCGAGTCCTAATTTGGAAAATAAAGTTGCCGTTAACTCGTTCTTAAAGGACTTTGATAGCATATGAAGAAAAAAGCTGAGAAAGCGAAAAATTAAATTTTGTTTCCTAGAAGCAAGTACACAAAACCTAAATTTAAAAGAGAATTGTGTCTTAAAAGTATCCTTACTTGTATTCTCCGCTTCTTTGGCTCGGAATCAATACCAAATTTTTTAAAGTAAAGACAAAATCTTTGGAACCGAGTATGCTTTTTTTTCAGTGTACTCTGTGTATAGACTTTCAATTCCAATCAGCGTTGCCGTTTTGGTCCGATCGGACCAAAATTGGTCCAAAAGATTTCTAATTTTTGAATTTGGTCCGATGGTCAGACCAAACAGAATTTTGTCCATTTTGGTCCATTTTCATAAATTTGGTTTCTATCACATATTAAATAGTAGATGGTGCACCGCAAAGAATATTGTCGGGAGGCCAAATACTTCACATGCTTCAAATACGAATTTTGCTTAGAATAGAAGACGTATTTCTCTGAAAAAAAGTTTTTCCTTGTCTAAAAGTCTCTAAACTTTTCAATGAAGTCTATTTATCCTTATAGCTAAATGATTCGACATAAAAATGTGTATCCTAACATGAATGCAAATTTCGTTTTAATGAAGTCAAAATGGATTTAATATTTCTGAAAAAATCTTCAAAATTAATAAAATGTTTCAACACATTGTTTTAAAGTCATTATACCCTAAACCACATAGTGGTTAGGGTATAATAAGTTTGATCTGCCAAAAAATTTGCCTACAAGAAATATTGATTTTAGACCCCATAAAATATATACCGATCGACTCAGAATCACCTCCTGAGTCGATCTAGCGCTTGGTGTCCGTCTGTCCATCCGTCTGTCCATGTATTTGTTGTTCACAGGATTTCGGTCGCAATTATTAACCGATTTTGATGAAATTTGGTACAGGGAGTTTTTTTGGGCACAAGGACGAACGTTATTTAATTTGGAAGAAATCGGATCAAATTTAGATATAGCTCCCAAATGTATATATGACCACAGAGGCCAAAGTTTACAAGGGAGTAAAATCTAGCTATTCATTCAAAATTTGGTTGAAATCGGTTCGGAATAAGATATAGCTCCCGTAAACATGTAACTCTTAATTTTCTTATATACAGATATGCGAAAAAGTGAGAGGCATCTGTCACATCGTATGCGATCCAGATTTAACTCCCAAACTTATTCTAATAAGACCCCCAAATAGGTAGGTTTACTAATTTAGTAGGGGTAGTGAAGGGTATGATATTGTCGGCTTCCCTCTTCACTAACCCGTTTTTTTTCAATCTGTTTCGTTCCAGGGCATGAGCCGGGAGAGAGATTTTATAGAAGTGTAAAAATTTGTTTCCAAATCTGTTCAGATTTAACCCTCTAATGCCCAATCTCGCCTTTAGGCGGGCTTCATTTAATAATGAAGATTTTATTAAAACATACCTTAAGACAACAAAAATGGGTAATAAAAAGAAAACTTAGTTTTACCCTTTCACTACCGATGTCCACCTACACTGAAAAAAAACATGCCCGGTTCCAAAGATTTTGTCTTTACTTTAATAATTTTGGTATTGATTCCGAGCCAAAAAAGCGGAGAATATAAGTAAGGATACTTTTAAGACACAATTCTCTTTTAAATTTGGGTTTTGTGTACTTGCTTCTAGGAAGCAAATTTTAATTTTTATTTTTTTTCAGCTTTTTTTTCTTCATATGCCATCAAAGTCCTTTAAAAGTTAGTTAACTACAACTTTATTTTCCAAATTCAGAGTCGACTTCAAGTAGAATTTATGCTATGTTTCAAGTAAAAAACGTATTTAAAATAAAGTGTTGCAAAACGTGTCCTATTTTTGAAAGAATTTTTGCTTTGTAGTCAAGTTGCAAAAAGACAACAAATTTAAGGATAATTTCATTAATTTTAAAGAATTTTTCTGAATTAATAAAGTCAAGTTGATCTTACCCCAAAAAATTTTTCTTTCATGTTATGATACCCATTTTTAAGTAAAATCACTTAATTATAAGGACAATACGACATCATTGAAAAGTTTATCGACTTTTGGACAAGGACAAAAAACTTTATATTAGAGAAATGCGTCTCCTACGCTAAGCAAGATTTGCATTCGCAAAATATTTTTTCAATGTAGGAGGACATTCGAAAACGACGCCAAACTCTATTAGCTATTTAGTTTCGATTTATTTCGCGATGTTATTTAAAAAAAAGTAGAGGCTTTAATCAAAATAAGCTATAAATATTTTCCATATTGGTGAGCACTAAAATGAATTTCTACAAACTTCTTTAACAATAAACGAAAAATACGAAATTTTAGTAAATGTACTGTTACGAATAATTATAGATATAAGTTTATTTAAATTAGTTTCCGTTAATTTAAAATTTCAAATTGTAACGATAAAATTTCGCTATCACTTGTTGGAATCATCTATTCATTTTCTAGTATTTTCCTGAATTTCTTTTATGTTCTTTTGTTTGCTTATCGAAATGTTAGTTCTTGCTCTCTCGTAGAATGGCAGCCCCTTTGCTTTGTTATTTTGCATTCTCATTTCATCTCATTGTCTATTGTCATTATTGTTGGTGTTGTAGTAATGCGAGCATATATCTGTGTGAGTGTGTATGTGTTCGGCAGCCACCAGATGAATAACTTAATGGTCGTAGACAGCGGTGCCAACTTTGACGATTTTTCGTCATTTTGACGATTTTTGATGGCAAATTTGACCTGTGACGATTTGACGACGATTTTAACCAACTTAGTTATGAGTTGACGATTTTTGAAAATGTTCAACTCAAGTGTTTCATTTTAAAAATTGTTATGACAATTTGACGATTTTTAAAAGTAACTTAGTTATAAGTTGGCGATTTTTCATAAGTTGTACTGTGAACAAGCATTTTTTTAATCTCAATACTATGGCAATTTGTATCTAGCTTGCTGTCAGTCACATTCGTCTCCAATGAAGAAATAATTTTCAAAGAAATCAAAATAAATATAATTAAAATTTGGAATTTCTTTGAAACTTAAAATTTAAAAGATATTCTGTGTCCAAAAACTACTTAAAGCTAAATAATTCTGACGGCCATTTTCATAAAGCTCCGTTAGTGTTCCGTTAATTAACCAACTTTTAAACCGTATTATAGACGAAGCTGCCATCTTGCCTTTATATTCCATAGGCCAGTTAGGAACGAACTTAACTGACGAAAATTTTTCAGTTAAAGTTAGCCGGAGAGAAGATATTTGCAATTTACTCTCTTTTAACTGGCAGTTAAAGCCTAACGGAGCTACATGAAAATGGCCGTGAATGTAATAAACTCAATTTAGTTAAATTAACTTTATTCATAACTGATAAGACAAGTTATGCTAAATAAATTGTAATAATAATAAAAATTATACATGATCAACTAAAAATGATTTAAATTCGTTTGAAGAATATAATAAAAGTGAATTAAAATGGCTTTTGCAATGCTTTTATTTTGAATAAAACGTTTATTTTCCTCCCAAATCGTTGTTTTCGACTATTTCATGGGTGACGATTTTTCGACGAATTTTATGTGACGAGTTGACGATTTTGACGAAAAATATTTTAAAAATTGACGATTTTAAGCCCAAAACAGTTGGCACCACTGGTCGTAGATCAGCGATGGGCAAAGAGACTACGCGGCGTTTTCCTCTTGCTCGCTCAAATATTCTCTCGCTCAGTTAAGTCTCAAAACAGGTTTTTTACACACGACGAAATGAATTTGTATTTTGAAAACACATTTCAGTCTCGCTTGAGCAACCGATCGAGCTGGGTGTGTTGTCGCATGTTGTTCAGCGATTACATGAAATTCGAAATAAATGAGTACTTGCAATATAATGTTTTGTTTCCAGAATTCATAACTTTCAATTAAATAAGAACCAGATGTAATAAAAAAATATTTTTTTAATATTTATTGAATTTTTTCTATTGTGCGTATTTGAAAACCTAAAAATATTATTTATTTTACTATTTCGAATCAAAGGAAAATACACAATAAACAAAAAACACTTAATGTTTTACGATTTTATATGGTAATTTTTTAGTACAGTGTCTCTTTGGACATCCAAAAAATGTTTCGTTTCGTTAAAAAGTTAATTACATTAAAATTCTGTATCGATGACAGAAATACGTCTTTAAAGTCTTTCATAAAAATCTCATAAAAAAACTAACTTAATATAATTATTAAGTATCATTTCTCGAAGTGCATAAAGAGAGCGATCAATTGAAAACGCACACAAACACAAATCCTCTCTGCCCATCCCTGTCGTAGATCCTTCTAGCATTGTCTAAGAATGTTCTGGCGTTGCCAGAATATTGTAGTGCTACCAGAATGTTCTCGTATTGCCACACCGTCATATATAAAAGCGCTCGCATGCTGCTAACGAGTCAGTCTTAATTAAAGCGTCAAACGAATAACATCAGTGTGAACGAAATGTAAAGTGAAGTCATAGTAAATAAATTGTAGATTAACGTTATTTGAAACGAACAGTGTTTTAATTGTCGGGTAATTAAAAACGCCTAAATATAAAAACGTAACAGTACATTCGTACAAAAAATATAGCTGATGTATTTCCGGGTTCTTTCTTGTATTTTTTCTCATATAGCTCTTGAAGTAATTGAAGTAGGTCCTCAGAATTACAATTATTTATTCTACATGCTGTTAATTTATATATTATAAAGCTACACTTTTTTTTGGGTACATATTGTGGGCGTGTGCGGGGGTATTATGCGATAAATTTGGTATCAAATGAAAGGTAATTTTCTGTAGATATGGCGAATCGCTTTAATTTTTTAAATTGATGCATTTTTCATGGAGAAAATTGCATTTTTCTAAAATTATTGACGTTGTTGTCGTTGTTGTGTTGTAGTATGAGAGTGAGAGCGAGAGAGTTGTTGTTTGGTTTGTTGTAGGGCTGTCACTCGGGATAAATCCCGTCCCGAAATCCCGGGATTTTCGGGACGGGATTTATCCCGAATCCCGGGATTTTTTATTTTGAATCCCGGGATTTTTCGGGATCCCGAAAAAATAATACCAATGTGATAAAATTGTGGTTTTTTAAGATTGTTTATTAATAAATTGGAGTCTTCACTCAGTGTAAACGGCCCTTAGATTTCATAACCGACAAATTGAGTTAATAAACATCTCGAGTAAGAATTTATTTTAAGTTTTACGTTGTAAAGTGATCAGTTAGCCGTGTCTATTTTACTTATTTTGTTAAAGAAAATTTAAACAATAAATTACATTATTTTAATTTAAATTTATTTAAGCCTGCTGCTATAGGGATGCCATATACGAATATATGGTTGTTACAATAGGGGTATATTTTGGATAACTATAAATTTCATACGACAATGTAAAGGAGAATAAAATGTTCGTATGAAATGTTTATGTACATTCACAGAAAAAGTAAACTGTTTTATAGCAAGAATGAACTAAATAAATTACACCGTTCGAAAGTTGAAATAATTTTTAGCTTATATTTTAGATTTTCACAAAGCGTTGTTAAAACCAGGAAAATTTAATACTCTGGTGTATTTTTTAACTACAACTCACGATATTACGCCCTCTCATAGAAGAAAAAAGTAAAACAAGTATATACGGCCGTAAGTTCGGCCAGGCCGAATCTTATGTACCCTCCACCATGGATTGCGTAGGAACTTCTACTAAAGGCTGTCATCCACAATCGAATTACTTGGGTTGCGATAACACTTGCCGATGGCAAGGTATCGTAAAACTTTTTAGCACTGTCTTCTAAATTGTAAGTTAGCCCATACGGGGTATATATTAAACAAAAAAAAGGCCGATTAAATACGTATATAATCTAGTTTGACAAAATTTTCTATAGAAATAAAATTTTGACAAAATTTTCTATAGAAATGAAACCTTGACAAAATTTTCTATAGAAATAAAATTTTGACAAAATTTCTATAGAAATAAAATTTTGACAAAATTTTCTATAGAAATAAAAATTTGACAAAATTTTCTATAGAAATAAAAACTTGACAAAATTTTCTATAGAAATAAAATGTTGACAAAATTTTCTATGGAAGTAAAATGTTGACAAAATTTTCTATAGCAATACAATTTTGACAAAAATTTCTATAGAAATAAAATGTTGATAAAATTTTGTATAGAAATGAAATTTTGACAAAATTTTGTAAAGAAATAAAATGTTGACAAAATTTTCTACAGAAATAATTTTTTTACAAAATTTTCTATAGAAATAAAATTTTGACAAACATTTCTATAGAAATAAACTTTTGACAAAACTTTCTATAGAAATGAAATTTTAACAAAACTTTCTATAGTAATAAAATTTGACAAAATTTTCTATGGAAATAAAGTTTTGGTAGATTACAAAATTTTCTATAGAAATAAAATTTTGACAAAATTTTCTATGGAAATAAAATTTTGACAAACATTTGTATAGAAATAAACTTTTGACAAAACTTTCTATAGAAATGAAATTTTGACAAAACTTTCTATAGTAATAAAATTTGACAAAATTTTCTATGGAAATAAAGTTTTGGTAGATTATTTTTGGCGATATGGACCAATTTTTGTGTAATAAGTCATCGGCTATATATAACTAAAGACCGATATGGACCAATTTTTACATGGCTGTTAGAGGCCATATATTGACAAAATGTACCAAATTTCAACCGTATCGGATGACTTTTGCTCCTCCAAGAGGTTCCGGACGTCAAATCTGGGGACGGTTTATATGGGAACTATATATAATTATGGACCTATATGGACCAATTTTTGCACGGTTGTTAGAGACCACATACTAACACCATGTACCAAATTTCAACTGGATCGGATGAATTTTGCTCTTCCAAGAGGCTCCGGAGGTCAAATCTGGGGATCGGTTTATATGGGGGCTATATATAATTATGGACCGATATGGACCAATTTTTGCATGGTTATTAGAGGCCGTAAACTAACATCAGGTACCAAATTTCAACCGGATCGGATGAATTTTGCCCCTCCAAGAGGCTCCGGAGGTCAAATCTGGGGATCGGTTTATATGGGGGCTATATTTAATTATGGACCGATATGGACCAATTTTTGCATGGTTGTTAAAAACCGTATACTAAGACCACGTACTAAATTTCAACCGGATCGGATAAATTTTGCTTCTCCAAAAGGCTCCGGTGGTCAAATCTGGGGATCGGTTTATATGGGAGCTATATATAATTATGGACCGATATGGACCAATTTTTGCATGGTTGTTAGAGACCATATACTAACATCAGGTACCAAATTTCAATCGGATCGGATGAATTTTGCCTATCCAAGAGGCTCCGGAGGTCAAATCTGGGGATCGGTTTATATGGGGGCTATATATAATTATGGACCGATATGGACCAATTTTTGCATGGTTGTTAGAGACCGTATACTCAGACCACGTACCAAATTTTAACCGGATCGGATGAATTTTGCTGCTCCGGGAGGCTCCCCAAGCCAAATTTGGGGATCGGTTTATATGGGGGCTATACGTAAACGTGGTCCGATATGGCCCATTTTCAATACCATCCGACCTACATCAATAACAACTACTTGTGCCAAGTTTCAAGTCGATAGCTTGTTTCGTTCGGAAGTTAGCGTGATTTCCACAGACGGACGGACAGCCGGACAGACGGACAGACGGACGGACGGACAGACGGACGGACGGACGGACATGCTTAGATCGACTCAGAATTTCACCACGACCCAGAATATATATACTTTATGGGGTCTTAGAGCAATATTTCGATGTGTTACAAACGGAATGACAAAGTTAATATACCCCCATCCTATGGTGGAGGGTATAAAAATCATTGGCGACAATTCATAACCATTTTAACCATACTGTAGTTCATTGTTACTATATTTGGGCATCGTATGAAAATTTCCTTTTGCATTAGATCATATTGAATTTACGTGTACGGTCATTGAACTATACCCACGTTTAGTTCATGAAATTTTTGACACATACTTAATAAAATTTCATTGGAATTTGGAAAACTTCGAAAATAATAATAAAATTGAATTTTTTTTCAATAAAAATAAGTTAAATTTAGCGTTAGTTTAGCTAAAAATTTAACCAAAATTTACTATAGAAATAAAATTTTAACAAAATTTTCTATAGAAACAATATTTTGAGAGAGCAGTGATTGAGGGAAGAGAGGGAGTTTTAGCAATGGGTGTAAAAGAATGGTTTTTTGTATAGACAAATGATTGTAGTAGATAATTTGGGTGGGAGAGTGAAATGGACGGCTTTGTATTTTAGTATTTAAATGATCAGTTAGTAATACTAATATTACACGTATTTCGTTTGAGAAATTGTAAAACAATAAATTATATTGCTTTAATTTAAATCTATAATATGTGTTTGATCATATACAACATATGGATATGGATGTTATAATAGGGATATATATCCGTTTTGTTTTATACCAAAAATTAAGATTGTTAAAAAATACGATTTTTTATTATTTATTTAAACAAATACCTATTTGATGCTTAAATACGAATTTTCTAAAGGTAAATTTCATAGCCGCTTTTTAACAATTTTTCTATTTTTTAATTTATTTTAATTTATTTTATTGAATTGAATTCTAAAATATATATTAGCGACGCGAATAAGGTAATTTACTCTTTTAGCTTTACGCTTTTAAATATTAAAAAATTGTTGCTCAATTTGTATAAATCTGATCCGAATGGCTTTAAAAATTCCATTTGAGTGTGTTGAGATGTGTGTGGTCTGGGGAGTGAGAATTGAGTTTATCTTAATAAAAAGGTTTTCTTTCAGTACAGGAGCTATATTGAATAATCTAATCTCCTGAATTTTAAGTTAACAAAAAATTAGAATTTGATTTCAAAATTAAAATATATGGAAATTTATTAAAAATCATCATAGAAAATTGAATTTAATTGTATTTTATTTTATTTCATTCGTATTCAAATTAGTGTATGGGAATAGTTTTTTTTTTTTAACATTTTTCGATAAAGGTGCACTGTTAGAAAAATATGTTTTTCATATGTTCCGATATAAACAAAATGTGTTTCGGGCACAATTTTTAAACACAATATATTTAAGTGCAAACATGTAATGTTCCTAAACTAACACAAAATGTTTGGGACACATATGTTAATATGTTAGAATATATTATGTTTGGGGCATGAATGTTTCATTAAAATAATATGCGTGAATGTAAACATATATAAATTTACAAATTTCGAGTAAACATATATATGTTGTGATACTTTATTCAGAGAGCGACAGAGAGAGAGAGAGTTAGTATAGAGAAAGAAATTGAGATGGAAACCGGGAGGGTTCAATAAAAAGATATCAACATAACACAGCGAGAGAATGAAATGAGAGCAATTTCTGTGAAACCGCTTGTATGTTGTTTCGGAAAACTGTTTTATAATATGGCCAAAAATTTAGTATGCTTAAGTCTAAATATTATTTAATTTGAATAGTAGATTGAGTATTCGGAATAAAGAGAATAGACATTCGGAACCAAGAAAATAGACATTTGAAAAAAAACAGCATATTTGCATTACAGAAAAAGATGCGAAGAACTCAAAAATTTAGTGGAAGTTAAAAATATGTGAGGGAATGAACACAATCTTCTTTGGGGAATTCTTCCAAGCATATACTATTTTTGGACTCAAAATGCTTCCAAACATATAATATGCTCACATAAAACAAACATATTAATGTTTCGGCGGTATCCAATAATATATGTGCTTCCTGCAAAATATGTTTGGAACATATGTTAGAGAAGCGATTTTTTTTGAGGGTGTGGGTATTAAGTTCACATTATCGCACTGTTAGTTTTCTTTAGTAATTAATTTGAAAGAAAAAACTTTTTACATTTATTTTTATGTCAGCCTGATATTATTGCAGGCTGGATTTTTTTAATTTATGCTTTGGACCATTCCCCAACAAATTATAATAAATTGTTTCAAAAAAGTTATTATTTCTTTCTGTTCTTAAAGATTTATTCTCAATTTTAGCGGATGTTCTCGAACATCTGATGAGTAACATCAAAAAAACACTACTTTTTATAAAACTTTAAAAAAAAGTGTGGCTACATTTGTATAAATAGTGCGCCACTTATATAATACTCCGATTTAACTTCACTTGCACACAATATAGAAGAACAATGTAAAATATCAGTTACAGAATTCAGAGACGACTGTTTTAAAAACTAACTAAAGCTAAGTGTGTAAATTGTATGATATGTGGATATAGAATTCGCTAGAGTTCTATATCATCTAGGACCTTTATACCACCGTTAATGGCTTACAATGCACTCGAGTTTCGAGTGCCAGGAAGGCTAGTATAAGTAAAACCAGAAGAAAAATTTAAGTTTGTAACATTAGGTTTATTTCGGTAGAGAAAGGGTTAAACTGTTCAAGAGGCTTTGCAGCATATACTAAATTTTACCGTATAAAATTTTCTTGTTTAGTTTTCTTGCTTTCGTGTCGTTAACATTGAAAATTGAAAAAATTAGGGCATTAGAGGGTTAAATATACGCATATGGGAATATAAATCTTTATATATAGCACTCAACACATTTGGAATGATTTAAGATAAAATCGAAAATGAAGATCTGCAAAGTAGTTCAGGGTATAAAATTCTTTCCTTTTTTCAATTTTTGATATTTTTTCTCTCACTTATACGATATAAAACATTTTTAGGAATTTTAAAAATTGGTAAAAATTGTTTGCTTCATTTTAGTTAAAAGCCCGATTTTTACCATTAGTAATTCAAATCGAATTTTCAATTAAGCAAAATGTTGAAGTCGACTTTTTGTAATACACAAATTCTACTAATGGACTTTGATCTTTTTGAAAATTTGCAAAATCGAATTTTAAAGAAAATTGTCAAAAATTCGACATAGATATGTATGAACATACATACTCTGAATATCATCTCCATTATTAAATTTTGAAAAAGTCGAAAACTCGAAAAGTAAAGTTTTCCAAATTTTGATGAAAAGTGAACGATCGAAAATTCGACTAATCAAACGTAATTGCGAGAAGAAAAAATAAAAGATTTTGCTGATGTTTTCTGTGGTTACTTATATTTTTCCTAATGTTTTATGTAAGAAACTTAGGGATATTTTAATGTTTTACTTGCTAAGAAAATATTGACCCAACTTTTTATACACATTAATAAAAAGAAGGGTGTGAAGTTAAAGTTGTTTTAGCGAAGGCACAAACTACTTTACATATTTTGAAAATTTAAATTTGTATTGCGAATTTAAGACTTTGTGGCAAGAATTAAATATATTTTGCTTCATTTTTTGAACGCAAATGCGTGTATTCTTAACATAATTTTGAGCAAAAAGTTATTTTGAGTAATATATGTTAGATGCCATTCAGAAAATATGGAAAGAGGGATTTACATTAATTAGACTTTTTGGGGCATTTGCAAGGAGAGTTAAAAAGCAAAAGTGGATATAGCGCATTAGCTCGGAGATGGGAGAACACCCCCGTAATGAGGGCAGAGGCGTAGGTAATGTAGTTAATGAGATAAAGGGGGCAAATTCATGTAAATTCTACACTAAAAAAAAGTGAACTCTCTATTTCATTAAAGACAATTTAACTTTATTTTAGTTCTTGGAATTATTATGTTTGGAGAAAGTTTCCTTTACTCTAATAATTTTGTGCGTACGTTAGTTAAATTAACTAAAACCGAGGAAAAAATATACACAAATGAAGCATAAAGATTAACTAAATTCGTGTCTTCCACAAAATAGTTAAGTATTTCTTTAAATTTGCAAATTTTTTAGGAATTTGTTCAAAATTTTCTAAAATTAACCAAAAGTTTTCTTCCTGGTGGGTTCACTGTTTTTTCAGTGTAAAAACTATAAAACCTTTCTGGGGCACAGTTAAAAAAACATTAATTGATTCTATTAGCTTTAAGGACGTAGAAGACTATTCTGGAGATTCCATGAGCGTAGCTGGGCGTTAAGTCTGAGGGGGGTCAATTATATTTAGGCATATTTTGTATGGCACCCTGTGTTAGCGAACATTTCCTGAGATATCGTAATAATTTGTTTAAATTTTTGTCCTGTAAATTATACATAAGCAACTCAAATGTTGCTTTCCAAACGAGGTTTTCTCAGGCGTAGAATTCTATATCATAGTGTGCTTTATTAAAATTTGGAAGAGAAGTATCCATAATAATTGGTCTAAATATAATTGCCCCCTTTATGTCATTAACTAGATTACCTACACAGAAAAAAATTTCACGAAAAATTTTCCAATTAAAATTTTAATTGAGTTTTAAAAAATATTCAATTAAAAATTTAATTGAATCAACAAATTTTTTCATTGAAACAAAAGTCAATCACAAAAATTAATAGTATCAATTAATTTTTTAATTGGATCAATTAATTTTTTAATTGACCTTCAATTGATTTTTTAATTGATACTATCATTTCTGTGATTGAAGACATTTCAATTAAAAAATTAATTGGATCAATTAATTTCGTGATTGAATCAGAAAAAAATTTTTTTGTGTGTACGCCTCTGGCGTTTGGGGGAGAGGATTCTTCCAGCTTGGGGCTAATGTGCTATACCCACTTTTGCCTTTTAAATCATCCTAGAAATGCCCGAAAATCGACCCACAAAATATGCCTAAATATAATTGACCCCCCTCAGACTTAACGCCCTGCTACGCTCATGGAATCTCCAGAATAGTCTTCTACGTCCTTAAAGCTAATAGAATCAATTAATGTTTTTTTTTTTTTAACTGTGCCCCAGAAAAGTTATTAGAATTTACCCCCCTTTATCTCATTAACTACATTACCTAGGCCTCTGCCCTCTTTACGGCAGTGTTCTCCCATCTCTGAGCTAATGCGCTATACCCACTTTCGTTTTTTAACTCTCCTTGCTAATGCCCGAAAAAGTCTAATGAATGTAAAATCCCTCTTTCCATATTTTCTGAATGGCATCTATATTACCCAAAATAACTTTTTGCTCAAAATTATGTTAAGAATACACGCACTTGCGTTCAAAAAATGTGTAATGAAGCAAAATATATATAATGTCTTGCCAAAAAGTCTTAAATTCGCAACACAAAGTTAAATTTTCAAAATATGTAAAGTGGTTTGTGTCTTCGCTAAAACAACTTTAGAAAACAACTTTAACTTCACACCCTTAATAAAAAGTCAACTTTTTCTAATACAATTATGGGACATACATTTTACGCGTTTTAATATGTTTTAATATTATTGCTAGTATGCAAAGGAATATTTTGGGTATGTGCAAAAATGTGCTCTTTAAGGCATGTAAAATTGCCTGCTTGTAGAAGCGAAACGTGCATGACTATCGGATCTTCGAGAAGCACTTATAGTTGCAGTGTAAATGAGAAAAATATTGTCGTGAGGCCAAAGATTTCATGTCCTTAAAATACGAATGCAAATTTAGCTTAGCGTAGAAGACGCATTTCTCTAATATAAAGTTTTTTTCCTTGTTCAAAATTTCTTATAATTAAGTGATTTTACTTAAAAATAGGTATGATAACATGAAAAAAAAATTTGTTACCAAAAACATGAAAAAAAAATTTGTTACTTGACTTTAATAATACAGAAAATTTCGTTAAAATTAATGAAACTGTTTTAAATTCATTGTCTTTTTGCAACTTGACTACAAAGCAAAAATTCTTTCAAAAATAGGAAATGTTTTTCAACACTTTATTTTAAAGATGTTTTTACTTGAAACATATCATAATTTCTACTGGAAGTCGAGTCTGAATTTGGAAAATAAAGTTGTCGTTAACTCGTTTTTAAAGGACTTTGATAGCATATGAAGAAAAAATTTTGAAAAAAACTAAAGATAAAAATTTGCTTCCTAGAAGCAAGCACACAAAATCCAAATTTAAAAGAGATTTGTGTCTTAAAAGTGTCCTTACTTGTATTCTCCGCTTCTTTAGTTCGGAATCAATACCAAAATTGTTAAAGTAAAGACAAACTCTTTGGAACCGCGCATGCTTTTTTTTCAGTGTAAGATTCCGCTGCTGGGTCGTTTAATATACCGATCATCTTAGAATTAAATTCTGAGTCGATTTAGAGACGTCCGTTTGCCTGTCTGTTAATGTAGGTCCCATTGTCCTCGAGTTTGGCATAGAGTCTTATTTTCGCTCAAAGACAATCGCTATTGGTTTTGGAAAAAATCGCTTCAGATTTAGATATAGTTGTCATATATAGTTATCACCGATCTGCTCATAATTGGCATGTTTAACCGATCTTCTTCAAATTCCGTACATGCAAATATTTTGCCAGTCTCGGAAAACTTGCAAAATACCAGCCAAATCGGTTCAGATTTAGATATAGCACCCATATATATCTTTCGCTCGATATGTACTTGTATGGTCCCAGAAGCCAGCATTTTGCCCTGATATGCTTCAAATTTTGTACAATTGATACTGTCGTCGATTGTGACAAATTTTGTTTAAATCGGTTTATTTTAGATATAGCTCCCATATATATATTTCGCCAGATTTACACTCATTTGACTACAGAGACCAAAGTTTACCACAAATTGACTTGAAATTTGCCTTTATTTTCTTCAAATTTTGCACAAAGACTACAATTGATGGTATTGTCAAATTTGCGAAAATTCTTTGAAATCGGTTGAAATTTTTTATTGAGAGTACACGCAGAGAAGAAACATGATTGTCACAATCATATTCGAGGAGCAAAATAATATGATAGGAGCTATTTTTGCGGCGACCATGTAACATTTTGACCAGCAATCATTTTGGCTCAGTCAACATGGTTCTAAGAAAAATAAAATTGACCTCATCTAACATGTTATTATATTGATAAAAAGAATTTTGTTTGAATCAAAAGACACTGGTCGCGATCTAAAATGTTATGGTATTCTTCAAAAATGTTTTTCTTCCAGTTAAAAGAACATGGTCACAACCTAAAATGTTTTGATCTTTATGAAAAAACTTTTTTTGGTCGTCGAAAAAAGGATGCCACTTGAAAAAAGACAACTCAAAATTAACTTTATTTATTTGTTTCTATTTATTTATAAACTAATTCGTTGTTTATTTGTATTTATAATGTCGTGCAAGCAAACATCACATATTTTTAAACACTCTATTTTGGTTCAATTTCAACAATAAGTAATCATTCCATATTTACTTCGTGCCCATCAAATGTACCAACGCAGACATCATGTAACAAATAAAAATAAATTATACCATATATCAAAATGCAGAACAAAAAACAGGTACATTTTTTCAATTACATTTTCCTTCTTTGTGTTCACATAAAACCACGTGCCACTTCAGAATAAATAAATTAACACAAAACACAGTAATTCCGTATTCTCCGTCCATTCCAAGAAACAATCAACACACGACTAACGCGCAAAATGAAAATCGTGTGTACCTGCTCAATGTTTTTATAAAATTCTTTTCGCTGCAAAAAAAAAAATTAAAAGATCACGAAAACAATGTACATGGTCTGTATGACCATGTAATGGTTCTAGACATGTCTATACGTAACCTATAAAAATACTTTTTTTTTCTGCAAAAAAGTAAACAAATTTAATGGTCAGGTACATGATTCTCCCGACCATGTAATGGTCTCAAATTCTATCATTTAAATAATAGAACTTGTTTGCGGCATTTGAGAACCATTTAAATGCTTATTGCCAGCATATATTTTTCACCGCTCGAAAATTATTTTTACAAAGACAAAATACATGGTTTTAGCGATAATTACATAGTCTAGAGATTCTCCCGACCATGTAATGGTCTCAAATTCTATCATTTAAATAATAGAACTTGTTTGCGGCATTTGAGAACCATTTAAATGCTTATTGCCAGCATATATTTTTCACCGCTCGAAAATTATTTTTACAAAGACAAAATACATGGTTTTAGCGATAATTACATAGTCTAGAGAAGCATTAAATGGATGCCCAAACATGTTTTTTCTGTGCGTGTAGAATTAAGATTTAAACAATGTGTCCCAAATTTAATTCAAATTGGTTACGATTTGGATATAGCACCCATATTTATACGCCTGACTTGGTTAAATATGGTAGAAATTTCCATAAATGGGTGTATTTCAAATCGTTTCGGGTTTATATTTTATGCAATAAAATGCCTCTAGCTTTAATTTTCCAATATTTTTACTTTATTGTGATTCGCTTCACGGCGTTAGCCGATTTAAATTTTATGTCTAGAGATTTTGTAAAAGTATAAAAAATTTCTCCAAATTGGTTCTGATTTCAATATTTGTGTATGGGAATGTAAACTTTTATATAGCTCCCAACATATTTGAAGGCGTTGAGGTTGTAACAAAATTGATGGTCTACATAGTGGTGAAGGGTATAATATAGTCGGCCCATCCGACTTTAGACTTTACTTACTTGTTTTTCTTATAAGCGTTTTTTTCTTATGGGCAATTATTGTTTATAAGAAAAAGTTTTTATAAGCATACATATGGATATAAGAAAATTCTTTCTTATAAGAATATATTTTTAAAAACTTATAAAAAAAAATCATTTTATAAATTTCAATTATTTAAAAAAAGACAAAGAAATATAAACTTAAATCTGCCAAAAAAAAAAATTAAACCTCAAGTTATTCATTTCAAAATGTACTTAGTTTCGTTCGTTATTCTGTTGGTCATGTTATTAGTTTGGTAATTGATTAGCAGCAGCGATCCGGAGCTGTAACATATATTTTTTTCGCTCCGCTCCGAGAACAAAACCTTCGCTCCATTCCGCTCCCGCTCCTTCTTAGAGAAAATTATAGTGCACACAGCTTTGTATTGCGAATTCATTTTTATTTTTTCCAACCATCTTGTAGTCTATAGGGCTTTGCCCAAATAAATTTGACAAGCATACTTTTCCTCTGTTGGTTAAGCTACACTTGTAGTTTAGTCAATGCATGGCTTTAAGCTGAGATCAAAAACAACAATAATTTTTATTTTTCGAAAACTACATGCAAAGAAAAGGCACGTTTGGAAAACGTGTACCGAAAACATGTTTCTTTTGTTAGAGTTTTGGAATTTCTTCGAAAATTTTAAACTTTTATCACCAAAAAAATCGTTTTTAACAAAATTTTTATTTTTTTCTATAAAAAAAATTATTTTTGAACCAAAAACACAGTCCGTATCGTTGTATCAAGCACTATCCTTTTTTGACTGTAAGTCTTTAATAAGACACATTTTAGAGTTTCATAGTAAAAATTTAATTTGGTAGTATGTAATGTTGAACACCTTTTCTGCATCTTCTGAACATATCTGGAATATGTGTAAAAAAACCTTTTAGGTGTTCGGTCGAATCAGGGATCGAACCCATGAACCTTGGCATGCAAGGCGGACGTAGCAACCACTGCTCCACGGTGCCCAACTAAATGTATGTTTCTGTTAAATAAAGTTTGTTTAATCAGCTCGTAGGCGCCGCAAATATAACTTATATGGATAATTGTCTAGTGATGACAATAACAGCTACGTAGCCCAGTGGATATTGTGTTGGCTTACAAATAGCATGGTCCGCGGTTCGTCAAGGGTGCTCTATATCTTGCACACAAAAATACATGAACAGACAGACAGACGGATATCGCTAAATCGACTCAGAATTTAGTTCTAAAACTATCGGTATACTTAACCGATGGTCTCAGACTTGTACAATTTTTTGTTTGAATACTTTCTGAAAAAATATATGCTTGAAGCAGAATATGGTGGGAGAATATGTTTTTGTGTGGTCTGTACATCGTCTAGGGTATGAAAAAAAAAAAACGAATATCACGTACATATGCTGAATTCACAAAGTGTAAATCAATAATTGATATCAATGATTTCCAGATCGATGAAATCAGGCAAAACCCATAAGATTGGGTAACAAATAGATGCTGCATGCAATCTTTTTCTTTCCCAATACAAAAATTAAAAAACAAAAATATGTATGATGGTAGGTAATCTCTTAATTCATTCACCACTATTGTAGAGATTAAGTAACTTAATATAAGTCATGGCATCGCGAGATAACTGACCCAAATAAATATTATATCCGATGAGAGAAATTGGAATGGAAAGGGCGGAGTCTATTGTTTAGTACCTAATTTATGATATGATTTATAATCAATTTGGATTAAGCCATATGTGGAGCAGCCACATTTTTTAAGAGGCCCAAAAAATTATCATTGTAAATATGTTATTTTTTTGACAGCAGAGAAGTCATGTAACAAAAACAAAACAAGTATGGACGCTGACTTCAGAATCGAGACCCATAGCAAATGTGTCAACATTTACATAATCGACAAGTTTATCTTCCCCCTCCCTGCACGTATCCGGAGCTTCAGTCGATGGTTGGCCATTGCAGGCAGTTATGAATACTAATTACGATTTATTTGTTTACCCACCTCTTGGAGCTCGGCCCGTTTAATGAAATTTTAAACGAAAAAGAAAGTGGGTATGACGAAATGGACAGCCGGATGAGTAAACAAAGAGACCGGCAGTAGATAGCACTCACCCCAACGAACCACCTACCTACGCTTTGACTTACTCATGGGCAAACCTTTCTTTTGCATCCCCGTATGTCTGTGTAAACTCATCGGAAGGGAAAGGTGATAAAACTCAATATTTTGGCACATTTCCCAATTTTTGCTTTAGTTCCCCTAGAAATCAATGGTCGCGATCTTTCAAGGAATGTTTTGGTTTTTGTTTATTATTAAAACTAAATTAACATGATAGTTAAATTAAAAATAAATAAATAAATTATTGCTTAGGATTGAATATGCTACCCAACACACTATTGCGCGGGGGAGGGGACGGTGTGTTACAGACCACCATCATCGAATAGTTCATCGCCTTCCAGGATTCCCTCGAGGTCTGCTAGTCCCAATAGGCCACCAAGAGCAGAGTTACCGCCTCCACCACCACCGAAACCTCCTAATCCAAAGAAATCACTGTCGGCATTCGGTGGTACAAATGCACCATTGAATAAATTCTCCAGACGATCCTCAACACCCATGCTGGTGGCGAGACCATATATCAAACGCATCACAACTAGACGCACAAAATCTGGGGCACTTGTCTCTGCGCCAGCTCCTCCTACGATTAGTTGTTTACCAGAGGCACTAATGCCTCTGGCATCCAGCTGTTGAGAACTAATTGGGCCTCCAATGACCTTGCAATTAACGGTAATGATCATCGTAAAGGCAAAAACCACAAACACCGTCGATCGTTGTAGCGGCATGATGAAGATGGGTTTATTATGTCTTTCTTCAGTTATTGTTTTGCTTGGACTGCTGGTCTCTTGGAGATTGTGATGTATGCCTGTTTCACTGACCGCTTGGGAATTGGAATCTATCAATGGATACGAATAAATGAACCACACTCGACTCGACTCGACACGATGGAAGTATTGGATTGTTAAAAATGCACATGCGCAAAGACTTTTTAGTTCCGTCCGTAATGATCTCTCAACTGCGAGCGCTGCAAAACAACTGGCCGCTGTCTGCGACTGGGAACTTTGCCATGGTCTGCAGTTAACGGCTTTTGTTTGTTTAACCACAGTAGTGAGGTAGATTGGGTTCGATGTAGCTTTGTTAACACGTGAAGAGTGGAATTCGTAGTTGGAATAGAGGGGCCTTCCGATGGGGCCTTGGGTATAAATAAAAGACTTTGGGAAATTGCAAGTGCATGGCTTAAAATTATCCCTTACGATACTCATAGTTACGTAGATGTTCTTGAGATATCCAGGTACAGACATACGAGAATCGAACCGCGAACCATACAGTTTGTAAGCAAGCATACTATCACAGGGCTATGCGGCTGTCAGCAGCACACATTTATCGATATAGCCATCAACGCACAAGCAACGAATACAGTCAATCAGTTCTATGTATAGACCACATTGCTAGACACACTCAAGCCAATGTAACGAAACGTTATTTAAAGAAAACAAACCATTTCCGTCATTCCCTTTCTTACAAACGATGTACAAAATATAACTTTTGGAAACCGAAACGTAACGTAAGTTCACAAAAGGGAGGAAAGTACTTTTCCCCCATATAGACCGATCTCCCGATTTTACTTCTTGGGCTTCTAGAAACTGTATTTTCTATCCGATTTGGCTAAAAATTGAAATCTAAAGGTATATTAGGACCAAAAGTAGGTGCGCCGAAAATGGTGTGTATCGGTCCATGTTATGGTATAGCCCCCATATAGACCGATCTCCCGATTTTATTTCTTGAGCTTCTAGGAACCATAGTTTCTATCCGATTTCCCTGAAATTGGAAATCTAGAGGTATTTTAGGACCGCAAACAGGAGTGCCAAAAATGGTGTCTATCGGTCCATGTATTTATATATGGGGGCTATATAGCCCGATATCCCGATTTTAATTCTTGGGCTTCTAGAAACCATATTTTCTATCCGATTTGCCTTAAACTTCAAATACAGAGGTATTTTATGTCCACAAATAGGTGTGAAGAAAATGATGGTTATAGGTGCATGTGTTGGTATAACCCCTATATATACCGATCTTCCGATTTTATTTTTTGGTCTTCTAGAAAACGTACTTTCTATCCGATTTGCCTAAATTTAAAATCTTGAATTATTTTAAGATCACAAATAGATGTAACGGAAATGAGGTGAATGTGTTGATATAGCCCACGTATAGACCGATCTCCCGATTTTACTCCAAGGGCAGTAGTTTTTATCCGATTTTCATGAAGTTGTAAAACAAGATTGTTTTGAAAATTCGCCCTATTTTCATCGATATATTTTGAACCACTTAACTTATCACAGATCTTATTCTACACGTTTGTTCGACATCTCAATACCTTGCATTCAGGTACAAACAACGATATAATCGGAGATTTCTAGCTCGAGGTATAATTTGTTTAGCGAAAAAAGTCAGAAAAACTAAGAAATAACCTTCATTTTCGAATTCAGCAGATCAAAATACATAAGAAAAGTCATCAAATGTAAATTTTCAGTGTAAACTAGTATTAACAAACACCACACAAAAATTCATATTTGGATATAAAACAACAATACCACTTCGGTATTAGGGAGATAACACAAAGGGGGGCAAAAAAAGCAGCTGATTTTTATCAATTTAGAATATTGAAATATTTATTAGTTAATAAACCACAACAAATTCCATTGGAGACTTCAGGGGGGAACACAACTAAAACTCTACATAAAATTTACATATAAGAACGAACGAACACGAACCAATGAGACTGACAAAAATTGATTTTATTTTTTTGTATTTTAAAATATAGTAAATACCATTTAATTCAATATTAATTTCGATTTATTTCGATATAATTTTTTTTCTTTTGTTTTTTATACCCTGCGCCACACTGTGGAACAGGGTATTATAAGTTAGTGCATATGTTTGCACCACCCAGAAGGAGACGAGATAGACACATGGTGTCTTTGGCAAAAATGCTCAGGGTGGGCTCCTGAGTCGTTATAGCCATGTCCGTCTGCCCGTGAACACATTTTAGTAATCAAAGTCTAGGTCGCAGTTTTAGTCCAATCGACTTCAAATTTGGCAGAAAAAGTATGTGTTTTGGCTCAGAATAGAACCCTATTGATTATGGAAGAAATCGGTTCAGATTTAGATATAGCTCCCATATATATATATATATATATATATATATATATATATATATATATATATATATATATATATATATATATATATATATATATATATATATATATATATATATATATATATATATATATATATATATATATATATATATATATATATATATATATATATATATATATATATATATATATATATATATATATATATATATATATATATATATATATATATATATATATATATATATATATATATATATATATATATATATATATATATATATATATATATATATATATATATATATATATATATATATATTTCGCCCGATATGGACTTCTATGTCCCCAGAAGCCAGAGTTTTACCCTAATTTGCTTAAAATTTTGCACAAGAACAATAATTAGTACTATAGTCAAGTGTGCCAAATTTTATTGAAATCGGTTTAGATTTAGATATAGCTCCCATATATATATTTCGCCCGATATGGACTAATACGGTCCCAGAAGCCAGAGTTTTACCCCAATTTGGTTGAAATTTTGCACTAGGAGTACAATTAGTAGTGTAGTCAAGTGTGCCAAATTTTATTGAAATCGGTTCAAATTTAGATATAGCTCCCATATATATCGTTCGCCCGACTTACACCCATATGACCACAGTGGCCAATTTTTAACTCCGATTTAGTTGAAATTTTGCACAGGAAGTAGAATTAGCATTATAGCTATGCGTGCCAAATTTGGTTAAAATCGGTTCAGATTTAGATATAGCTTCCATATATATGTTTTTCTGATTTCGACACAAATGGACAAAATACCAACATTTTCCTTGTAAAATCGCCACTGCTTAGTCGAAAAGTTGTAAAAATGACACTATTTTCCTAAACGTCTAATACATATATATATATCGAGCGATAAATCATAAATAAACTTTTGCGAAGTTTCCTTAAAATTGCTTCAGATTTAAATGTTTCCCATATTTTTTTACTAACATTGTGTTCCACCCTAGTGCATTAGCCGACTTAAATTTTGAGTCTATAGATGTTGTAGAAGTCTATGAAATTCTGTCCAGATCGAGTGATATTTAAATGTATGTATTTCGGACAAACCTTTATATATAGCCCCCAACACATTTGAAGGATGTAATATGGTATCGAAAATTTAGATCTACAAAGTGGTGCAGGGTATAATATAGTCGGCCCCCGCCCGACTTTAGACTTTCCTTACTTGTTTATTTATTTAAAAGTGCACTTAATTTTATACTTTTTCACACTTCAAAAACCAACTGCTTACTTGCTCTCTCTTTTGAAGCCGTTCTTAAAGAGTACAGATGGAATAAAACAAAAACAAATACAAATACGTTCTTAAAGAGTACAGATGGAATAAAACAAAAACAAATACACATTGTAAAACCTTGTTTTGCATTAGAAACAGTGATGCCACACTTTTTGACAAATTTCTAACTTTGATTTTTTATTTTTGGCCACAGGGATCGACCACTGTGCGATGGAGAGAACGACGCATTAAAGTGGAGAATGAGATCGGTCGTATCTCCCTTCGAAGCATAGTCAGCAAAATTTTACTGAATAAGAAGCATTGGGAGGTTGTAAGTTGATATGCAGAATCAGGGATGATAAATGGTGTTGACGAAAATGTACTAAAAATGTATTAAAAGTGTACTTTTCGAAACAAAAAAGTGCTTAACTTATATAGTATCAAAAATAAAGACTATTGTAAACAAATGCCATTGGTATGATTTTAGCATATTTGTTAAAACATAATATAAGGCAGGTTCATTTCACTTATACAAATAATATAAAAAAAAGAAAACAAGATATAAAATAAAAACATTTCATCTGCAAATTATTATAATTACAGTCAGCAAAAAAAAAATGTTGTACACCTATCAATTTGAAATAAATTGTGAAACGACGAGAAAAATACGAACTAAATATATATGTATAATACCTTAAATTGAGATCCGGGCTACAATATGGAAAGAAAATTAAATCAGATTTAAATCTGTTTACGAAACAAAAAACAAAAAGGGTTACGGGTTGGCCAAAAAAAAACTTGTACACTAAAAATAAATAAAAAGTATTGGCTTAAATAGACTTTATCACAATGGACTGAATAGTCTAAGTGAGTCTGAATCTTTGTTGATAGGTGTACAACTTTTTGTTTTTTTGCTGACTGTATATAATTTTTGTTTGTTATATTAATGTTATAACAATAGATATTGTTGGATTTTAATAGATCTTTAGTTTGTATAAGACGAGAAGAAGCCGAATACTCTCCTTTGTTTTTATACCCACCACCATAGGATGGGGGGTATATTAACTTTGTCATTCCGTTTGTAACACATCGAAATATTGCTCTAAGACCCCATAAAGTATATATATTCTGGGTCGTGGTGAAATTCTGAGTCGATCTGAGCATGTCCGTCCGTCCGTCCGTCCGTCCGTCCGTCCGTCCGTCTGTTGAAATCACGCTAACTTCCGAACGAAACAAGCTATCGACTTGAAACTTGGCACAAGTAGTTGTTATTGATGTAGGTCGGATGGTATTGCAAATGGGCCATATCGGTCCACTTTTACGTATAGCCCCCATATAAACGGACCCCAAAATTTGGCTTGCGAGGCCTCTAAGAGAAGCAAATTTCATCCGATCCGGCTGAAATTTGGTACATGGTGTTAGTATATGGTCTCTAACAACCATGCAAAAATTGGTCCACATCGGTCCATAATTATATATAGCCCCCATATAAACCGATCCCCCGATTTGGCTTGCGAAACCTCTAAGAGAAGCAAATTTCATCCGATCCGGCTAAAATTTGGTACATGGTATCAGTATATGGTCTCTAACAACCATGCAAAAATTGGTCCACATCGGTCCATAATTATATATAGTCCCCATATAAACCGATCCCCCGATTTGGCTTGCGAGGCCTCTAAGAGAAGCAAATTTCATCCGATCCGGCTGAAATTTGGTACATGGTGTAAGTATATGGTCTCTAACAACCATGCAAAAATTGGTCCACATCGGTCCATAATTATATATAGCCCCCATATAAACCGATCCCCCGATTTGGCTTGCGAGGCCTCTAAGAGAAGCAAATTTCATCCGATCCGGCTGAAATTTGGTACGTGATGTTAGTATATGGTCTCTAACAACCATGCAAAAATTGGTCCACATCGGTTCATAATTATATATAGCCCCCATATAAACCGATCACCAGATTTGACCTCCGGAACCTCTTGGAAGACCAAAATTCATCTGATTCAGTTGAAATTTGGTACGTGGTGTTTATATATGGCCTCAAACTCCCATGCAAAAATTGGTCGATATCGGTCCATAATTATATATAGGCCCCATATAAACCGATCACCAGATTTGACCTCCAGAGCCCCTTGGAAGAGCAAAATTCTTCCCATTCGGTTGGAATTTGATACGTGATGTTAGTATATGGT
Source organism: Haematobia irritans (assembly GCF_050003625.1). Classification (NCBI taxonomy): domain Eukaryota; kingdom Metazoa; phylum Arthropoda; class Insecta; order Diptera; family Muscidae; genus Haematobia; species Haematobia irritans. Next base: position 82,883,424 of record NC_134398.1, read on the forward strand.
ATCCAACAACCATGCAGGAATTGGTTCCTATCAGTCCATAATTATATATAGCTCCCATATAAACCGATACCCAGATTTGACCTCCGGTGCCTTTTGGAGAAGCAAAATTCATCCGATCTGCTTGAAATTTGGTACGTGGTGGTAGTATATGATATTTAACAACCATGCCAAAAGTGGTCCATATTAGTCCATAATCGTACATAGCCCCATATAAACCGATCCCGAGATTTGGTTTTGGAACCTCTTGGAGGAGCAAATTTCATCCGAGTGAGTTGAAATTTGGTACATTGTGCTAGTATATGGTCGTTAACAACCATGCTTAACAAGGTCCATATCGGTCTATAGTTATATATGGCCCTCAGATAAATCGATCCCCAATCACACAAAAATTGGTCCATATCAAGTTTCAATTCTGGCTCTCTACGTACAAAAAGTCCATATCGATTCGTAATTATTTGTAGACTTAACTATACATAACTTTTTTGTCTAATATATACCATGTATGGACTAAATCACAATTTAGAAAACGATGTTAAGAAGTTTTAAGATACCACAACCCAAGTAATTCGATTGTGGATGATAGTCTTTCTACGCAATCCATGGTGGTGGGTACATAAGATTCGGCCTGGCCGAACTTGTTTTTTATTAAATTTTGACAAGAGAAAATTTGTTCCACATTTGCGGACGAATGTAGCGTAATGTAGTGGAAACTTCTATATTCCATATAGAAGACGTTTGCGCAGAATAGCTGCGAAATCTTTCTTTTGAGCTTTTTCGAACACATAGTTATGCAACTCGTAGAAATAAGTTAATAACTATGTGTTTGCCACACTATTCACTGTAATAAATGCTGACATTCGTTTTTCGCAGATTTTAACTTAGTACTACGCAATAATCTGGACTAGTCTGGACGCAGACTATGAAGAGATGGACATGATCCACCACGAGGTCCACCTCGAAGTAATGCGAAAGCGGTTCCGGGGTGGAAAGTATACACCGGGGTGAGGTAGGAAGGGTTTTTGGCAGGTCTTGTGAACTGTGACGGAGTTCGGCACACGACATATGGACGCAGTGTCAGTTGCATAAAGCATTTTCCCATCCTCACGGGAAAAAAATTTGCGACAATAAATGAAAAACAGGCGTCTTTGATTAACTTTTGGATAAATATCCGAGTGAGGCATTTATCCAGCGTTCCTGGAGTCTCTTTAAAATCAGAGATTGCAGTGTTTGACTCAATAATTGAGCCATATTCCTGTAAATTCTCACCGCTTTCAACCAACATCCTCTCACCGATTTCTTTCTCGGTTAGCTAACACAAAATTATGAGTATCGGTTCATGTTTTGGTATAGCCCCTATATAGACCGATCTCTCGATTTTAATTCTTGGGCTTATAGAAACCGTACATTTTATAAAATTTGCCCGAAATTGGATGGTATATTAGGACCATAAAGAGGTGTGCCAAAAATGATGAGTATCGGTCCATGTTTTGGTATATCCCCTATATAGAGCGATCTCCTGATTTTACTTCTTGGACTTATAGAATCCGTAGTTTTTATTCACTATGCCTGAAATTGGAAATCTATCGGTATTTTAGGACTACAAAGAGGCGTGTCAAAAATGGTGAATACCAGTCCATGTTTTTGTAGAGCCCCCATATAGATCGATCCCCCGATTTTATTTCTTGGGCTTATAGAAACCGTAGTTTTTATCCAATTTGCCTCAAATTGAAAATCTAGAGGCATTGTAGGACCAAAAATTCTTGTGCCAAAAATGGTGAGTATCGGTCCATGTTTTAGTATAGTCCCCATATAGACCGATCTCCCGATTTTACTTCTTGGGCTTATAGATACCGTAGTTTTTATCCAATTTGCCTGAAATTGAAAATCTGGAGGTTTTTAGGACTATGTTATAAATAGATTTGCTTTCATCTTTGGTTTTTTGGGGTGATATCCAATTCTATTCGAATGCTGCGAACACTACGTATTCCTTAGAAAGGGCAAGTATTGTATTTGTTACCACCAAATCCGCCGCTGGACCAACACCAAACAAATGGGAATGAGTGTTATGTGTAATGTTTGGTCATTCAAATTGCCTTTATGCAGCCAATGATCATTGGACTTGTGCCTTCTTAAGTCTTTTCGATGGTGCCGTTGTTGTTTTCTCCTCACTTTGACAAGTGGTTTTACGGCTTTTGAACGTCACCACCTATTGTTTGCGATTTATTCATACTCTGGCCACTGAGTGGATATTTAGATGAACAGATCAAATCTTACAAAACAATTACAAATGACCCAGGTCATGTCTCATAAGACCGTCAACACCTCGTACCATTTAATTTGTAATTTGTTTTTCTTTTTCACAATCTTCACTGTGTCTTTTCGCATTATCAATATCATAATCATAATCAATTGGAACAAAGCTACAATTATATAGCATTCTTAGCTTTTCAGACTGTTTGTTTTGAATTTCACATTTCCACATTAAATATTTTTTTCAGTGCACGATAAATAATAACTTTTTCTATTCTTGGGAAAGCAGGAAAGGGATCTCCACAAAGAATGACTCTTTCGATCGAGTATAAACTTTAATAAAAAAAAATATAAAATAATATTTTTTAAAGGTCATTAGCGTAGTGAGACATTTTTCCTGGGGGAGCATAGACCCCCTAGCTAGTGAAGTTGCGACACCTTTATCACACAAGTCTCTTCTGCACTGAAAAAAGCGTGCCCGCTTGTGTTCTTGATTCTATGAAACAAATTTTAATTTATTGTTTTTTATCTGTTTTTTTTCATGTGCCTTTAAAAAAATCCCAGCAAAAAAATTTGGAAGTTCTTCCAAAGGCACAACTTTAAAAGCACTTCCAGAAGATGCACTCCCAATGATGTTCTTTATTTTAACTACCCAGGAAGTTCTTTTAATTCAATTTTTTATAACATGGTTTTTTCATACTTTTAATGGATAATTTTAACTTTTTTTGTTTCAAATAGGTTAAAAACAGAGTAAGAATTCATAAAATGGTGCAAATTAGTTAAATTTTGTCGAAAAAAATGCTAAATCCAATCTGAAAAAATTGTGAATTTTTGAAAATATTTGAGGTCAAACGTTCCCGGGAAGCGTTAGAATCCATTAATAATTATAAAAAATTATAAAAAAGTATTTATTTGACAAAATATCACAGAATTTTTGAATTTATATCCAAAACATTGAATTCGGATCACACCTAAAGAAGTAATGCAAATTCAGTGCAACGGCTGTTGAAATGGAGGACCATGCTAAATTCATTGCTTCTGCGTCAATTTTGCACCACTTCCGGATCCAAAAAGAACATTTTCATTACTTTTTTGGCGACGCTTTTTTGCTGGGATGTTAACGGAAACTTAGATTTCCAAATTCAGGCTCGATTTCAAGTAGCAATTATGCTATATTTCAAGTGAAAATATTTCTTTAAAATAAAGTGTTAAATGACACTCTTTTCAATATTGTACACTGTAAGAAAAATATGTTTTTCATATGTTCCGATATAAACAAAATGTGTTTCAGGCACAATTTTTAAACACAATATATATATAAGTGCAAACATGACATGTCCCTAAACTAACACTAAAAGTTTGGGACACATATGTTAATATGTTAGAATATATTATGTTTGGGGCATGAATGTTTCATAAAACTAATATGTGTGAATGTAAACATATATAAATTTACAAATTTCGAGTAAACATATATATGTTGTGATATTTTTTTCAGAGAGCGACAGAGAGAGAGAGTAAAGAGAAAGAAATAGAAATGGAAACCGGGAGGGTTGACGAAAGATATCAACATAACACAGCCATAGACTCTATATTATATAGATGATCCACTCTTCCGTCAGGTACAAAAATTAATTTTCCGACATTTCGTTTTGATTTTTTCGTAAAGAGTCACTTCCAAATATTAATTTTCGTGCATTTGCTTTTGTGTTATTCGTAAAGAGCAAAGCTGCTCAAAATTAAATTTCGTATTTTCGGGGTTTTGGTCACAATTTTTTGGTCAATGAGTATTCGGAGTAAAGAGAATAGACATTCGGAACCAAGAGAATAGACATGAAAAAACATCATGTGTTTTCGCCTTGAGAGCAGCATTTTATGTATGTGTGGACATGTGTTGCGTTTATCATTTTGGCATTATGGGCACAATTTTTTTCCTGGTTCCTTAAAAGAAATCGGAACGTACGAGGAGTAAGTCAAAATATTCAGACAAAGGAAATTAAAAAAAAAAAAGCGGTGGAAAATATACAAAAATTGCAAAGGGATCTTCATAAAAATAACGAAAGGGCACTATACTCTTTTTAAAGTTGGGACAGTAAAATGAAAAAGGAGGAAATTGTGAAAAAATTAAGCAGTAAAATGTATAAAAACAAAGTTTAGTTCCTCGTTATTAATAAGTAGTCCAAATATAAAAGCGGGCATTAAGTTCGAGTTTTGAAAAAGTTTATTTTCTTTAAAATGAATTATTAAAGAAAAGTAAAAGGCAAAACAGGGTCCATGGTGTTAAATGCTAGTAAAAAACTGTTCACGCCTGTTATGTGTATATTATAAAATTATTTATGTATGTTTATACTCGACTCCACGTTCTTCTTTTGTTAGAGTTTTTGATTTCCTTCCAAAATTTCAAACTTTTATACCAAAATTAGTTTTTTGTTACAAAATTGTTTTTTTTTGCAATAAAAAAAATAATATTTTATCCAAAAGCTCAGTCCATTTCGTGTATATCAAGCACTGTTTCTGACTGTAAATCTTTAATAACCCACATTTCAAAGTTTCATTATAAAAATTTAATATTGTATAAATATAAATGTGTATAAATGTGTAAATTAACGGTCGGAGCAGAGATTGAACCCACGACCCTTTGCATGCAAGGCAGACATGCTAACCACTGCTCCACGTGGCCAACAAATGTATGTTTCTGTTAAATAATGTCATGTTTGCACGGGCTCGTGGGCGCTGCAAACTATGCTATATAAATGTACTTATAACGATAATTGTCTACTGGTGACTATAACAGCTACGTAGCCCAGTGGATAGTGTGTTGGCTTACAAACTGTATGCACCTCGGTTCGATTATCCGTCCAGGCGAAAGGTAAAATTTAAATAATTTATAAAATTGAATAATTTCTTCTAAAACTAAGAACTAAAAAATTTCGTGGAAGTGAAAATTATGTGAGGGAATGAGCACAATCTTCTTTGGGGAAAATTCTTCCAAGCATATAATATTATTGGGTTCAAAATGCTTCCAAACATATAATATGTTCACATAAAGCAAACATATTAATGTTTTCGGCAGTATCCAATAATATATGTTTGTGCTTCCTGCAAAATATGTTTGGAGCATATGTTAGAGAAGCGATTATTTTTTAGGGTGAGGGTATAAATAACTAATTTGGTTGTCAATTAGCAATTTTTTTCATTAGTACGCACGTACCTTAAGAAAAAAAATATTTGCGAATTTGTCATACATGTGATTTTTTTTTTTTTCAAAAATTACATCAAACATTTTGAAAGTTTTTATTAAATCGGTTGTAGTATATATATCAAATAATATATTTGTGGAAGTCAAATCTTAAAATTGCAAAAAACCAACATGTGAGAAATTTTTAAAGTTGTAAAGTTGCCTGTGTGCAGCGAATCATGAGAATTTTCGTGAATGGTAGTTGTTGTATCACGAACATTTTCGTGTATGAAGAATATTGTCGTGAGTCGCGAGAAATTTCGTGAATTACGAGAATTTTATGGAGCCACCAAAAATTGTCGTGTTCCGAAAATATTCGTGAATCACGAGATTTGTCGTGAATTGCGAACATTTTTGTGAATCGTGCGGGAGCGTGTGGCATAAACGTTGTTTGTGCGTGAACGTGCGCGAGAATGAATTTCGTGAATTTGCGTGGGCGTGAATTCCTACCCACATGGCGTTCCTAAGCCACGTATATATTTACTGCCTAAGCCAAGTATATATTTACTGAAAAAATATATATTTATGTTACAATGCACTCGCGGTAACGTGAACACCACCTAACGTGAACTCCTCATAACGTGAACACGCTGTTTCTTACACTAACTACTCCGTAACGCTGAAAAACATGAAATTTGGTTAAAGGCAGATTCCCAATGCCAAATACAATTTCAAATACACTTACGGAATATTTTGTGGTCTAGTTTGGCTTTATTCGTGAATTTTATTTATTAATTTAAATTGCTTTATAATTCCATACCCACTGATATTTTTCCGATCTCTTTGTTTTTAATTTTTTCATGAAAGTAAATTACGTTTTCAATAAAGGTTGGTTAAATTGTAAGGGCCGATGTTGAATGTGAACCACACCTAAACGCCAAGTTTTTTTTCCGAATTTTATCTGACATTTCTCTATTTCAGACTTACTCAATTTGAACCATGGACGTCGTGAATGGGCAGAATGGTTCCAAGAAAGGCAACAGTGGATGATCAATTTCCGAAGAAAATCATCTTCAGTGGTGAGGCACATTTTCACCTCAGTGGATTCGTCAATAAACAGAATTGCCGCATTTGGGCGAATGAGAATCCAAGAGTGATTCTCTCGAAAAACCAATGCACCCACAAAGAGTGACTGTTTGGTGCGGTTTATGGGCTGGCGGTATCATCGGGCCGTATTTTTTCCAAAATGAGGCCGGTCACGCAATTACTGTGAATGGTGTTCGCTATCATGAGATGATAACGAACTTTTTATGGCCCGAATTGGAAGATATGGATGTGGACGATATGTGGTTTCAGCAGGACGGTGTCACTTGCCACACAGCTAACGAAACAATCGCTCTTTTGCGCAACAAATTCAATGACCGTGTTATCTCACGTAATGGCGATGTCAATTGGCCGCCAAGATCATGTGATTTGACACCGTTGGACTTTTTTCTTTGGGGTTATTTGAAAGAAAAGGTGTACGTCGATAAGAGCTAAAGGATGAGATAATTCGGCACATTAACGGCATAGTACCTCCATTATGCCTCAGCGTCATCGAAAATTTGGACCATCGGATGAAAGTGTGCCACCGAGGTCGCGGCGCCCATTTGGCCGATATTTTGTTCCATACATAATTGAGTAACACCAATATATCATAATAAAATAAAATTACAATAATTTCCTAAATAGTTTGTCTTTTATTCAAAATCAACATCGCCCCTTGAAATTTTAACCACCCTTTATTAATAATAACAAAAATAAAAGACTATCATGCTAGAACGTGCAAAACTCCCGAATATGGCTATGTTTTGTTCTGAAATTCGCTAATGTGAACTCTCTTGGTTTTTATTAGTTCACGTTACCGCGAGTGCACTGTATATATATCTACTGTAAAAATGACAACAAACTTTAAAAAATCCAATAAAACGTAATACGTCTATCATTACAAAATAAACCATTTTATAGTCCCAATTGCCCAAAGTTGCTCATAGGCAACATTCTCTACCGCCCAAACGAATGGGCGTGGCGACCCGAAATTTTGCCTAGACGCTTCTTAAATGACTTCAATATGATTAAAAGTATAAAAAAATGTTTAGCGATACCGATAACAATTCGGGGTCGAAAGGGCAAATATAGTGTGTGTCCTAAAATTTAGGTTGCATACATTTTTATTAGGTTAAACATTTTTCCAGTGTATGAATATTTTGTTTGTTTCAGAATTTGTTTCGAGCAAAACAAAATAAAGTTGTTTATTTCGATTTGCTTGGATATGTTTACGATGTGGACTGTAAAAATATTTAAAATAAAAAAAACCATCAAACTTAAATCCGGTTTTTGACTATCGATTTTCTGTATTCCACTGAAATTTCTATCTACTTTATCATCTGTTCCTTCCGGTAGCCGAACTTTTTATAAAGAGATACTGAAGATGAGAATAACTTATAACATGTTTTAATTAAGTCGCACAAAATAAGCTTTTACTTCACCACTCTCTCTCTCTTGACTATATCGCAGTCTTCGAGAAAACTGAAGAGATAAATTGAGTGAGAAATATTTTTCTTGGTGCAAGACCCAAAAACAAAGTAATTTCCCCCGGAAAGAAATTTTAGCCACAAGAAACTCAGTATTTCTGAAAGAAAGGACTTTGGGAACAAATAACCCTAATTTAATATGTGTTGTGATTATATAAAATTAGGGTTAGACAAATTTAAAATCGAAAGAATTCTCTTCGTTAATTTTACGAAAAATTCTTCATTAACTACACGCACAGAAAAAACATATTTGGGCATAGTTGCCGCATCCATTTAATGCTTATCTAGAGCATGTAATTGTCGCGAAAACCATGTATTTTGTCTTTGTGAAAAGAAATTTTTAGCCGAGAAAATTGTATGCTGGCGATAAGCATTTAAATGGTTCTCAAGTGCCGTAAGCGTGTACTATTATTTAAATGATCGAATTTGAGACCATTACATGGTCGGAAAAATCATGTACCTGACCATTCATTTTTTTTTACTTTTTTGCAGGGAAAGATTCTTTTTATAGGTTACGTATAGATATGTCTAGAACCATTACATGCTCATATGAACCATGTATATTTTTTCGTGACCATTTAAATTTTTAACTTTTTTTTGCAGCGAAAAGAATTGTCGAAAAACATTGAAAAGGTACACACGATGGGATGGACGGAGAATACCGAATTACAGTGTTTCGTGTTAATTTATTTATTCATAAGTGGCACGTGGTTTTATGTGAGCACAAAAGAAGGGAAGTGTAATTGAAAAAATTTACCTGTTTTTGTTCTGAATTTTCTATATTGCATCATTTATTTTTATTTGCATGATGTATGTGTACGCATGACATAAATATGGAATGTTTACTTATTGTTGAAATTGCACCAAAATAGAGTACGTAAAAAGTATGTGATGTTTGCTTGCACGGTATTATAAATACAAATAAACAAGGAGTTAGTTTATAAATAAAAATTTAAAGTTAATTTTGTGTTTTCTTTTCTGAAGTGGTATCCTTTTTTCGACGATGCAAGAAGTTTTTTCATAACGATCAAAACAGTTTAGGTTGTGACCATGTTCTTGTAACTGGAAGAAAAACTTTTTTGACGAATACCATAGCATTTTACATGAGGACAGTTTTATTTTTCTTAGAACTATGTTCACTAAGCAGGTGAAAATGTTACATGGCCGCCGCAAAAATAGCTCCTATCACAAACAGAAGGAACTAATATGAACACTATAGTCTACCAAAAACCTGATACAAACCAAAGTAGTGGTACCAACTCAAATAAGAGAACATTTACAAGGGTAACAAACGCCAACTATTTACAAAAGCCGACAGAAAACTCTAATGTTTTAGCGGAGATACTTAAAAACTTAGAAAAGATAAACAAGAGATTATATTTCCAGACCGAAATCAACGAAAAACTCATTGAAAAGTTAAATGCAATTTCAGTAAATATATCTAACTAAAGCACACAATGACAACATTACGTACAGCTAGTTATATGGAATTGCAACGGCCTATTAAGCCGTGTCCATGAAATAGAATGTTTTCTTTATAATGAAAAGATTGACATACTCCTATTATCTGAGAGTCATTTTACTAAACACTCATATGCCACATTTAAAGGTTACAAACTGTATAATGCTCTACATCCATCCCAAGAGGTGGCGTTATTATCAAAGATGATATCAAACACTACGAAGAAGAAAAAAAATTGAACAAGAAATGTTTCAGATAGCTTGTGTTTCAGTAACAATAATTCAAATAAAATCATTCAAAGTAGCTGCAGTATACTCACCACCAAGACATTCTATCCAATATGACCATTATGTTGATATGTTGAAAACGCTTGGGCATCACTTCATTATAGGTGGAGACTTTAATGCCAAAAACAAACTCTGGGGATCTAGACTAACTACTTCAAAAGGCAGGCAGCAAAACTTGCAAATGTGAAGTATATACTGGTAATGAACCAACTTACTGGTCCACAAATACAGAACTGATTCGGTATCTAATAGACTTTTTTCTTCTTAAAAACATTTCTAAGAACTATATTCAAATACATAACACCACAGCACTTTCTTCGTCTGATCACTCTGCGGCCATCATGACCATCAGTAATACTGTAATTGAGAATAAAACAACTGACCATTTGCTTAACCGTAAAACTAACTGGCATTACTTAAAGTTCAGTCTTAAGGTGGGTATTAAGTTCGAGTTTAGCCGCTAAAATCGCAATTTTTTCACGATTACTTTTCTTAATTAATCCACTTTAAGGACTACAAACTCCCTTCTTCCTATTCTATACAAAATTTTTGAAAAACTTCTCTTAAAAAAGACTGGAATTGATCATTACACAGAGAAAATTAATTCCTGACCATCAATTTGGCTTCAGGAGTCAACATTCTATTGTGCAGCAAGTACACCGTATAATAGATGTAGCAGAAAAAGCTTTAGAAAATAAACAAGTCTGCTCTGCTGTGTTTCTTGACATAAGCCAGGCATTCGATAAAGTTTGGCATAAAGGCCTTCTTTTTAAATTGTATAACGATCTCCCAACGGAATTCTATGAAATACTGGAATCATTTTAACAGATCGGCGCTTCCGCGTAAAATATGCAAATGAATATTCTACCCTTAAACCAATAAAAGCCGGAGTACGCCAAGGGAGTGTGCTTGAACCTCTATTGTACTTACTATTTACTAGAGATGTTCCAACTCAGATATCGTCGACGATAGCTACATTTGCGGATGATACTGCATTGCTTTGCATCTCGCACTGAGAGAAGCAAGCAACTAACAAACTTCAAAAAACTCTGACGAGATTACTAGATGGAGAATGCATATAAATGAAAATAAATCAATACACATGTTATTTACAAATAAAAAGAGTATCGCCAACACCAATATTTATAAATAATGTTCAAATCCCTTACGAAAATAATGCCAAATACCTCGAATTGACATTGGACACGAAAATCAAATGGAAGGAACATGTCAAGAAGAAAAACCAAGAGATGAAATTAAAATTTAGTCAGCTATATTGGCTTTTTGTGTAGTTATAGTAGGGTATCCATAAAAACAAAGTACTCATTTATAATCAAATGTTTAAGCCAATTTGGATGTATGGAATTCAGCTTTGGGGCTGTGCTTCAAACAACTATGTCGAGTGTATTCAGAAACCCCAAAACAAGATTTTACGTACTATAGTTAATGCACCTTGGTACATCCGAAATTCTGATCTTCACAGAGATTTACAAGTGAAGCCTATTGTAGAAGAAATATCATTTGCTGCGCAGAGTCACTCTAATAAATTGCGATGTCTTGTAAACACCTATTTGAACACCATATTCCAAAACTATCTACCAATAAGAAGGTTACAGAGGACAACCCCCATGGATTTAGCCATCTAAAATTCGTTCAAGAACCCAACTAGAGAGAAGTTCTTGAATTTTTTCTCAAAATTGTATTCTTTGCTATATATTTTAACAGTAAGATAATGAACTAATAATTGTAAATTACTAGATGAGTATGACTCAGTTGTAATGTATATAAAAATAAAAAAAAATAAAAATTAAAAAATAATAAAAAATATTATTTTTGTCTACGAATATGTTCGTGGCAATCATGTTTCTTCCCTGCGCGTGTACATGGACCAGTGGATAGTGTATCTACTTACAAACAGTCTGGGCAAAATCTAAAATTTGAAAAAGTTTTTAAATCGGATAATTTCTTGTATATTGTTTGTCTAACAGAAATAAGTTCTGAGATTCTGATAGAGCAAGTAGAAGTGAGGATTATATGAGGGAAGATGTAAATATCATGTTCTCACATGCTGTAAAAAAAAAAACAATTTTTACCACAAAAACTCAATATTTTTCATCCAAACAAACTTCTTTACAACGAAAAGCAAATGGAAAAAAAAGGTAACAAAAAATTTTTTGGCATGCAAGTAGTCGGCTTTCCCCTATTCAATCTCACTGTTATTTATTTAATTTTTATATTGATTTTTCACATTGATTTTATGATTTTTTGGTTTTATTTGATGAATTCAATATATCAATTTCGCCTTTAGCGTACCTTGCTTTTAATGTTTACCCTTTCCATTAGCTCCAAACAATCACACTTTTCACCTTATTTGTTTATTTTTAATCTATATCGTCAACTTTATGTAATACGCTACTATGTGATAGTAAGTGTGTCGATCATAATGAGCTAAAAGTTTGACGTAAGGGGGGAGTATTATTGACATAATCTTCAGCTAAAATTTCTACCACTGATTCATATTAAGGTTCAATCAAAAGATTGAAAAAAAATTGAAATTGGGAAGTAGATATTCTATTTAGATGTAAATTCCCCGGTGTTATGTATACTAAACTGAAGAATTTTTCAGAATTATTAAAGCCAAATTGGTCTTAGTCAAATAAAATTTTCTGTTATGTAAAGATACTCAGTTTTCTGTAGAATCACTTAAATATAAATCTTTTGTTTATAGTTAAATGTTAGTGTTTTTTACGAAATTTTACACAGCGAAATGAAATGTTCCTTATTTAAGTATGTCTCAAACATATTATGAACTAAACGTGGGTATAAACCTGCACCCAGTAAATAAAACTTTCTTTTTCAGTTGGATTTCCGAGAGGAAATCAGGATTAGTAAAAGTTCATTCTTGTTAATAACTATTTCTAACTGCTTTCTGTTTAAGATTTTTTTACTGACGGCCATTTTCATGTATCTCCGTTAAACTTTAACTCCCAGTTAACAGAAAGTAAAATCGAAATATCTTTTCTCCTGTTAACTTTAACAGAAAAATTTTTAGCAGTTAAGTTCCTAACTGGCATATGGAATATATAGACATGATGACAGACATGTCCATAGTACGATTTAAAAGTTCGTTAGCTAACGTAGCACTAACGGAGCTTCCTGAAAATGGGGGTGAAACAAGTAAATTTCAATATTTTAAACAGAAATTTAACTTAATGGAAATAAATAAAATGGCTAAACTAAATTACTGAACATTTTTTCCTTTAGGCATTTTTTCTGGGTGTACAAATTGCCTACAATGCAAATACTTATATTTCAATCTTGGTTAGGTTAAAGTGGCAGTCCGATTTGATCCAGGCTTACTTAGACTATTCAGTCCATTGTCATATATTTCAACCTAAAAAATAGTGTTCGAAATGGCTCCGAGGCTCCGGCTCAGCACTTAAAAAACAAGGGCTGTTCAGTTTTTTTTATAGCTCTTGCTCTCGGAGCCCTATGAATAAAGTGCCAAAACGAATGAGCGGCACTGTAAAATAGGCTCTTTTCGAGATTCTAGAATTTTCTAGAATTTTAGTTAAGTTTTCGTATCTTCGACGAAAATTAACTACTCGAAAGGAAATTTTACCAATTTGAAGTAGCAATCGTTTAGTTCATGGCCTACAAAATACGATGGAAATTTTCTTAACTGGTAGTTAAAAATTCATTCGTCATACTATAAAACTACTAGTGAAATGTAAAATACTTTCTAAATAATAAGTACAATTTACTATAAAGAGTTTTTGTATGAGAAAATATTTTTTTACGAATATTGAACTTGAAATCGGATAGCAAATTCTTACTGTCAATTCCTATAGTTAATAGTAGTTGATAGGACATTCCCAATGTAATGTTTTTTTTCAATAAAACACCTCTTGTGTGAGTGTCCTGCATTTTGTGTAAGGCGTAAGCAAATTTTAGGGGCATATAGCTTCAGATTACTGGCGGACCTGGAAAACGTTAACTTAAGCAGTCTGCTAATGTTTTTGGAACAATCTGGTTGGTTCAACAGAAGAAAATAATCGAGAAGTTTCAACGGTTAAAACTAGAAGTGCCCATATGTAATAGGTACTTTTAGTTAGTGTGGTATCACAATGGACTGAATAGTCTAAGTGAGCCTGAATCTTAATCGGGCTGCCACTTTATCCTAACCTAACCTAATGTAATATTTTTTGTTCGCATGTAATTAAATTTATAGACATTTTCGTCAAAAATGGATAGATATCATTTCATGAAGTTTTTGCTAATTTTAAGTTAAACGTTTCATCGTTCTTATACTGATATGCATTTAAAAGTATTGTTTTCAGAGCAACTTGTGGACAGGGGCCAAATCACCGCAGTCGAAGTCGAGTACTTCGCCTTCGTAATGTAGTTTACGCGGATCACCGCAGTCGTTATCGAATTGTTTCTACTCGGAGTTGAACACGATAGGTAGCATGCTATCGAAAACGAAGTATGTAGTGATTTTTGAGCAGAAAGGGGGTAAACAAAAAGAAAAAAGTTGGTGAAAATGTAATTATTATTCCATTTTGGCAAAATGCATTTAAGAAAATATAATATTACTTGCATTTAGGGAATCGGATCAAAGAAAGGAATGCTCAGTAGCCGCTTCAAAAAAACTTATTTTTTCAAGATCATATTTAAAAGCTTCTTTTGACATATGAAAACGTCTTTTAAATCTATGGATGTTAAAAAAACAATTTACTTTTACTCTACTTCAGGCAATGCTAAAGGACTGCTTTTGTCACGAATATTTTTCCTTATTAATGCCACTTTGTACTCATCGTCTGAATCCGAAAACGAGGAAAAAAAACACTTGGATTCATAATATATTTTTACACATATATTTTAACACACAAAAACAATATAAATATCTCAGAAATAACATAATTTGATAACAAAACATTATTTTGAAATTCTACTCTCTTTCAATTTCTTATTACCATATGTTTACAGCAATGTAAAAAAAAGTAGTAGACAAAATAAATTACGATCGAATGCGGTGATCCAAAAATTTAATGCGATCGAAATGTTTCTCTATACGAAACAGAACTCGATGACGAATGCGGTGATTTGGCCCCAGATGCGATGAACTAATGCATAGTACAGAGATCTTTCTTGGCAAAGTGGAATATGATTAATGTAAAGATGATGTTATTTGAATTTTGATTGAGAGTGAGAGTATGCATTGAGAGCAATGCAATAATGAGAAATGGTAGCGAGTGCTGGTATGTTGTATATATCTGAGCGTGGGGTTGTTTTTATTTTTGTTCTTTCAGTGGATTGTGTGTGTGCAGGACTGCCAATAAAATTTCAAGAACAATCGTCAATTTTTTCCGAAAAAATCGTCATAATCGTCACTTCCATTTTAAAAATCGTCAAAAAATCTGCAATGTTAATAATATTAAAACCAAACTAAATTTTTGGTTAAAAACAAAAATATTTCATATAAAGAACAGAAAATTAACACAACTATGCATTTCAACAACAAAATCATAATGAATTCAGTTTTGTATAAAAATAAAAAAAAAAAACCATTTTTATGCAATGCTATGCTATGCAATTCCAAAAAAAAAAATATAAAAAATATTTTTTTTTTAATATATAGTTTTACTTCAGTAAGTTTTTTATTTAAAAATAAAGATCTTTAATTACATATGTGTTGCCTGATTTTGACAATTTAAGAAGAGGAAGCACGCTCAAAATAATCCCAGCCAACTGCACTCAAATCGATGATTTGACGGTGGCAGAGGAAAAGAGATATGTTTGTACAGATTTATTTCGGAGTAAGCAGGCTATCATGTAAAACCTTTTTTCGGAAGGTTCAAGTGTGGTTCATTGTTGGGTTTAATGAACTGCCTGTATTTATTCTGATAATTGGTTGATAGTTTTGCTGCAAGTAGAGGATGCTGATGAGGAATGTGGTAATTCCGAAACGTGCGTCCATCCAACCATCTTGCAGTCTATAGGGCTCTGCCCAAATAAATTTGACAAACATTCTTTTCCTCTGTTGGTTAAGCTACACTTGTAGTTTAGTCAATGCATGGTTTTAAGCTGAAATCAAAAAAAACAACAACAAGGATTAAAGAACAAAACCAACAATAACAAAACAAAACGAAATAAAATTTTTACAAAATTTTCTATTGAAATAAAATTTTGACAAAATTTTCTATAGAAATAAAATTTAGACAAAATCTTCTATAGAAATAAAATTTTAACAAAATATTCTATACAAATAAAATTTTGATAAAATTTTCTATAGGAATAAAATATTGACAAACTTTTCTATACAAATAAAATGTTGACAAAATTTTCTATAGAAATAAACGTTTGACAACTTTTTCTGTTAAATGTTAACAAAATTTTCTATAAATTCCATATAAAACATTTATTTCGAATAAAACAAAATTTTGGTATATAAAGGGTGATTTGTTAAGAGCTTGATAACTTTTTTTTTAAAAAAACGCATAAAATTTGCAAAATCTCATCGGTTCTTTATTTGAAACATTAGATTGGTCCATGACATTTACTTTTTGAAGATAATTTCATTTAAATGTTGACCGCGGCTGCGTCTTAGGTGGTCCATTCGGAAAGTCCAATTTTGGGCAACTTTTTCGAGCATTTCGGCCGGAATAGCCCGAATTTCTTCGGAAATGTTGTCTTCCAAAGCTGGAATAGTTGCTGGCTTATTTCTGTAGACTTTAGACTTGACGTAGCCCCACAAAAAATAGTCTAAAGGCGTCAAATCGCATGATCTTGGTGGCCAACTTACCGGTCCATTTCTTGAGATGAATTGTTCTCCGAAGTTTTCCCTCAAAATGGCCATAGAATCGCGAGCTGTGTGGCATGTAGCGCCATCTTGTTGAAACCACATGTCAACCAAGTTCAGTTCTTCCATTTTTGGCAACAAAAAGTTTGTTAGCATCGAACGATAGCGATCGCCATTCACCGTAACGTTGCGTCCAACAGCATCTTTGAAAAAATACGGTCCAATGATTCCACCAGCGTACAAACCACACCAAACAGTGCATTTTTCGGGATGCATGGGCAGTTCTTGAACGGCTTCTGGTTGCTCTTCACTCCAAATGCGGCAATTTTGCTTATTTACGTAGCCATTCAACCAGAAATGAGCCTCATCGCTGAACAAAATTTGTCGATAAAAAAGCGGATTTTCTGCCAACTTTTCTAGGGCCCATTCACTGAAAATTCGACGTTGTGGCAGATCGTTCGTCTATTCATGATGAAATGTCAAAGCATACTGAGCATCTTTCTCTTTGACACCATGTCTGAAATCCCACGTGATCTGTCAAATACTAATGCATGAAAATCCTAACCTCAAAAGAATCACCCTTTACTAACCATTTGATCAACAACTTCAAGCTATTTTTGTAATCTGGTAGATTTTTGATAAAATTTTCTTCAAATTTTGTTGGATTATTTCTGGCACACACAGTGCACTGAAAAAACAGTGAACCCACCAGGAAAGAAAATTTTAATTAAGTTTAGAAAATTTTAACTAAACTGTATCAAAAACAGAGAATGAAGCCGACCCATTTTTGTCGGCGGCGGCTAATACTAATTTTTTGCCTCCGGCGGCGGCGGCTTGATGGCTAAGCCGATATAAATTTGTCTTATCGACGGCGGTCAATTATCCATAATAAAATCAATTTGATGTTATCCGAATGGTAATGAGATTAGTTGTACAACTTATCTTACAATCACATTTAAACATAATTCAAATGTTCTGAGCCACATTTTTGCAAAATTATTATAGCAACTTGATACTGACGGATTTTGGGTGGAAAGTTAAACATTTTGACAAAAAATGCAACCATTATTAATAATTTTTTTCTGATTCAAATCAATATTTTTGATTAATTGGCGGCTAACTTTGAGTCGAGATGAGTCGACAAATTCGGCGACGGCTTCGACTAGTAAAAACTAGTCGGCGGCGGCTAAAATTGGCGGCGCGACTCGGCGGCTTCATTCTCTGATCAAAAATGCAAATGTCACTCCGATTTCACAAAAATAAATAAATAATTTTCGACAAATTCAAGAAAATTTGTTAGACAAAATGATTATTTTTCACTTATTAAAGAAAATTTCTAAGTTTGAAGGAATAAATTGGAATTGAAAATTGCAAAAATATCTTCAGTGCCATACGAAGTTTATGATGGGCGCATTATTGGAAAAATTTACAAATTTCGGGAAATTCTGAACTATTTTGTGGGAGACACGAATTTAGTTAATCTTTATGCTTCCTTTGTGTATAATTTTTTCCTCTGCTTTAGTTAATTTAACTAACGTATGCAAAAAATTATTAAAGTAAAAAAAACTTTCTTAAAACGTTATAATCCCATGAACTAAAATAGAAGAAAAATAGCTTTAGTGAAATATAGGGTTCACTTTTTTTTGAGTGTGTGTGTGCATTTGTGCAAAAATGCATTTTTGTGTGGGTGAGTTGCTCATATTTGCATGATTTGACATCGGATTTGTTCACTCAATTGCTTATAACATTGCCATTTTTCGGGCGTTTTTCTTCTACGTTTTTTCAATGGTTTGTACTTTTCCGGCGGAAAAGGATTACTGTAAAACATTATTTTTTTTTTCTTGAAAATTTGCCCTTTTTGCAACGATATTTTTTGAACCACTCAACTTATTACAAATCCAATTATACACGATTATTTGCCATCTCAATACCTTTCATTTAAGTATTAACAACGATATAATCGGACATTGCTAACTCGAGATATATTTTTTTAGTGAAAAAAGAGCAAACAACTAAAAATAAACCTGTTCCATAATTTTTTTAACATTTTTTTTTCGAATTCAGCAGATCAATATACATAAGAAAAGTAACCTCTCATCAAATGTAAATTTTCAGTGTACACTAGTGTTTTTATGCAATTCGAACTCAGTGGTTAATTTTTCGTGCTTTTTCATAACCATGCTTTTTCCACCTTTTCAACAGCCTTTAGAAAGTTGTGCCTTTAGAAGAACTTCCAATTTTTTTGCTGGTATGTACATATTTAACAATATTTTTTACAACATAGCGGGTTTTCAATATATTTTTGTATTTTTCTCAAAATCTGCCACTACACGCAAAAAACTAATTCTTTCCTCCCATTTGCTTTTCGCTGTAAGGAAGTTTATTTGGTAGAAAAGTATATGATTTTTGTGATAAAGGTTTATTCTTTTCCAGGTTGAAAAAAATTCATAAAGACTAACTCAAAAACCAATCTTTTCAGGTTAATTGCATTTTCCCTCACATCAGAAACATACATTTTGTTAGGCACCGTCCTGAGTTCGATCCCTGCTTCGACCGAACACCAAAATGTTTTTTTTTAATATATATATTCCATATATGTTCGGAAGATTCCGAAAAGGTGTTCATCATTAAATATTAAATTTATACTATGAAACTGTAAAATGTGTCTTATTAAAGACTTAAAATCAAAAAAGAATAGTGCTCGAAATGGACTGCATTGTTGGTTCAAAAATATATTTTTTTTTATTGAAAAAATAAAAATTTTGTAACAAACTAATTTTTTTGGTGATACAAGTTTAAAATTTTCGAAGCAATTCAAAAACTCTAACAAAAGTAAAACGTTTTCGGTACACGTTTTCCAAACGTTTTTTTTCTTTGCGTGTATTTACAAATGTAAATATTTTTGATTTATGATACTTTTAGTTGATTTGTATTAAATTATTTCATATGAAAATAATACAAATAAGAGAAGAGGAAATAAAAACTCAAAATTATATATTTTGGGCAACTGTAGCTTTTGGTTTGCAACCAGCTGTGCTCCACACAGACCTGTTTTTTCTTTGTCCATTTATTTTCCTTGCAGGACGCTTCCTTTTTTCTCATCATGGTAGCACATATAGCGCGCGATTTTTACTTTTGAATATCCTCTGTCACCTTCATCAGGCATAAAAGAACTAGCCAACTATTGTATACTTTCACCGATAATGTGTCTACAATGCTCAATTTGTTTTTTTTTTGTAATTGGTTTAGAGCCGTTGAAACAAGATTCACCAAACATTTCATGTTTTCGCATCCACTGAGGATTTTTATCTAATTTAACCCTTTCGAACCTAAAGTTGCCTGTGGGCAACTTTTTGAGTTTTGAGACTCACTGTCAGCGTTGTTTTTGTTTCTGTTCATAAAACTGTAACGGTATCGAAAGCTACAAGTGTTTTCTTCAAGGTGAATGAAAAATCAGCTAATTTTGTTGTCAATTAGCAAAAAAATTTTTAATTAATACGCACGTACCTCAAGAAAAAAATATTTGCGAATTTAAAAAGAGGTTTTTATACACGCGACTTTTTTCAAAAATTACAACTAAAATGTTGAAAGTTTTTATTAAATCTATTGTAGTACATGTCAAATAAAATATTTCTGGAAGTCAAATCTTAGAATTGCAAAAAAAACAACAGATGGAAAATTTTTAAAATTGAAAAGTTGCCTATAGGCAACTTTGGGCAATTGTGGTAGTAAAATTACATATTTTTGAACATAAGACCTGGAGAAAATATGTTTGAAAAACAATGATTTTGAAAAAATTTTGAACTTCAATTGGGATGTCCCAGTGACGAGAAATGCGGCGATGATGTGGAAAACATATCTGCAGTGCAGTGGGGAATTTGGAAGGTATCGTAAAAAGGGAGGAAGCCACTTCTTAGCAACATACTAGTGGAATAGCACGAATATTGACGCTTTATAATACTTTGGTTTTTTACACCGCCAGTTAAATTGACATGGGTTAAAAACAAAAAAAAAAAAAAAACAAAACACGCGTGATTCACGCGAAGCCGTGAATGAAATTTAAATGAAATCTCGTGAATGAAATTTAAACGAAACCTCGTGAATGTGCGTGAACGGGATTATAGAAAAATGTGTGGCGCGTGAGCGTCAGTAAAAATCAAATTATGTTCGTGATTGTGAGTGAGTAAACTTTCTCCGAAATCACGCTACCGATAAAAATTTACTTTCACGATCCAACTCACGCTCAAGATAAAATTCACGTTAACAATAAAATTCATATTCATGATAAAATTCGCACTCACGGTAAAACAGACACCAAAAGTCACAATCACGAACTAATTCACGTTCACGATTAAATTCAAGCTCACCGATTTTAATCACCTTTACATATTTAATCACGCTTAAGATTTCAATAGCGTGAGTCACGAGAAATTTCGTTAATTACCAGAATTTTATTGAGCCACGAAAATTGTCGTGTTCCGAAAATATTCGTGACTTACGAGATTTGTCGTGAATTACGAAAATTGTCGTGATCGTGCGAAAGCGTGAGACATAAACATTGTTCATGTGTGAGCGTGTGCGAGAATGACTTTTCATTTAGTGACCGTGAATTCCTACCCACATGGCATGCGTGAGTACAAATATTTCTTCGTGAATGTGTTTGAGCGTGATTGAAATTCCACTCACGCGCGCATCCAAGTATATATTTACTGTAAAATAACAAAAAAAAATTAACAAAAATCTAATAAAACGTAATACGTCTATCATTACAAAACAAAATAGTTTGTAGTCACAATTGCCCAAAGTTGCCCACAGGCAACATTCTCTACCGCCTAAACGAATGGGCGTGGCGACCCGAAATTTTGGCTAGACTCTTCTTAAATGACTTCAACATGATTAAAAGTAAAAAAAAAAAAAAATTTAGCGATACCTATAAAAATTCGGGGTCGAAAGGGTTAAATCCGTCTTTGCCAACCAAAAATTGCTACCTGCCTAATTCAAACAGTTTGCCGTCGTTTTTTATGATATTCCACCAATTCATTCTCCAGTAAATCGGAGTAAAAGTAGGCCTCTGTGGTCATAGGTGTATAAATCGGACTTAAGATATACATGGGAGCTATATCTGATTTAAACCAAATTTAAGAATGTTAAGTTTATACCCTGTGCAAAATTTCACGTAAATCGGAGTAAATCTTGTACAAAAAAAAAACAAAACAAATGGGGGGTTTGCTAACATTTTTCTGGGGGGTCTAAGCCCCCTCCTCAGAGCCCTACCTACGCTTATGCTTGTGTACTATCAGCAGAGAAGGTTAGGTTAGGTTTAAGTGGCAGCCCGATTAAGATTCAGGCTCACTTAGACTATTCAGTCCATTGTGATACCACATTAACTAAAAGTACCTATTACATATGGACACTTCTAGTTTTAACCGCTGAACCTTCTTGATTATTTTTCTTTGTTGAACCAACCAGATTGTTCCAAAAACATTAGCAGACTGCTTAAGTTAACGTTTTCCAGATCCGCCAGTAATCTGAAGCTATATGATCCTAAAAGTTGCTTGCGCTTTACACAAAATGCAGGACACTGACACAAGAGGTGTTTAATTGCTTCCTTTTCCTCCGCATCATGACAGCTCATAC
Organism: Haematobia irritans; assembly: GCF_050003625.1. Classification (NCBI taxonomy): domain Eukaryota; kingdom Metazoa; phylum Arthropoda; class Insecta; order Diptera; family Muscidae; genus Haematobia; species Haematobia irritans. The sequence continues at coordinate 82,905,613 of NC_134398.1, forward strand.
AATAGTCATTATACTTCGCGCCTATAGTTTTTGCAAAATCGCCTACAAGGCAGCGACCCGTTATAGCAGATATCAGGAGTGATATCTGACGTCTCGAGAACACTAGCATATCTAGTGTGCGGTTTAAGTTTAAATGGGGCCATATTTGCTTGGTGTCGTTACAGCCCTTGCAATTCTCCCATCGAACATTTGCCATCATAACAGCCTTCTCACGCAGCATGAGCTTGCAGGTAGCCAGGGGCATACCAACAGATTCTAGTTCCCCTGGAATATGTAAGGTAGTCCCTAGCCTTGCTAACTCATCTGCTTCGCAGTTCCCCGGTATGTTCCTATGGCCAGGCACCCATATTAGGTGAATATTAGGTGTGTTCCTTTACTTACTCGTAGTAAAAAGTAGTAAAAGAGAGAAATATTGAAAATCCTCTCAGATTTCTATATTTGTTAAATGTAAAGGAACGAAAATATAGTAAAAATTGTAAAAATGTCAAATAAAAAACAAAAGAAGCATTGTGATTTCAATAAATATTTTCAAAACATGTAGGTAAATTAAATACTTTTATATCGAAATTTTTTTGACAAGTGGCAGATTTTTTGCAGGAAACTTTGAAATCCTTATTACGATAGAAAGAAGCTATGATTTACTTTGTTATAAAAAGTACTCCTTTTGTAAAATTTTAAATCAAAGTAAAACTCTGGCTTCTGGGCTATAAAGTAGAGTAATAGCGCATATTATCAGTATCTTATAAGGTGGTGTTTTTCATTCCGTTTGTAACACATACAAATAACGAATTCTGACTATAGAAAGTATATATAGTCTTGATCAGGGAGAAATTATAAGACGATGTCTCTCTGTCTGGCTATCTGTTGTAATCAGGCTACTTCCTTCAATAATGAACCTATAGTGCTGAAATTTTACCAGACACGTTTTTCTTCTACATGCAGGTCAATTTTGAAGATGGGACTACTTTTTCGAAACAAGTGGTATTGGTTCGGCATTGTTTTGAAATTCCAAATTGTGGAGTCTACACGTTAAATCTAAAGCACAAAGGTGCACAAAATTATCTTCCAGAATACGTAGAATTTTATAAGGAAAGTAGTCCATCTAGACTCACTTTGTTCAAATTTTGCAAAAAAAATAAATTGTAGGGCCCTATCTCGCAAATATTAGACATATTCGCACACATGCACAATCTTTTTATGGTAGTTTATAAGTTCTATCCAGCAAAGCAAAAATCATGAAAATTGGTGCATAATTGCGCGTTTGCCAAGTAACACTAAATTTCATACATCCGAGGTGTCCAACTTCCAACGTCGATAGACCAGCCCGTGAATCCACTAGGGACCTACAAACCTCTAAATATAGAGAAAAGCATTTCAGCTTTGGCACAAAGAAAAAATTATGATGATATCATAATCCATTAAAAAGTTACAGAATTATTTCCAAAAAAAGGGATTTGGAACTACTTTAGTTTCGAAAATTTGAAAACAAATAATTATTTTTGTCATGACATATCTACAACCTTTACTCGTAAAAATTTGTCGAGTAACTTGTAGTAAAAAAATTGTAAAAGAGACATGCATTTTGACATTGTTCTCTTAAAATTGTTTACTACTTTTACTATTTTTTGGGGTTGAGGAACGGTTTCTAGTAAAAACTAGTAAAAGTAGTAAATAGTAGCACGTAAAGGAACACAACTATTGTACTGCTCAGCCATCTCGTTAAGAGATTTGCGGCAGTATATGGCCGTTTTCGAGTTAAGCAACACAGAGTCCAAGGATTTTATTGCAGGTTGACTGTCTGAGTATATATTAATGCCAATATTTGTTGGAACATTACTTCTCAGCAAATTCACCACCTCTCTTATTGCCAATATTTCAGCCTCAAAAACACTACAGTGATTAGGTAATCTTTTCGCTATTCGAAATTCCAGATCTTTAGAATATACTCCGAATCCCACTTGCCCATTCAATTTTGAGCCATCAGTATAGAAATCTATATATCTTTTATTCCCCGGGGAATTAGAGTTTCAAACTTTTTGTCGAAAAGTGGTTTTGCCAGGGTGTAATCCACTACGTTAGGCACATCTGGCATTACTTTGAGGACCGAACTATGACCGTACATTTTTCCGACCACAGCAATAGCTCGCGCAACCGCACAGCCGTTGTTGCAGCTGACTGTTTGGCCAAAATGTCTAAAGGCAATAGATGTAGCATGACATTAAGGGAGTCTGTTCCTGTCTTACTAAATGCGCCTGAGATACATAATCTCGCCATACGCTGAACTTTATCTAAACAAGTCGGTTTCTGAAGTGCCGGCCACCAGACTACAACACCATATAGCATTATAGGTCTAACTACTGCCGTGTATAGCCAATGCACAATTTTTGGTTTTAGTCCCCAGTTTTTCCCTATTGCCTTTTTGCACGAGTACAAAGCTACCGTGGCTTTTCTCGCCCTCTCTTCAATATTAAGCCTAAAATTCAGCTTCCTGTCCAAAATAACGCCAAGGTATTTCACACACTCACCAAAGGGAATTTCAGTACCCCCAAAGGAAATGGGCCTAACCGTGGGAGTTTTGCGATCTTAGCAGTACATGACTAGTTCTGTCTTTGCTGGATTTACACCAAGACCATTATCTTTCGCCCATTTCTCAGTCATCCGGAGAGCTCTCTGTATAATATATCTGATTGTGGATGGGAATTTTCCCCTGACTGCTAGGGAATTTTCCACATCATCTGCGTATGCCACCACTTTTATCCTTTCTTTTTCTAGGGAAACCAGAAGGTTATTTATAGTAACATTTCAAAGAAGAGGTGATAGAACACCTCCTTGGGGAGTGCCTCTGTTCACATACCTTTGTATGTTTGCTTGCCCTAGTGTGGCTGAAATACGTCTCTTTATTAGAAGTTCGTCTAACAGCCTAAGTATACCTGGATCAACATTCAAAGTTGTCAGTCCATCTAGTATCGAGCTCGGATGGACATTATTGAACGCCCCTTCGATGTCTAGAAACGCCACGATTGTGTATTTTTTGACAGATAGTGAGCTTTCAATAAAGCTGATTCAGCAGAGAAGATATATGCTTGAAAATGCATATTGCATATGCATATTTGGCACGTTAAAGCATATTTTGCACTTTCTTGCTTATAAAAGCATATATTTCGGTTTTTCCAAAAATAAAAGGAAACATGTCCAAATTTTCTAAAAAGAATTGTACTAATATTGAAAACAAAAAAATCTGGCAACGATTTTTAACACTCAGGCTGTTTGGTTTCTGATCTCGAACGCAATTGTAAAATTTGAAACTCCAGGATTAGAGCTTAAAGAATCTATTCATATTGTAGAAGAAATTCGGACTTCTGTATCTTCTTTAGAAAACAAAGATTACTCTTTAAAGCTCAATACCATTCTTCGAAGAAAAAAAGGGTACGAACCTCTTAAAGAAATTAATCAAATTTTACGTTTTGGTATAGATTCCAAGGATCCATATGTCAAAACACGTTCGCCAACAGAGCCGATAATTTTTTCATACTGCTCCGTATCGTCTGGAGACGTTGAAAGAAGTTTTTTTTTAGCATATGGAAGTATATTGACAGAAAAAATAAAAAAAATTCTTTTGACAACTTGAAACACCATCTAATAATTTATTGTAATAGTAAGAACGATGAGAATTTGAATTAAATAAAAAAATCTATATTACACGAATTTGAAAAACTTTTATTTTGCTTATTTTTAATAATCTTCCTTGATTATCAGCCAAAAGCTAACTCATTTTGAGCTAACTTTTGGTTAGCTGAAACTTATGCAGAGGTGTGTGAGAACTGACTCGTTCCAATGACAACACGTGTTAAAACTGAATAGGATTTTACATGGGAAATTAGTGAGTTTTTGAGTCACATGTGACTCAGTTTTGATTAACCATTTGTTAGCTTAAAGTCAGATCAATTTCCATCAGGTATTTTTCTATAGTGAATATCAGAATGCAAAACAAACATAAAAAGAGGTTACGAAGTTAAAAATAACAACCCACCCGACCAAAGTGCCGAGAAATGGCGAAGGTTCGCTAAAGCGAACATTTTTCGAAATAAATTAACGCGCACATTGTTCGAGAAGAGTTCGATAATTGAAAATTTTCGAACGTTCGTTGTATCGAAATAATAACGAATATTTTTCGGCTTTTTTTAATGTGTTGTTTGGCCATGTTTGTTTTTGACAAAGAAAGAGATTCAAAACTCATTTCAGTTTAAGAAATTTTTAAGTGCGGAGGAAGTGTCTCAGCGAATCTAAAAGAGATAAGTAATTACATATTATATATCTTTTACAAAACAACCAAATTTCTTTTATGTTTAATTTGCAGATGTATCCAGGAAAATGTTACTGGCGTAGCGACGACCGGGTTAATAAGAAATTCCTTGCAAAGAAGTCAATGCAGTGTCTTAAATCACTTTAAATGTATACCTTCGTTCACTGAAAAAAATATTGTCGTGAGGTCAAAGATTTCATGTCTTTAAAATACGAATGCAAATTTTGCTTAGCATAGAAGACGCATTTCTCTAATATAACGTTTTTTCCTTGTCCAAAAGTCGATAAACTTTTCAATGAAGCCATATTGCCCTTATAATTAAGTGATTTCACTTAAAAATGGGTATCATAACATGAAAGAAAAAAATTTTGGGCTAAGGTCAACTTGACTTTAATAATTCAGAAAAATTCTTTAAATTTAATGAAATTGTCTTTAAATTTGTTGTCTTTTTGCATCTTGACTACAAAACAAAAAAGACTTCAAAATAGGACATATTTTGCAACACTTTATTTTAAAGACGTTTTTTTACTTGAAACCTAGCATAATTTCTACTGGAAGTCGAGTCTTAATTTGGAAAATAAAGTTGTCGTTAACTCGTTTTTAAAGGACTTTGATAGCATATGAAGAAACAAAGTGTTTGTTATGTACATGTTCCAAAACAGAAAAGGAAGAAAATGAACTCCAACGCCAAAAAGGGATTTTTGATTGGATATGACACAGAAGAAAGATACCGAACTTATATGAAGGAGAATCACAGCATAGTATTGTCAAGAGATATTCGCTTTTGTGAAGAGATAACAAGTTGTCAAGACAATTCTGACATCATAGAGGACACAATTTCCAAAGAAGATAATAAAGAAGTGAATTATTTTTCAAAAATTACGAAAAAGCACCGGAAGCAAATTCAGAAGAAGAATATAGCGAAGAGAATATACCACGGGAAACTGAACAAGAAATCATACCCAGTGAAGATGACTTTGAAGAATGAGATAACGGTGATTTTCACAGAATTGAAACAAATGAAAATTCAAATGCACAGAGCAAATGCAGCTTAAGAGACCGCTCAAATTTAATAAATAAAAAATTTGACAATTTTGTGATGGAAGCTCAAGATTTCGTCAAAAATATAAAGACTCCATTATCGTATGAAGATGTAAAGAAAAGCTCTGAAAAGATACAATGGATACACCCTCAGAAAAAATCGCTTCTCTAACATATGTTCCAAACATATTTTGCAGAAAGCACATATGTTAGTGGATACTGCCGAAACATTAATATGTTTGTTTTACGTGAACATATATGTTCTGAAGCATTTTGAGCCCAAAAATATTATATGCTTGGAAGAATTTTCCCCAAAGAAGATTGTGCTCATTCCCTCACATAATTTTCACTTCCACGAGTTTTTTTAGTTCTTGGCACCTTTTTCTGTAATACAAATAATGTTGAAGAAATTATTCAATTTTATAATTTTACCTTTCGCCTGGACTGAGAATCGAACCGGGAACCATGCAATTTGTAAGCCAACACACTACCACTGGGCTACGTAGCTGTTATAGTTACCAATAGACAAATATCGTTATAAGTTACATTTATATAGCATAGTTTGCAGCGCCCACGAGCCGATGCAAACAAAACATTATTCAACAGAAACATATATTTGTTGGCCACGTGGAGCAGTGGTTAGCATGTCCGCCTTGCATGCAAAAGGTCCTGGGTTCAATCCCTACTCCGACCGAACACCAATTTTTTTTTTAATTTTTGTATTTATATTTTTATATTATTAAATGAAATTTTTACAATGAAACTTCGAAATGTGTGCTATTAAAGATTTACAGTCAGAAAAGAACAGTGCTTGATATAAACGAAATGGACTGAGCTTTTGGATAATTTTTTTTTTATTGCAAAAATAACAATTTTGTAGCAAAAAACTGTTTTTGGTATAAAAGCTTGAAATGTTGGAAGGAATTCAAAAACTCTAACAAAAGAAGAACGTGGAGTCGAGTATAAACATACATAAATAATTTTATAATATACACATAAATTTAGTTAGCCGTGAACAGTTTTTTACTAGCATTTACCACCATTTTAAATGCATTTAAAACTTATCGTACTTAATTTCATGTTTACCCTTAAGGCCGGTATTAAGTTGGCATTATCGTTCTAAAATGACCCTGTTTTGCCTTTTACTTTTCTTTAATAATTCATTTTAAAGAAAATAACCTTTTTCAATTTTTTAGTAAAACTCGAACTTAATGCCCGCTTCCGAATGTCTATTCTCTTTACACGAGTATTCAAATTAAATAATATTTAGACTTTCCGAAACAACATAAAAGCAGTTTCACAGAAATTGCTCTCTTTTGATTCTCTCGCTGTGTTATGTTGATATCTCTCGTCAACCCTCCCGGTTTCCATCTCTATTTCTTTCTCTATTCTCTCTCTCTCTGTCGCTCTCTGAATAAAATATCACAACATATATATGTTTACTCGAAATTTGTAAATTTATATATGTTTACATTCACACATATTATTTTTATGAAACATTCATGCCCCAAACATAATATATTCTAACATATTAACATATGTGTCCCAAACATTTAGTGTTAGTTTAGGAACATTACATGTTTGCACTTAAATATATTGTGTTTACAAATTGTGCCCGAAACACATTTTGTTTATATCGGAACATATGAAAAACATATTTTTCTAACAGTGTAGAAGCTATGCAAAGAATTTAAAGTTAATCCAAATCCAAATGGAACTCTGGACAAATTTAAGGCCAGACTTGTCATAAAAGGTTACAAGCAGTCTAAAGGTATTGATTACGAAGAAACATTCAGTCCAAGAATGGAAGCTATAAGGGCAAGGCATGCATTTAGCGCAGTTCGGCGTTTCTTTATGGAAATCTAGAAGAAACAATTTTCATGAAACAACCTGAAGGTTTTTAAGACGGTACAGGGAGAGTATGCAGATTAAAAAGGAGCTTATATGGATTAAAACAAGCACCACGTTGTTGGAATCAAAAAATTGGCAGCTATTTGCAAAAGCTTGGTTTTAAAATAAGCGTAGCTGATTCATGCATCTACACAAAGGCACTAAAGGAAACAAAATCATACCAGCTCTGTATGTAGATGAGGGTCTTGTAGCTGCAACAAATCTTCATGATATCAAAATTCTTCTGGAACAATTAAAAAAGGAATTCAAGATAACAACAAAGGAAGCGAGTTACTTTTTGGAATTGGAATCAGCCAACAAGCATATGCCAGAAAAATTTTAGAAAGATTTAATTTTTCTGAGTGCAGTCCGGTTTCAACGCCTATGATAAAAGAAGGAATTTGCGAATCGAGGAAAGTAGTAGAAACTGATTTTCATTTCCTTATCGCCAAGCTGTTGGAGCCCTTATGTACCTAATGTTGGGAACAAGGCCAGATTTGGCGTACTGTGTTGGCTTCCTCTCAAAATCGTTAGAAAACCATCAAAGGAAGATATAACTCGCATAAAAAGAGATTTTCGATATATTTCTGGCACTGCAAACTATTGCATTCAATACAAAAGGCAAATAAAAGAAGAATTACAATGCTTTAGTGATGCGGATTTTGGATGATGTCTCAAAACTCGAAGATCCGCAACAGGAGTTGTAGCTATGTATGGTAACGGTGTGGTATCTTGGAAAAGCCAACAACAAGCAATGATTACAACTTCCACAACTTAAGCCGAGATACTTGCTGCCTCTGAAGCTGTTAAGAAAGTTATTTGGCTCAAACGTTTATATACAGAACTAACGCGTTTAAATGATGTTCCGACTTTGTATATAGATAATTCAGCTGCTGTTAAACTAGCACAAAATCCGGAATATCATAAGAGAACAAAGCATATCAGTTTGAAGCATTTCTTTGTTCGCGAAAATGTCTCTGAAAAGGAACTGACAGTTCAACAAATATCTATGGAAAATCAATTAGCTGATTTGATGACGAAGCCTTTGCAACAAACCAGATTGGCAGAGCTTTACTCTCAACTTGGATTACAAACCTCTAACATCACATAACAAGGGAAAGTGTTGAAGTACCATTTGGAAGTGTTATTTGCTGTTGTATATTTTATTATATGAAGTAGTAGTTTTGAAAATGATTTTGAAGTTTGTGTATAGACTGTTCCATTCAGTACAAAATAAAATTTAACTACAAAATAAACAGTGCCGGAGATATCTGATAATGCACAGATAATTTAGAACCCAACGCTTGGTTCCTGCCGGTAGGGACGTATTCTCGATGTCCTCGAATAGTGTGGCATGGTTGACCGTATCGAATGCCTTCGATAGGTCAAGCGCCACGAGGGCCGTCCTGTGGCACGGCTTGGGCTGATTGAGTCCCATATTAATGTGTGCTGAAATGGCATGCAAGACTGTCGTCGTGATATGTACCTTACTCCATGTTGATGGTGGGCAACTGGAAATTCTCCACAAGGCTGGGGAGGAGTAGTGCCTCAAGTGTCTTTGCTACTGGCGAGAGAAGGGATATCGGTCTGTACGATTCACCTTTACTCGAATCTTTACCTGGCTTCAGTAATGGAATCACTCTACCCAGCGTCTTGGATGGGTCCGCGCTGTTGATGACATTAGTGATGGCGTGTCATCGGCTCGGAGACCACGGATGCGACGAATGGCTCTCCTTTTCGCTCTATCACTCTCGGGGTGCTCGACAAACAGTCGGTTGAATAATGTGGCGCACCTCTTCGGATCAGTCACTGTCACGTCGCCAAAGGTGACTGAAATACCATCATCCCTAGTAGCGGGGTTCGATAGGGCTCTCACTGTTGACCACAATTTACCTGTCACTGTGCCTTGGTTACATTGCTGCAGGTGCTCTAACCAAGTGTTCCGCTGGTGCTCGTCGACTATCTTACTAATCTCTAGACAGGGATCCGGAGCGGAGCGTGGAGCGGAGCGGAGCAAGCCCTTTTTTTTGCCGGAGCGGGAGCGGAATTTCTAAAATCCGGAGCGGAGCGGTTTTTCATTTGGAAATAAAATATTACTTGAATGAAATGTGTAACTTTGAAATTACACTGTGTAGGTAATTTCAAATATAGCTAGTACTTAGCGTAGTGTGAGTAAACGTTTAAAATGTACGATATGTATTTTTGTACGTACGCACATTGGGAAAAACACAGCGTGTTTTTTTAGTAATTGTTTTCAAAAACGGCAAATGTCAAAATATATGTCTAGTATGTGTTGTAAAAGTAACAACAGTACTTTCGATCAATTTCATCCTTTATTACTACAAAGATGTTTGTAATGAACGTCAAATAAATGCAATTAAACGGTCTTATTTATATTTAATTTTTTAGTTTTCTACACTGAAAAAAATATTGTCGTGAAGTCAAAGATTTCATGTCCTTAGAATAAAAATGCAAATTTTGCTTAACATGGAAGACGCATTTCTCTAAAATAAAGTTTTTTCCTTGTCCAAAAGTCAATAAACTTTTGAATGAAGTTGTAATGTCCTTATAATTAAGTGATTTTACTTAAAAATGTGTATCATAACATGAAAGATAAAATTTTTGAGGTGAGGTCAACGTGACATTAATAATTAAGAAAAAATTTTTTTTCAGTGTAAGGACATTCATATTTGCTTTACTATTGTACTATATCCTAGCATTCTCTTATTTCTGATATTAGTTCTCGAAAATTTAATTAAAATTATGGATAGTTTCAATTTTGGTTGAAAAATGTGCGCATATACATTTATTTTAATTTTTTCTCACATTGAAAAATAATGACTTGATTTGTATTATTGCATGTTATCTTCTTTTTTTGAGAACGAACATTTCTTAAAAACGCTGTTCGAAAATGTATTTTTACAATAAAGGGTAAAAAAGCGAAATTAGGTAACGCTAGATCTGAGTAAGAATATTCGTAGGTATACCACGGACTGATTTCGATGGAGGTTGTTGCAAACATAAACATACACACACACATTACAAATATAACAAAACCTCTTCTCTACGTCTGTTGCAAAACAAAACAAGTATATACGGCCGCAAGTTCGGCCAGGCCGAATCTTATGTACCCACCACCATGGATTGCGTAGAAACTTCTACGAAAGACTGTCATCCACAATCGAATTACTTGGGTTGTGGTATGTTAAAACTTCTTATTCCTGCATGGTTGTTGGATACCATATACTAACATCACGTACCAAATTTCAACCGAATGGGAAGAATTTTGCTCTTCCAAGGGGCTCTGGAGGTGAAATCTGGGGATCGGTTTATATGGGGCCTATATATAATTATGGACCGATATCGACCAATTTTTGCATGGGAGCTTGAGGCCATATATTAACACCACGTACCAAATTTCAACTGAATCAAATGAATTTTGGTCTTCCAAGAGGTTCCGGAGGTCAAATCTGGTGATCGGTTTATATGGGGGCTATATATAATTATGAACCGATGTGGACCAATTTTTGCATGGTTGTTAGAGACCATATACTAACATCACATACCAAATTTCAGCCGGATCGGATGAAATTTGCTTCTCTTAGAGGCCTCGCAAGCCAAATCGGGGGATCGGTTTATATGGGGGCTATATATAATTATGGACCGATGTGGACCAATTTTTGCATGGTTATTAGAGACCATATACTGACACCATGTACCAAATTTCAGCCGGATCGGATGAAATTTGCTTCTCTTAGGGGCCTCGCAAGCCAAATCGGGGGATCGGTTTATATGGGGGCTATATATAATTATGGACCGATGTGGACCAATTTTTGCATGGTTGTTAGAGGCCATATACTAACACCATGTACCAAATTTCAGCCGGATCGGATGAAATTTGCTTCTCTTAGGGGCCTCGCAAGCCAAATCGGGGGATCGGTTTATATGGGGGCTATATATAATTATGGACCGATGTGGACCAATTTTTGTATGGTTGTTAGAGACCATATACTAACACCATGTACCAAATTTCAGCCGGATCGGATGAAATTTGCTTCTCTTAGAGGCCTCGCAAGCCAAATTTTGGGGTCCGTTTATATGGGGGCTATACGTAAAAGTGGACCTATATGGCCCATTTGCAATACCATCCGACCTACATCAATAACAACTACTTGTGCCAAGTTTCAAGTCGATAGCTTGTTTCGTTCGGAAGTTAGCGTGATTTCAACAGACGGACGGACGGACGGACGGACATGCTCAGATCGACTCAGAATTTCACCACGACCCAGAATATATATACTTTATGGGGTCTTAGAACAATATTTCGATGCGTTACAAACGGAATGACAAAGTTAATATACCCCCCATCCTATGGTGGTGGGTATAAAAAAACTTTCGGAGAGTAGTTACCTCTACTCTGTGTATAGACTTTCAATTCCAATCAGCGTTGCCGTTTTGGTCCGATCGGACCAAAATTGGTCCAAAAGATTTCTAATTTTTAAATTTGGTCCGATGGTCGGACCAAACAGAATTTGGTCCATTTTGGTCCGTTTTCATAAATTTGGTTTCTATCACATATTAAATAGTAGATGGTGCACCACAAAGAATATTGTCGGGAGGCCAAATATTTCACATGCTTAAAATACGAATACGAATTTTGCTTAGAATAGAAGACGTATTTCTCTGAAATAAAGTTTTTTCCTTGTCTAAAAGTCTCTAAACTTTTCAATGAAGTCTGTTTGTCCTTATAGCTAAGTGATTCGACATAAAAATGTGTATCCTAACATGAATGAAAATGTCGTTTTAATGAAGTCAAAATGGATTTAATATTTCTGAAAAAATCTTCAAAATTAATAAAATGTTTCAACACATTGTTTTAAATTCATTATACCCTAAACCACATAGTGGTTAGGGTATAATAAGTTTGATCTGCCAAAAAATGTGCCTACCAGAAATATTGATTTTAGACCCCATAAAATATATACCGATCGACTCAGAATCAACTACTGAGTCGATCTAGCGCTTGGTGTCCGTCCGTCTGTCCATGTATTTGTTGTTCACAGGATTCCGGTCGCAATTATTAACCGATTTTGATGAAGTTTGGTACAGGGAGTTTTTTTGGGCACAAGGACGAACGCTATTGAATTTGGAAGAAATCGGATCAAATTTAGATATAGCTCCCATATATATGTATTGCCCGATTTCGAGAAATGGGGTCATGTTGCACTTTTTTACTAACCGATCGTCGTCAAATTTAGCACAAAATAATCTTCTCTATCACCCTTTACGTCTGAAAATTTCATCGAAATCGGTTCAGATTTAGATATAGGTCCCATATATATGTGTCGCCCGATTTTGCCAAATTAGGTCATAAAACCCTTATTTATCAACCGATCTTACTCAAAGTTGGCTAAATGTAATCTTCTATAGCACTAACTATATGTGCAAAAAATCATCGAAATCGGTTTAGATTTAGCTATAGCACCCATATATGTACCGCCCCATTTTTCTAAATAAAATAAAACTCAGTTGAACAAATAATACAATGTTTGTACTATAATTTTCCCGAAGAGGAGCGGAGCGGAGTGATTTTTTTTTTCTCGGAGCGGAGCGGTTTTCTTTTCTCCGGAGCGGGAGCGAAGCGGAGCGAAGCGGAGCGAAAAAAATGGACCGCTCCGGATCCCTGTCTCTAGATTCAGTTCCCTGATTCTAGCATCAGCAGGGTTAGCACGACGGTGTTCATCACGCTCATCTGCGAGTCCCGCCGCTTCCGCTGGGAAGTTGGGCCTCACTCGGGCAATTCGATCACATGGTTGCGATTTAAAACGAACCAAAATGTGGAAAACTGACACACAATTAAAAAAAAAAAACCAAGTGGTTTATAAACAAAAGAAAATTCGGTACAAATGTTCGATTGTTGTCAACAACTATTAATAAAAAAAAACGCACACTCAGAGAAGAAACATGATTGTCACAATCATATTCGAAGAGCAAAATAATATGAGCTATTTTTACGGCGACCATGTAACATTTTAACCCGCAACCATGTTGGCTCAGTGAACCTGGTTCTAAGAAAAATATAATTGTCCTCATCTAAAATGTTATCATATTGATTAAAAGAATTTTGTTTGAATGAAAAAAATGGTCACGATTTAAAATGTAATGGTATTCATTAAAAATGTTTTTCTCCTAGTTAAAAGAACATGGTCACAACCTAAAATGTTTTGATCTTTATGAAAAAAACTTTTTTCATCGTCGAAAAAATGACGCCACTTGAGAAAAGAAAACACAAAATTAAATTTATTTGTTTATTTTCATTTATTTATAAACTAATTCATTGTTTATTTGTATTTATAATGCCGTTTAAGCAAACATCATATATTTTTACACACTCTTTTTTCAATTTCAACAATAAGTAATCATTCCATATTTACTTCGTGCCCATCACATGTACCAACGCAGACATAATGTAACTGCAAATAAAAATAAATTATACCATATATCAAAATGCAGAACAAAAAACAGGTACATTTTTTTCAATTACATTTTCCTTTTTTTGTGTTCACATAAAACCACGAGCCACTTCTGAATAAATAAATTAACACAAAACACAGTAATTCCGTATTCTCCCTCCATTCTAAGAAACAATCAACACGCGACTGACGCGCAAAATGAAAATCGTGCGTACCTGCTCAATCTTTTTATAAAATTCTTTTCGCTGCAAAAAAGTTAAAAAATTAAATGGTCACGAAAGAAAATAAAATGGTATTTATGGTCATGTAATGGTTCTAGACATGTCTATACTTAACCTATAAAAATACTTTTTTCTCTGTAAAAAAGTAAACAAATAGAATGGTCAGGTACATGATTTTCCCGACCATTTAATGGTCTCAAATTCTATCATTTAAATGATAAAAAAACATATTTGCGGTATTTGAGAACCATTCAAATGCTTATTGCCACCATACACTTTTCTCCGCTCGAAAATTATTTTTACAAAAACAAAATACATGGTTTTCGCGACAATTACATGCTATAGATAAGCATTAAATGGATGCGGCAACCATATCCAAACATTGTTTTTCTGTGCATGCACTTGCTTTTGTATTTTTCTTTTATTTTAGACATATTTAACCCTAGCTATGGCACTATTCACAAATGTAAATATTTAGTGTTTGAAACTGTTGCCATTTTAAAAATTTTTATCCGATTTTCATGCGTTTTAGAACCAGTGGCCAATATTTCGTGCTCTTTCACAAAATGTACACATAAAGCAATATTTTTTACAATAGATCAGTTTTTCGATAAAGTTTTGAATTTTTCTTCAAAATCTGTCACTATTTACAAATGTATGTGGAAGAATATATTTTCAATATTGCATTTTTTGAATTATTTTTTATGAAATTAATACAAATAAGAGAAGAGTAAATGGAAACTCAAAATATGGATTTTTTTTTGGCAACTGTAGCATTTGGTTTGGACCCAACTGTGCCCCACACAGACTGTTCTTTTTTAAATGCGGGCATATTTTGCTTGTAGAACGTTTTCTTTTCTTCTCATCATGGTAGCACATATAGCAAGCGGTTTTTACTTTTGAATGCCAATAATTGTATTGGTTCACCGATAATTGTTTTTTGCAATTTAGTTAGGGCCATAAAAATAAGGTTCACGAACAATTTTATGTTTTCACATCCATTGGAGTTTTTGAGGAGTGTTATCCCATTTAAATGAACTCTACTGAGTACAACACATCTTCCACATAAGTGTGTAAATATAACCATAGCGATAGGCGGTAGGCGAAACATTTTTGCCGCAACGGCAAATACAATAAGCTTGACACGAATAATTCCCTTTTTCACGTTTCCTAGCGTTTTTGTTGTCAATACAGCATGCTTTGACAATATTAAACAATGAAGTTGAATAAAAACATAAAATGGCTTGTTATTTGTTGAGTTATTTCAAGAAAAAATAATCTACACGTCTCCAGGCAACAGCAATTCCTAGTGGTGAGTTAAAAAAATGTATAAGCGATGGCAACACTATACCAGTTTTCGCCAAGGAGTTAGAATAAGTTTTAATTTAGCGACACGCCGCTAGCCGTCACGGTATTCCGTCGCGGATTTTGGGTTTCCCATAAGAAATACACGTAAATAAGTGTTCGCCTACCGCCCATCGCTTTGGTTATATTTACACACTAAGAACTATCACTATCAGGGCAATCCATTGCCTCAGGGCACTACTTTCATCAAACAGAGTTCTTTCTCCTACATCGGACAACATTTCCTCCTCAACACAATAAAATTATTATCTTTCCTTGTCATAAAGTAATCTGAAATAAAACGAACTTGATAAAAATATACACCCAGAAAAAATTGACCACTTCTTTAAGTTAAAATGAACTCATTGTGAAGAAAGTTGAACTTCGTATAGCGCCAAAGACATTTTTATTTGTTTGAACGATGTGATTTTCGTAGAATTTAGATAGAATGCATTCCATATATTAGTTAACATTTTCCTATATTTATGTACCCTTATACTACAGAATGAAAAAACTTAACTGAATTGAATTCATATATGGAATGATTTTATTGAACTTTTTCATTCATTGGGGCAAATCTTGCATATTTGTTGTAAACTTTTTACTTCAAACTTAGAACTGCTTACCTTCGTTTTTAAATACAATTTTATTTATTTATATAGGCAATTTTTTCTTCAATAAAATACACGTTTTATTAATATATTAAATATGTTTATTATGAATCAACAGCATCGACTGGCCTTGAAATATTAGTTTATTATTCCACTACACTCAAAAAAAAGTGAACTCTCTGTTTCACTAAAGCCATATTAACTTTATATTAGTTCATAGAATCATTATGTTTGGAAAAAGTTTATTTTAGTCAAATAATTTTTTCCGTATGTTAGTTAATTGAACTAAAAAACGGGAAAAAGTTATACACAAATAAAGCATAAAGATTTCCTAATTTCGTATTTCTTACAAAATAGTTCATTATTTCTTTAAATTTGTAAATTTTACCAAAAATGTGTCCACCATGAACTTCGTATGTCACTAAAGACATTCTTGCAATTTTGAACTCCAAGATTTCTCTTAAAACTACAAAATTTCCTTTAACTACTGAAAAAATTAAGTTATGTCTAATAAATTTTCTTGAATTTGTCGAAAACTATTTACTTATTTTTGCCATATCGGAGTGATGCCAGCGCTTGTAATACCGTTTAGTTAAAATTTTCTAAAAAAGTTCCAAATTTTCTAAAATTAATCGAAAGTTATCTTTCCTGGTGGGTCACTGTTTTTTCAGTGTAGTTCCCATTTCCATGTAATATCATCAATTGTAAAACGCATTTTTTCTTCTTCTTGTACCTTCCACTTTTAATAAGTTGCTGCGTAACGATTTTGTCCTCCTTTTACAATTTCAATACCTACAAATATAAAAAATTATAAACCAATTTTTTCATAAAAGGTTAGCGTCACTGAATGTTACCTGGTAATTGAAGATTCCAAAATGAAGACGAATGAATGGATTGTTATTCTGTTTTGTTTCTTTATACACCATCACGAACATAATTTTTTCTCACTAATTTAAAATAACAAATATTTTATATATTTTATTTGTTATTTATTATATTAGTTTTTAACAATCCCTCCGTATACCATAACAACGCGATTCCAACTAAAAAACAACCCACGCGCAAACACATCGATTACATCGATGACAGGTATCGATTGCAGGTAGATAAAAGAAATGTAGGAAATTTTCCTATATTCTAACAAGTGTGTTTCCTTAAGTTTTGAAAGGATTGAATACTTTTTAGTACGAATGAACTAAAATATTTTTCTATGCCAAGTGTTATTCGTATGTATGATAAGCTTTCTATAATAAAGGAAGTCAGAATATCATTTTATAAGAAATCTTACTAAATTTGAGGAAACTTGGTTTTAGTTCGGTTTTTGTTTATTTTTACGAATGCTTTGTTATCAGTGAATAAAATTTTCTTTTTCAGTAGTAAATTCTTATACCCAGCAAAGAAAACAGTATTAGTAAAATGCCATGCCTTATTCTAGTTAATGAACTATTCCTAACTGCTTTCAGTTTAGGATTTTTTTACTGAAATAAGTAAATTTTATTAATTCACACAAAAATTTAACTGAATGGAAATAAAATGGCTAAACTAAATTGATAAACATTTTTTCCTTTATTTTCGAAGACTCTTTTTTCTGGGTGTACTCCACGGAAAATTGTACAAAACATTTTTGTTATAATTCATGCATGTCCTGCCAATTCTTGCCATTTATTTTCGATTATGATAAAGCCAAGTCAACTGGTAAGGGAACATTCGTTCTTATATTTAGCAGTAAGGTCAACTTCAACTTGTTTTTTATTGGCCTGCATTTTACAAATAACACAATTTTAATTAAAAGAAAGTTTACAATCTTTGCTTCAAAATTTTTTCCTATTAAATTTAGCACACAAATTTTGCATCCCTCCGTTACAGTCGTTATGTCCGTTATGTCCGTTATGTCAAAGACATAACGTTACTCCGTTATGTCTTTGAATTCCTTAAAGTAAAAGGAAAAAACATTCAAATCATCCGTATTAGATGTATTATAATTATTGGATGTGCTACTAAAATTGTAAAAATATTTAACTAATTGATTTGGATGAAGAACCAGCCTGCATTGATATCAGGCTGACATAAAAAACATTTTTGATTTAAATAAATCGTTTTAAAATTAACTGAAATATTGAATCTTTAGATTTAAGATAAAAAAGCTTCAAATACTCGTATAAGCTAAGACTTATTCATTGGTTTAAACATTTTTTGGAATTAAGAAAACATTTTTTACTTTGAAGTGTCTGTGTCTGTTATAATTTGAACTTTTAAACTGGCACTTCTTTTGAGTGTAGCATGTCGAAGATTTTTAACTTTTTATTAAAAAGAAAATATCTAGTTTAGCCCACAAAGATTGGACCGTTGATGGCTCGAAATAAGTTATATGGTCAGATGAAACAAACATAAACCGGTTTCCATCCGATGCAAAAGAACATTACTGGCAACGGCCTCAGAATATTACACGCAAAAAAATAATTCTTTCCTCCCAAACGAAATTTTAGACAACCAATGTTCGTTTCTCATTTGCTTTTCGAAGTGTAATTGAAAGAAAAGTATATACTTTTTGTGATAAACGTTTATTCTTTTCCAGGATGTAAACACAATTTCATAAAGACTAACTCAAAAAAACATTGTTTTCTTGCTAATTGCATTGTCCCTCACATCCACCAGGATTTTTAGTTCTTAACACCTTTTCCTGTAATACCAACAATGTAGAAGAAATTATACGATTTTATACATTTTTAAAATTTGTTTACCTTTCGCCTGGAGGGAGAATCGAACCGCGGAACATGCACTTTGTAAGCCAACACACTAACCACTGAGCTATGTACCTGTTATGGTTATCAATAGATAATTATCCATATAAGTTATATTTATATAGCATAGCTTGCTGCGCCCACGAACCGAATAAACAAAGTTTATTTAACAGAAACAAACATTTAGTTTGGCACCGTGGAGCAGTGGTTGCTACGTCCGACTTGCATGCCAAGGGTAGTTGGTTCGATCCCTGCTTCGACCAATGTTTTTTTTTACATATATTCCAGATATGTTCGGAAGATTCCGAAAAAATGTTCAACATTACATTGTACTACAGCGTTGCCAATTTAGCTTTTTTCCCGCTAGATTTGGCTTTTTTTGAAGACGTTTAGCGGGAAAAAAATGCATTTAGCTTTTAGCTTTTTTTCTGGCTTTTTTCCATGACTCTTTTAGCTATTTTTGGCTTTTTTTATTTTCGACATGTTTCTATTGAAATATGGATAAATCGGCGTTTTTATCTAAGCCTTGCTGCAAGTATAATGGTTTCCACATATTTCAAAGCTCAGTTGAAACATTAATAATGAGTCCAGCCATTATGCGGGCATTTTTGTAGCAAATACACCTTGTTGTAAAGTTTTTTCATTATATACATAAAAGTTATCGTAAACTTTGAATCTACTATTACCATACAAATTTGTTAGATAAACTGTCAGTAAATTATTGGGAATATTATCATTTGACTCGTTTATCCTTTTTATGTTAGTATAATATTCTAAAGTTATTACGATATTACTAAATTAAAATAGTAGATGTGAATAGCTTTGTGCACTGAAAAAATATTGTCGTCTCCTTAAAATACGAACGCGAATTTTGGTTATAATGGCATTTGTGAATTTCTTTTATATAAACTGTTTTCCTTGTCCAAAAGACGATAAAGTCGTTTTGTCCTTATAATTAAGTGATTCAACTTAAAAATGGGTATGTTTTCATGAAAGAAGGAAGAATTAATGAAATAGTAATTAAATGTGAGGAGGTTTTGCATCTTAACCACAAACCAAAATAGCGTTCAAAAATAGAAGATGTTTTTCAACACTTTATTTTAAAAACGTATATATACAATAATTTCTACTTGAAGTCGAGTCTGAATTTGGAAATTTAAGTTGGCGTTAGCACGTTTTTAAAGCACTTTGATAGCTCATGAAGAAAAGGAAAATGTTTTTACTGGGAAATGTAAACTATAGGTATTTTCTACAATTTAAATAAAAGTAATGTATTTCGAATTTTTCACAATTTCAAATCCAAACTAAAATTTTATTTAAAAAAATGACAAATCATTTTTTTACCAAATCCAAAGCATGCTTAGATCATTTAATATTTTAAAATAACAAGTAAATAAAATAGATGTGTTGGGAAGGTAGCTCCCACAAAACGAAGGACTTCCAGTAAAAAATTTGTGATAGTAATCAAAATGTATCGAATACGCAAACAGAGCTAATATGCCTTAGATATTGTTACAGTCTCACAGAAGTGGAATTAAAATGAAAATAATATGCATTGTAAGTGAAATAAAGCCTTTAAGTTTGTTAAATTTCAATCAAAAATGTGACTTTTGATACAAAAAAATTTAGCTTTTTTTCTAGCTATTTTTTAGCATTTTTTAGCTTTTTTTAGCTATTTTTTTGGGCAAATCTAGCGGTTTTTGGTGAAACAATTCTGGCAACGCTGTTGTACTATATTAAATTTTGAACTGTAAAATGTGTCTTATTAAAGACCTAAAGTCAGAAAAGAACTGTGTTTGATATAAGCGAAACGGACTGTGTTGTTGTTTCAAAAATAACTTATTTTATTGAAAAAATAAAAATTTTGAAACAAACAAATTTTTTTGGTGAAAAAAATTTTCGAAACAATTCAAAAAACTCTAACAAAAGAAAAACGTTTTCGGTACACGTTTTCCAAACGTTTTTTTTTTCTTTGCATGCACGCAAAAAAATAATTCTTTCCTCCCAAACGAAATTTTAGACAAACAAAGTTCGTTTCTCATTTGCTTTTCGTTGAAACGAAGTGTATTTGGAAGAAAAGTATATACTTTTTGTGATAAACGTTTATTCTTTTCCAGGATGTAAAAACAATTTCATAAAGACTAACTCAAAAAATTTTTTTTTGGCTAATTGCATTTTCCCTCACATCTTTCTCACTTCCACGAAGTTTTTTAGTTCTTAGCACCTTTTTCTGTAATAGCACAATGTAGAAGAAATTATACGATTTTATAAATTTTAAATTTTTTTTTACCTTTCGCCTGGACGGAGAATCGAACCGCGGACCATGCAATTTGTAAGCCAACACACTATCCACTGAGCTATGTAGCCGTTATTGTCATCAATAGATATAAGTTAAGTTGTATTTATATAGCATAGCTTGCGGCGCCTACGAGCCGATTAAACAAATTTTATTTAATAGAAAAATACATTTAGTTGGGCACCGTGGAGCAGTGGTTGCTACGTCCGACTTGCATGCCAGGGGTAGTGGGTTCGATCCCTGCTTCGACCAAAAAAAAATTTTTTTTTACATATATTCCAAATATGGTCGGAAGATTCCGAAAAAATGTTCAACATTACATTCTACTATATTAAATTTTTACTATTTAAATGTGTCTTTAAAATGTGTCTTATTAAAGACGTAAAGTCAGAAAAGAACAGTGTTTGAGATAAACGAAATGGACTGTGTTTTTGGTTCAAAAATAACTTTTTTTATTGAAAAAATAAAAATTTTGTAACAAACGAATTTTTTTGGTGATAAAAGTGTATACTTTTCGAAGCAATTCAAAAAACTCTAACAAAAGAAAAACGATTTCGGTACACGTTTTCCAAACTTTTTTTTCTTTGCGTGTTTGTAAAGGGTGATTCTTTTGAGGTTAGGATTTTCATGCATTAGTATTTGACAGATCACGTGGGATTTCAGACATGGTGTCAAAGAGAAAGATGCTCAGTATGCTTTGACATTTCATCATGAATAGACTTACTAACGAGCCACAACGTCGAATTTTCAGTGAATGGGCCCTAGAAAAGTTGGCAGAAAATCCGCTTTTTTATCGACAAATTTTGTTCAGCGATGAGGCTCATTTCTGGTTGAATGGCTACGTAAATAAGCAAAATTGCCGCATTTGGAGTGAAGAGCAACCAGAAGCCGTTCAAGAACTGCCCATGCATCCCGAAAAATGCACTGTTTGGTGTGGTTTGTACGCTGGTGGAATCATTGGACCGTATTTTTTCAAAGATGCTGTTGGACGCAACGTTACGGTGAATGGCGATCGCTATCGTTCGATGCTAACAAACTTTTTGTTGCCAAAAATGGAAGAACTGAACTTGGTTGACATGTGGTTTCAACAAGATGGCGCTACATGCCACACAGCTCGCGATTCTATGGCCGTTTTGAGGGAAAACTTCGGAGAACAATTCATCTCAAGAAATGGACCGGTAAGTTGGCCACCAAGATCATGCGATTTGACGCCTTTAGACTATTTTTTGTGGGGCTACGTCAAGTCTAAAGTCTACAGAAATAAGCCAGCAACTATTCCAGCTTTGGAAGACAACATT
The DNA here is from genome assembly GCF_050003625.1 of Haematobia irritans. Classification (NCBI taxonomy): domain Eukaryota; kingdom Metazoa; phylum Arthropoda; class Insecta; order Diptera; family Muscidae; genus Haematobia; species Haematobia irritans. The sequence continues at coordinate 82,927,831 of NC_134398.1, forward strand.
TCCGAAGAAATTCGGGCTATTCCGGCCGAAATGCTCGAAAAAGTTGCCCAAAATTGGACTTTCCGAATGGACCACCTAAGACGCAGCCGCGGTCAACATTTAAATGAAATTATCTTCAAAAAGTAAATGTCATGGACCAATCTAACGTTTCAAATAAAGAACCGATGAGATTTTGCAAATTTTATGCGTTTTTTTTAAAAAAAAAGTTATCAAGCTCTTAACAAATCACCCTTTATAACCATTCGTAAGCAAAATATGTGATTACCGTTATAGCGGTAAAATCTATGCAGAGAGATTAGGTTACTTTAATAGCGTACGTAAAGTTTTTTTAAAATGATTTTTACTCTTTCTTCACTATTTTGTAAACACTGAATTCCTACAACGGATTTGGGAAAATATATGGAAGGAAATATGGAGAACAAACATAAACAAAGAGATATTGAGAGTAAAAACTGTTCCTTTTTGTTAAAGTAAGTCAGAATAAAACAATTATTTGAATTTTTGGAGATGTAGGTTAGGTTAGGTTAGTATCAGGCTCACTTAGACTATTCAGTCCATTGTGATACCACATTGGTGAACTTCTCTCTTATCACTGAGTGCTGCCCGATTCCATGTTAAGCTCAATGACAAGGGACCTCCTTTTTATAGCCGAGTCCGAACGGCGTTCCACATTGCAGTGAAACCACTTAGAGAAGTTTTGAAACCCTCAGAAATGTCACCAACATTACTGAGGTGGGATAATCCACCGCTGAAAAACGTTTTGGTGTTCGGTCGAAGCAGGAATCGAACCCACGACCTTGTGTATGCAAGGCGGGCATGCTAACCATTGCACCACGGTGGAGATGTACGTAAACTTTTTTGATTCACTGTAGTTCGGCGTGTGGCTAGGTAAAAACAATATCTTTTTGAGGAAATACATTTGAAAAGAATCCACCTTTTTGAAGTTTCCCCAGACCTGAGCAGCATAATTTTGAATAGATCTACATACCGCCGTGTATACTTTTCATTTATTTGCCAGCGATATTTCTCTCTTCCCTAAAAAGTTCTTCCACACACAAAAAATTTTTTTTCTGATTCAATCACCAAATTAATTGATCCAATTTAATTTTTAATTGAAATGTCTTCAATCACGAAAATGATAGTATCAATCACAGTTTTAATTCGGCATAGAAAAAATTCTTGATTAAAAAATTAATTGATTTTTTTCAGCAAATTTCAATTCATTTTTTAATTGATTCAATCAAAATTTTAATTGATGTTGATTGCAAAACTCAATTAATTTATTAATTAAACCAGTAAGGAAAGTCTAAAGTCGGGCGGGGCCGACTATATTATACCCTGCACCACTTTGTAGATCTAAACTTTTCGATACCATATCACATCCGTCAAATGTGTTGGGGGCTATATATAAAGGTTTGTCCCAAATACATACATTTAAATATCACTTGATCTGGAAGAATTTGATAGACTTCTACAAAATCTATAGACTCAAAATTTATGTCGGCTAATGGACTAGGGTGGAACACAATGTTAGTAAAAAAATATGGGAAACATTTAAATCTGAAGCAATTTTAAGGAAACTTCGAAAAAGTTTATTTATGGTTTATCGCTCGATATATATGTATTAGAAGTTTAGGAAAATTAGAGTCATTTTTACAACTTTTCGACTAAGCAGTGGCGATTTTAGAAGGAAAATGTTGGTATTTTGACCATTTTTGTCGAAATCAGAAAAACATATATATGGGAGCTATATCGAAATCTGAACCGATTTCAATCAAATTTGGCACATATGACTATATTACTAATTGTACTCCTAGTGCAAAATTTCAACCAAATTGGGCCAAAACTCTGGCTTCTGGGGCCATATAAGTCCATATCGGGCGAAATCTATATATGGAAGCTATATCTAAATCTGAACCGATTTCAACCAAATTTGGCACGCATAGCTACAATGCTAATTCTACTCTCTGTTCATAATTTCAATTATATCGGAGTAAAAGATTGGCCACTGTGGTCATATGAGTGTAAATCGGGCGAAAGCTATATATGGAAGATATATCTAAATCTGAACCGATTTCAACCAAATTTGGCACGCATAGCTACTATGCTAATTCTACTCTCTGTGCAAAATTTCAATTAAATCGGAGTAAAAGATTGGCCTCTGTGGTCATATGAGTGTAAATCGGACGAAAGCTATATATGGGAGCTATATCTAAATCTGAACCGATTTCAACCAAATTTGGCACACATAGCTACAATGCTAATTCTACTCCCTGTGCAAAATGTCAACTAAATCGGAGCAAAAAATTGGCCTCTGTGGTCATTTGAGTGTAAATCGGGCGAAAGCTATATATGGGAGCTATATCTAAATCTGAACCGATTTCCACCAAATATGACATGCATAACTATAATGCTAATTCTACTCCCTGTGCAAAATTTCAACTAAATCGGAGCAAAAAATTGGCCTCTGTGGGCAAAGGAGTGTAAATCGGGCGAAAGCTATATATGGGAGCTATATCTAAATCTGAACCGATTTGGATGATATTTTGCAAGTTTTTCGAGACTCATAAAATATTCGGATGTACGGAATTTGAGGAAGATCGGTTGATATACACGCCAATTATGACCAGATCGGTGAAAAATATATATGGCAGCTATATCTAAATCTGAACCGATTTTTTCCAAAATCAATAGGGATCGTCTTTGAGCCGAAACAGGACCCTATACCAAATTTTAGGACAATCGGACTAAAACTGCGAGCTGTACTTTGCACACAAAAATACATCAACAGACAGACAGACAGACAGACGGACAGACAGACAGACAGACGGACATCGCTAAATCGACTCAGAATTTAATTCTATGACGATCGGTATACTAAACGATGGGTCTCAGACTTTTCCTTCTTGGCGTTACATACAAATGCACAAACTTATTATACCCTGTACCACAGTAGTGGTGAAGGGTATAAAAAGGTAACTAAAGGGTGATTTGTTAAGAGCTTGATAACTTTTTTTTAAAAAAAAACGCATAAAATTTGCAAAATCTCATCGGTTCTTTATTTGAAACGTTAGATTGGTCCATGACATTTACTTTTTGAAGATAATTTCATTTAAATGTTGACCGCGGCTGCGTCTTAGGTGGTCCATTCGGAAAGTCCAATTTTGGGCAACTTTTTCGAGCATTTCGGCCGGAATAGCCCGAATTTCTTCGGAAATGTTGTCTTCCAAAGCTGGAATAGTTGCTGGCTTATTTCTGTAGACTTAAGACTTGACGTAGCCCCACAAAAAATAGTCTAAAGGCTTCAAATCGCATGATCTTGGTGGCCAACTTACCGGTCCATTTCTTGAGATGAATTGTTCTCCGAAGTTTTCCCTCAAAATGGCCATAGAATCGCGAGCTGTGTGGCATGTAGCGCCATCTTGTTGAAACCACATGTCAACCAAGTTCAGTTCTTCCATTTTTGGCAACAAAAAGTTTGTTAGCATCGAACGATAGCGATCGCCATTCACCGTAACGTTGCGTCCAACAGCATCTTTGAAAAAATACGGTCCAATGATTCCACCAGCGTACAAACCACACCAAACAGTGCATTTTTCGGGATGCATGGGCAGTTCTTGAACGGCTTCTGGTTGCTCTTCACTCCAAATGCGGCAATTTTGCTTATTTACGTACACGCAAAAAAATAATTCTTTCCTCCCAAACGAAATTTTAGACAAACAAAGTTCGTTTCTCATTTGCTTTTCGCTGTAAGGAAGTGTATTTGGAAGAAAAGTATATACTTTTTGTGATAAACGTTTATTCTTTTCCAGGATGTAAAAACAATTTCATAAAGACTAACTCAAAAAAATTTTTTTTTCTGGCTAATTGCATTTTCCCTCACATATTTCTCACTTCCACGAAGATTTTTAGTTCTTAACACCTTTTTCTGTAATACAAACAATGTAGAAGAAATTATACGATTTTATAAATTTTTAAAATTTTTTTACCTTTCGCCTGGACGGAGAATCGAACCGCGGACCATGCACTTTGTAAGCCAACACACTAACCACTGAGCTATGTACCTGTTATGGTCATCAATAGATAAATATCCATATAAGTTATATTTATATAGCATAGCTTGCGGCGCCCACGAACCGAATAAACAAAGTTTATTTAACAGAAACAAACATTTAGTTTGGCACCGTGGAGCAGTGGTTGCTACGTCTGACTCTCATGCCGAGGGTCGTGGGTTCGATCCCTGCTTCGACCAAAGTTTTTTTTTTTTTTTTTTTTTTTACATACATTCTACATATGTTCGGAAGATTCCGAAAAAAATGTTCAACATTACATTGTACTATATTAAATTTTGAACTGTAAAATGTGTTTTATTAAAGACCAAAAGTCAGAAAAGAACAGTGTTTGATATAAACGAAATGGATTCTGTTGTTGTTTCAAAAATAACTTTTTTTATTGAAAAAATAAAAACTTTGTAACAAACGAATTTTTTTGGTGATAAAAGTTTAAAATTTTCGAAGCAATTCAAAAAACTCTAACAAAAGAAAAACGTTTTCGGTACACGTTTTCCAAACGTTTTTTTTCTTTGCGTGTAGCCATTCAACCAGAAATGAGCCTCATCGCTGAACAAAATTTGTCGATAAACACATTTCGAACCGAACACTGATTTTGGTAATAAAATTCAATGATTTGCAAGCGTTGCTCGTTAGTAAGTCTATTCATGATGAAATGTCAAAGCATACTGAGCATCTTTCTCTTTGACACCATGTCTGAAATCCCACGTGATCTGTCAAATACTAATGCATGAAAATCCTAACCTCAAAAGAATCACCCTTTATTTTTAATTACTTTCTGAATTGGCTTAGAGTTTTTATTTGGATTAACAAATGGTTGTTTGAAATACATTTTTAATTAAAAATTTAAAAAAAAATCTGTACTTTTTTTAACTGAATTAGTCTTCCGAATTTGATTAAAAAGTTAATTGTATCAATTAATTTTTTAATTAAAAATTTTAAAATTTTCAATCATTGACTTAATTAACTTAATGTTTCTATCATGATTAAAAAGTTAATTGTATCAATTAATTTATTAATTGAAAAAAATTTCAACTTCAATTAACTTTTTAATTGGTAATATTTTGGTGATATTTTTTTCTGTGCAGGTAGAGTTTATGACACTTTTTGCCTGTAGCGTTCTATTTTCAACGTGTGATGTGAACCTCATTTTTGGTGTTAGGAGTACTCCCAGATATTTATATTGATTTGTAATTTTCAGTTCGTTTCCTTTATAAAACCATTTTTCTTGTCACCGGATTCTTCCTCCATTTCTGAACACCATTATTTCCGGCTTACTAATGTTCACTTCCAGATTCCACATGTCGCAATAAATTTCCAGGTTTCTAATCATATTGTGTAACATTATATCATCTTCTGCCAATATTACAATGTCGTCCGCATATAGTAGTACCCGAATATTCTTTTGTCCAATTTGGATTCCTCCCCCAAGATTGTCATGTAGATTATTTACATACAAGGCAAACAATAACGGCGACATCAAACAACCTTGCTTAACTCCGGATTTTGTGACGAAATAATCCGATATTTCTTCCCCAATCCAAATGACCGATTTCGTGGTTTTATAAATATCTTCAATGAGGTTTGTAAATTTTGTTGATACACCCATTGTATGAAGTTTGAAAATAAGTGTTTGCCTCGATATTTTATCAAACGCTGCCTTGAAGTCTACGAAAATAGCATAGACCTTTTTCCTTTCCGCGAATTTCAAATTTACTATAGCAGATAAGTTATATAAATTATCACTTGTAGAATAGTTCTTGCGAAAGCCGGTATTCCGTTTTTTCTGTCCAATTTACCAGGATTTCATTTAAAATCCCTATCATAATGCAAGGCAATTCATGAAAGAAATACCTCAATGCCTTGGGTCTCCTATTTTGTGAATTGGAAATGTAACAGCTTTCGAAAAACACTCTTCGCTCTCCAATATTTTGTTATAACCTTTATTAACTTATTGTGAAATATATCTCGTGCATTTACAATGTGTTCATATGGAATACCCTTTACCCAGGAGCTTTATTGGGCTTCATTTTTTCAATATATTTTGTAGCTCATCTGTTGTTATCGGGCCATCCAAATCGACATCCACATACATCATTGGAGCATAATCGAAATATAATTCATTTGTTTCACGATTCAAAAGTTAATTAAAATACTTTTTAAACTCATATGTAGTAAGTTCACAGCTAATTTTAAACTTTTGACCCCTTACTTCCCTTGCAATTTGCCACCATTCTTTCGCTTCCTCGTTATATTTATGTTTGCTATGTAAAAAAATCTGTTTATACTCCTTCACAGCTCTCATATACATTTCTTTGTCTAATATATTGTTAGAGTTCCTAAACTTCTGCAACATTTTAAAACCTTTTGTCTTGCTTTGTGGCATTTATTAAATAACATAAGGAACTTGTTAGGAAACACTGAATTAAACTATTAAACAAAAAATTGGCTTTATAGATAAGAAAATGAGCAATTTGCTTCTCTTAGAGGCTCCGCAAGCCAAATCGGGGGATCGGTTTATATGGGAGCTAATTATAATTATGAACCGATGTGGACCAATTTTTGCATGGCTGTTAGAGACCATATACCAACACCATGTACCTAATTTCAGCCGGATCGGATGAAATTGGTTTCTCTTAGATGATCGGCAAGCCAACTTTGGGGGTCCGTTTATATGGGGGCTACACGTAAAAGTGGACCGATATGGCCCATTTGCAATACCATCCGACCTACATCAATAACAACTACTTGTGCCAAGTTTCAAGTCGATAGCTTGTTTCGTTCGGAAGTTAGCTTGATTTCAACAGACGGACGGACGGACATGCTCAAATCGACTGAGAATTTCACCACGACCCAGAATATATAAAGGGTGATTTGTTAAGAGCTTGATAACTTTTTTTTAAAAAAAAACGCATAAAATTTGCAAAATCTCATCAGTTCTTTATTTGAAACGTTAGATTGGTCCATGACATTTACTTTTTGAAGATAATTTCATTTAAATGTTGACCGCGGCTGCGTCTTAGGTGGTCCATTCGGAAAGTCCAATTTTGGGCAACTTTTTCGAGCATTTCGGCCGGAATAGCCCGAATTTCTTCGGAAATGTTGTCTTCCAAAGCTGGAATAGTTGCTGGCTTATTTCTGTAGACTTTAGACTTGACGTAGCCCCACAAAAAATAGTCTAAAGGCGTCAAATCGCATGATCTTGGTGGCCAACTTACCGGTCCATTTCTTGAGATGAATTGTTCTCCGAAGTTTTCCCTCAAAATGGCCATAGAATCGCGAGCTGTGTGGCATGTAGCGCCATCTTGTTGAAACCACATGTCAACCAAGTTCAGTTCTTCCATTTTTGGCAACAAAAAGTTTGTTAGCGATCGCCATTCACCGTAACGTTGCGTCCAACAGCATCTTTGAAAAAATACGGTCCAATGATTCCACCAGCGTACAAACCACACCAAACAGTGCATTTTTCGGGATGCATGGGCAGTTCTTGAACGGCTTCTGGTTGCTCTTCACTCCAAATGCGGCAATTTTGCTTATTTACGTAGCCATTCAACCAGAAATGAGCCTCATCGCTGAACAAAATTTGTCGATAAAAAAGCGGATTTTCTGCCAACTTTTCTAGGGCCCATTCACTGAAAATTCGACGTTGTGGCAGATCGTAAGTCTATTCATGATGAAATGTCAAAGCATACTGAGCATCTTTCTCTTTGACACCATGTCTGAAATCCCACGTGATCTGTCAAATACTAATGCATGAAAATCCTAACCTCAAAAGAATCACCCTTTATATACTTTATGGGGCAATATTTCGATGTGTTACAAACGGAATGACAAAGTTAATATACCCCCATCCTATGGGTATAACAAGTTTTATAAATTTTTTTGCATTTTAAAATATACCCAGCAAAAAAAGAGCTTCCAAAAAAGTAGTTTGGATCCCCAATCTGTGATCCGGAAGTAGTGCAAACTTGTATCATCTCCAATGAATTTTACATGAGCTTGTCATAGGACGAAAATATTCCCTTTTTGGATCCTTTGCATTGCTTTAGAAGTTGTGCCCTGGAAGTTAATTTGAATGAAGAAATTTAAAAAGCGAAAAAAAAATTTTTTCAACGAATACATTTTTTTTTCATCCATATGTTTTATTACAAAATTATTTTCCTATTATATAATTTTTACAATTTGAAAAACTTTTTCGCTCCGACCAGGGGTTGAACCTGGGTTTGCTGGCACCATAACAGAACGCCTTAGCACCAGAGAATGAAGCCGACCCATTTTTGCCGGCGGCGGCTGACACTAATTTTTTGCCTCCGGCGGCGGCGGCTTGATGGCTAAGCCGATATAAATTCGTCTATTCGGCGGCGGACAATTATCCATTATAAAATCGATTTGAAGTAATCCGAATGGTAATGAGATTAGTTGTACAACCAAACTTACAATCAAATTTTCATTTCATTTACATTTTCTGAGCTAAATGGTTGCAAAGCTATTATAGAAACATGATACTGATGGATTTTGGGTTGAAAGTTAAACATTTTAACAAAAAATACAACAATTATTAATAAATTTTTCTGATTTAAATCAATATTTTTGATTACTTGGCGGCTAATTATGAGTCGAGATGAGTCGATATATTCGGCGGCGGCTTCGGCTGGAAGAAACTGGTCGGCGGCGGCTAAAATCGGCGGCGCGACTCGGCGGCTTCATTCTCTGCTTAGCACACTCAGCCACAAACGCCATTGAAAATAAAGTATCGAAAGGTCAATTCAAATGTTTGTGATATGATCGTAATACGACACCAAGGAATAACATTCTAATTGCTTCTCGAAATGTTCTTTAGTAGTATGAACGAAAAAATAAGAAACGCAGGTTCAAATCTCACCAGCGGCAATTTTTGTATCAAATATTTTTCTAAAAAATTATTTTTTTATGTCATGCATCGTTTTTATTTTTTATTTTCGGCATATATTTACGTATAAACATATTTTTTCCACTAAAAATCAACAAAAAAATTAAAAATTCTCGTAATTTGCAAAACCTTCTCAAAAGCACTTCCATGGAAGCGAAAAATTCAAACGGCACAGCTTCAAATCCCAGCGGGGATGAATTTTTTTATTATTTTTTTACTTTTTTTTATTAATTTCTATTTTTTTAGTTTTTTTATTAGTTTTCTATTTATTAGTAAAATTTAATTGTACAAAATTTGCACTTAAAATAGCCTGATTGCCTGATTGCTGGACTGCATCGGGGGATCCCAAGATGCGCTTTAGAAGAAATGTTTGTGCACTTGTCCAAAAGGACTGCATCAGAAGGGGAAAAAAAATATTGGGGGATCCCACGATGCGCTTTAGAAGAGATGTTTGTGGACTTGTCCAAAAGGACTGCATCGGAAGTTGAAGAAACTCGATGGGGGATTCTGGGATGGGCTTTAAAAGAAATGTTTGTGGAACAACTTCCAATTTTTTTGCTGGGTAGTTAATTCCATTTAATTCAATATTCATTTCGATTTATTTCGATATAATTTTTTTTCTCTTGTTTTATTTATTTAAAAGTGCACTTCATTTTATACTTTTTCACACTTCAAAAACCAACTGCTTACTTGCTCTCTCTTTTGAAGCCGCTTTAAAGAGTACAGATGGAATAAAACAAAAACAAATACACATTGTAAAACCTTGTTTGCATCAGAGAGAATTAAAATACAAGAGGACGAAACTGTGAAGTGAAACTGCGTCAATAGGTGGCAGTCATGAGGAAAATTTCTCTAATACCATGCAGTTTTTGTCGGTGCTTCTCTCAAATATCATACAGTTTGCGTCGGCGTCACCCAGTTCAGTTCTCTGCCAGCTTTACGAAACATAAAGAAAATGGGATTTAGAACCTACTTTGTAATAACAAATGTTCTTTTATATAAATCTTTTCATTCTATTAAACTTTTTGGCAGACAATTTGAAATTATGTCTTTAAAAACAATTTATCAAAACAGCGCTTCGGCCGCAACGTCGGTAATACCAACGCTGCAGGCATTGTGCGATATCTATACTGTTGACATTTGTTGTGTTTGTAGAAGAGAAATTTTCGTCCTCTTGTGTTTCTTGTTGCATAAGAAACAGTGTTGCCACACTTTTTGACAAATTTCTAACTTTGATTTTTTTTTTTTTGGCCAAAGGGATCGACCACTGCTACCAAACCCCAAGTAATTCGATTGTGCATGAAAGTCTTTAGCGGAACTTTGTGTGGCTGTATTTACTTGTTTAATATTATATAAATACAATGGAAAATCGTAAATAGGTTTTCAAATTCTGGGTGGGCTAAAATTTTTCTGGGGGTCTAAGCCGCCTCCCAAGAGGCCTTCCAACGCCTATGACTTTATTTTGTATAATGTAAATGAAAGCAGAAGAAACTTTTCATAATTTAGACCGAACGATTTTCTCTTTACCTTTAGTTCAGTTTTTCTTTCCAGGCAGCTTGTAATTTCGTAAATGGCAGTAAACAAATTATCACCTCAAGGCTATTGCAAGAGTAAAATGTTATTTTTGGACGGGAAACGCGGCACATGTTTATGTTTGGCGAGAAAACAACATTTTAGGGACCAAAAATAACATTGTCCTCTGAAATATGTGATCATATTCCTTTCTCTATATGTTTCAAGAATCTCAAAATGTGGCAAATACACTGTAGTACATTTTTCACATAAAACAGTTTACTTTTTAGCCTGTGCATCAGCATTATAGCCTAACTTTAATTTGGCGTTTGGTAGGGCTCTCAAAGAGCAATGTATGGTGTTTTTTTTTCGACTAAATACAGCTACCATCTGTTTTTCTGCCAACTCTCCAGAACTACGATGAATTTCTATTAAATTACAATATTTATTTAATAAATCTTACAGACATGTAACAAAATAGTCAATTTAACAATTTTAAGTACTTTATATCCGGTGGTACTGAATTGGCGGATTGGTGGATTACTTATCCAGACGCACTATGATACTCTCCGTTGGCCCAATGTGGAAGTCACTGAAATATATTTTATCATTACCATCGTGCAGCATCAAAATGCCACTGTAGAATTTCGACGTCATGTCCAGAGTCATTCGTATCTGCCCGAAATTCGAAACGGAAACAAACGCATTGCGTCTGGGATATATTCTCTCAACTATCAGTATATCGTCGCCACTGCGTCTGATGACTGTGTTGGGGAGCACGGTTTCTCCTTTGCAAATGGCATTTTTGTAAATGGATGGAGATCGGTCCCGCAACGCAATCATGCGCGACACCAATGTGTAGTCATCAAATTTGGCTCCTGAGGACTTGGGAAGCCATGGCAGCGTTTCCCGATTGGTAAATTGTTGAGTAGAATTGTGTGACCATTGCATGGTGGCCAAGTGATGCAAATGTTTTGTGTCATTGTGCTCATTCATGTGATCGTTGACAGCTCGCAAACCTATTTCATCCCCGTAGAATATATTTGGCGTTCCGGGTAACATTAGTTGCATTAGAGTGGCTGTTATAGTAAAATTGGCACTTGTGTTGTCTCTGGCCAACCTTGGTTTATCCACACTACCCAGTGACCAGTGAATCCAAACACCTGGATCTTTAGGCGCTATTTCGGATGTTAGAAGCTGATTTATACGCTCCTCCAAGTATGTTGTACCATTGAAGACATTAAGATATACATCGACGAGGTCGACATGTTGCAGAACTAGATCTCTCTGTGCCCTGTTCAGTTTATGCAAAACCTCTTCACTTATTATGAGAACGCGCTCATTGCCCAGTATGTCTTTCCACTCTGCCATGTGGTATGCAATATCTTCCAAATCGGAAAAATGCTCTAGGCCCTTGACGTAGAAACCATCGACACCAAACTTGATCCAATGCTTCAGGGCTGTGGTAATGGTATTCACGGTTATAATTGGTCTTGGTGTGGTCGTTGTTATATCCTCCCCTTCCGAGATATTAAGAGCCGTACTAGCCAATACTTTAACCATGCTGGAACCCTCTGACTTACCCAGCTCTTTCAGATAGGGATATAGGGGCAAATCCAAAACTAAAGACATATTTCGGGCTTGCAGAGATTGGCTCAGTTGCTGAACATCCTCCAAGGTTCCGAGAATCTTGGAAATTTCAAGTAGGTTCGTAACGTTGTTAAAATCGTCCGGGTAGTGAGGTGATGGAAATATCGAATTCAAACGAACGGCAGACACGCCCAAAGAGTTGATGTAGTCAATGCGTTTGACAATACCACGCAGATCTCCAATACCATCATTATCCGAGTCTTGGAAACTTGCCGGGAAGATTTCATAAAATACACTACCTCGGTACCACATGGTTCTACCAAAGCGAAAGAGAGGTAAAATTAGTCATGGTGCTTACCCCACCCAGCATCCGCTACTTACTTGGGATTGCACACCTTTGGCAGAGTTATAATCATGGCAACAACCACGGCACACATGGCCAACAAACTGGACATGAAAACGAAAAAAGTGCATTTTCTGATCAGTGGCCAATTCCATGAGACGAATGATGGTGTATCCTTTCCAAGTTGTAAATTTCCATTGGGCCCATGTCCATTAGAGTCCTACAAAAAGAGACAAGGTACAAAATTATAACATTACCATATACCATAAAATATTGTTCATGTATTTTCATATTAATTGGAAATATTTTTACTAATTTATCAAACCATTTTTCGTTTATTTACACCCATAATACACTGCTCCCACCATAAGATAGCTTAGGGGAATGACTGGATGAGTTTGTGCGACCAACAATACTGTTTATAATTGGTGTTAATTTAAGCTCTCCACGCCAATTTCAAAACAGATATTCATAGTAGTATACCCTACACCACAATATGATCGGATTACAATCATTTTGATATGAATGAAAATGTACCCATCCGGTTTTCCAGTTTTCAGAATGATCGGTTTTGGAACAATTAAAGAAAAACTGATTGTTTAGGTAGGTAGGTTTTCATTAATATTCGCACCCTCAAAAAAAAATCGCTTCTGTAACATATACTCCCAAACACATTTTGCTTCAAGCATATACATTTTTGGGTATTGCCCAAACTTTTATATATTTCATTTCTTCCAATATATAATATGTTTGAAAGCATATTTGTCTAAGCAATATAATATATTTGGGTAGTCTAAGTTCCAAACATTATGTGTTTTTCCATCCAAATTCAATAATGTTGTCTTCCAAAAAAACTATATGTTATAATGTGAACATATAATATGTTTGGAAATATTTTGAACCCAAAAATATTATATGCTTAGAAGAATTTTCTCCCAAAGAAGATTGTGTTCAAAAATTTTTTCTGCCTAATTGTATATTCCCTCCCATTTTTCTCACTTCCACGAGTTTTTGTAGTTCTTAGCACCTTTTTCTGTAATACAAACATTGTAGAAGAAATTATTCAATTTTATAATTATTTAAAATTTTATCTTTTGCCGGACGGGGACCACACAGTTTGTAAGCCAGCTCACTATCCACTGGGCAACGTAGCTGTTATGGTCATCAAAAGATAATTATCGTTATAAGTTATATTTATATAGCATAGCTTGCGGCGCCCACGAGCCGATGCAAACATAACATTGTTTAACAACATAACATTGTTAAACATACATTTGTTGGCGGCGTGGAGCAGTGGTTGGTACTTGTGTTGAAGCTAGTTCAACAACACTTTTTTTTTCAACATACATTGTTTCTATAACCCATTGTCTATAAATGAATTTCTTTACTTGAATTAAGCCATTAACGTTTTTACTTTAAAAGTATCTAACAATTAATTTGAATTTATTTATATATGGCAACCCTTTATCCAATTGAACCAACTATGAAGTATAGCTTTCACTCAATCGGATAAAGGACCACCATTTTAACCAACTTTCCAATTGAATTTCGTATCGCTAGAAATGGCTTGAGTTAATGAAGCTTCACTTGTGCTACAGCAACTCAAGCGGTAAGGAGCTGAAATCTCATCAATAAAGTCACTTGTATGCCATATTAAAACGAAACCCTTTTGCCTTTTTCTTTATTGCTTTGAAAACTACCATAAATTTATTACAATTGTGGGAGTTTTCAAATATACTTACAGTCCACTTCTGCAGATATCCCACAATTGTTCATGGTCCTTCTGAACCTTCAAAGAACTGGAGAAAAATCTTAAAATTGTTGGAAAAATTTGGATCACGTTCGAATAACCAATTTACGTAACATATCATTGTGAAAAGGCAATATGGAAAAAAGGTACGTAAATTTTATTTGATTTGTGAACGGCTAGATATGAGTGTTAAAAGAAACTTAAGCTCCTGTGCTTGATTATACTTCAAAGTGGTGAACTTTTCTTTGTCAGTCCAAAGCTTAGATATCAGTGGTTTCTTTACTGTATTGAGCAGCTTTTCGTTGATGCTTGCACAAAGTCTGTAATGTTAATGTAATTTCTTCACGAGACACTTAAAAGATAAGTGCTTTCCACGAAAGCACAACCTTTTTTATATTAGTACAAAAACTATATCTTATGCTTCACGAGCATTTCAGTTGTTATAATTGTTGTTATCATGCTTCACGAGCAGATCCCAGGTTATCAAACTAATAACATTAATAACGATTGAAAAATTAAACACAAAACGATTTGATTAGAAAATTATTGATGCACATCAAAAAAAAAAAAAATCTCTTTCCTTAACATATGACTATTTCTCTTATTTTCTAATAATTGTCATTCGGCAAAAAGTAAAGAGACCTTCTACTTGCTATGCAAATCTCTTTTTCCCAAATACCTACAATAAAGCAATAACTACCATTAATGCATCCCGCAACCATCTGCAAATAAATCAAGGCAACACTGCAAGAGCGTTGAACTAGTACAGTGCTAACAGTGGCCGCAATAATCTCCACCAAATACTCTGCCACAAACTCCAGACAAAATCAAATACAAGAACATCATCCTCGTTATTACTTTTTTATTCTTCGTCGAGAACCCCCTCTCACACTTCACTCGATAGATTTACCTTGATCGCCCATCTTTCCCACACGTAGTCTATTGTCTTCAATTGTTTTAAAGAGCGTCTTTTAAAGAGTTGTTTTAAAGAGCATGGCCAAATAAAAGCATCTTACATATGCAAGTAGATCTTCCACGACAGCGGTGAACATTTGTGTGGTCAGACATACCTCTTTTAGTCAATGTTATGCTGTCGAGTAGTCGGATGACCAAACAGAGAAGAATGGAAATTAAATTAAATGCTTTGTAAAGACTTAATAAACAAGAAAGTGTGAAAAGAAGTGCCATTAGGAAGAAATATTTTTACAAACAGGAAAAAGAAACTATAAGAAATTAAAGGCGAAGACGAGGATGAACATTTTTTTATTTTTCCGGCAACGCTGAATATTTTGATTGAGTTATTTTAATTTAGTTTGGCGTTCTAATGCCATAGGTATGGTTCCATTGCTTTAAATGATTCAATAACTCATTTGTCGTACATCAAACATAAAAAATATATTAATATTAAAGGCAGCATTGGTGGCGTTATATTATACCATTGCCTCACTTAACGGAGGGCATTTCGTACATAACAAATTCTTTAATATCCAGTGGTGGTAAAAAAGAATACAAAATCTAGTCTTGTGTCGTTCCGGAACGAACTAGTTCCAATGAACGGTTCACTAAAAGGAACGATTGCCACTAGTTCCATCTCTTTCATCTTCATCGTTCCTTTTGTCATTTAGTTTTATGTTCAACTTACGTTCCATAGTTCCGCGGATCGCAATTTGATTTTTTGACTTTTGCTTGAGCTATATGACAATTTATTCATTTTGGCGCGTATGTATATTAAATCATTGATTAGTATGCTGCTATTCAATAGAATCATTAGTTCCATTTATTGTGAAGAATACACAAAAAAATCTTAATTTCTTGCAATGACTTTAGTTACTTCTTTAAATTTTCCATTCATTATTTTTTCTTCCTATAAACTATTTTTTTCTATAAACTATTTTGAGTAATTTTACTCAATTTTTAATATTTTTGTATCTTTCATTTGACCACGAATTTCGTTGCACAAAGTAAACAATGCCATCTCTGCTTTTAGTAGATGACAGTGATGACAAATATAAAAAGCTGGAACGAAAAGGAACGATGGAACGATTTGAAGGAACTAGTTCCTTTGTACAAAAGGAACGACGAGTCCGAATCACTATGGTGAACGATTTTGCCCAAGACTAACAAAATCCCATAACTGTACATTGGTCATTTTCAAAACAAACACCTAGCCTAGTGTGGCTGTTGCGGGGAGCAGGTAGGTGGATGTATGGTATAGAGATAATATTATTTTGCTCTCAGTTATTTATTTTAAAGGTTGCTTGCTCATTATCTCGTCTCTCTCGCTATATTTATGTCAATATCGTAATTTGCGTTGCCACTTGTCTCGAGGAAACAGGGCAACGTAGTTTAATTCGTGGGTCAAATAGACAAGAGTGCTAATTGCAAATTTAGTTGCTTCACTGGTGCAAAACTATTAGTTTCGTTATTAAGTACACTGAGGATTTTTTATAGTTGAAATCCGAGTACGAGATTTGCTTATCCTAGGAGACGTATTTCTCTGATTTGGAGTTTTTTTGTTTCTTGTCCAAAAGTCGATAATATTCTTAATAATGTCCATTTGTTCATATGGTTAAGTGATTCGACTTAGAACTGAGTATTTACATGAGAGGAAAATTTGTTGGACTAAGACCAACTTGGATGTAATAATTCTGATTAAGACCAACTTGGCTATAATAAATCTGATTTTTTCGAAATTAGTGAAATCGTTCTTTGTAACGTTTTTTCGTCTTAATTTCGAACATTATTTGAAAAGCTGTTTATTGGAAACCCGAGTTTGAATTTATGTCCTCACTTTAATACTCTGCTTCTTTGGCGCGGAATCAATACTAAATTATTAGTGAATGGAAAGTTCCGGGCGAGTCCTTTTCAGTGTAAGATTTGTGGCAATTTAACAGATAAAATATCGTGACTTTGTTGTTATAATTATACGATTGACCTCATATTTTTGGTTGAAATTTTATTGAACTTGTAGAAAGGAGCACACTGTGCTTATTTTAATCAAGACAGACAATAGAGTCACAGAGATACACTGAAAAGATTTGGAGGAAGAGTTCAGAGACAGATAATATAATTGGGCATAAAATATTCAAACGTGTCGAAAATCCCAGTTTTTTCTCAAAAGTTTGTGAAAGTAAATCGGTGTTTTCTCACGACGATGCTTATGTTGCATTAGAATTGAAAAATAATTTTCGAAAGTTATATTACAAACGAAACTTTTACGTTGCAAAGCTGCAATATTGTTACGTTTCGTTAGTTTATGATTCAATTTTGTACCTGCAAGGAGAAAAAACGATTGAGTCTGTTCCAAAACAGACTTCAATGCCGGGAAATCAGTATTGTTTGATGAAACTTTACTACTCTTTTATGGAAATTCATTTGAATTAAGAAAATTATCAAGGAGAAATTATAAATTTCATCTGGAGTTGGAACGAAATAACACAATTTTCGTACACATTTATTTCCGTTTTATTTATGCAACATTTTAATTTATGCATCGAAGATTGAGCCAAAGGGGGCAAGGTAAAAGTCACACAGTGAAAGGAAAATATCACCGAGATGTATCCATTTCAATTTGATTGATTCAACAAGTTTATAATTGAAACAAAATCAGTCACAAAGGATCAATTATTTGATGTTGTTGACATTGGTTCTAGATATTATCATTTTCATAATTGGAGACATTCAATTGGAAACTAATTGAATCAATTAATTTCGTGGTTGAAAAAAAAAAAAAATATTTTTTTTCTCTGCGATACAAATTAGGAACTTTTTCGGAAAATATTCTCCACTTTGGACATTGAAGTTTTATGAGTTCTGAAATAATTTGCTTAGTAGCGAGAGAGAGAGAGAGAGTGTGAGAGGAAAGAAAGAGTGTGTGGAAAGAGATTTGCCAGCGGGTCATTAAAATTATTGAGACGACACACGGAATTTGGAAAACTATTATACTAGTGCCCGAGAGATCACATCAATAATTGTTCCTATCCTACAAGCACAAGAATACATAACCGAACAACGGATTTGAATTTAACGAGGAATTCGTATACTTGTGTAAAGAATTGGTGAGTCCCAATTTTTTTTCTACTATACATATTTTATGAATAACTAAACCTATATGGTATAATATAACACATGGAGAAATTGTCCAGAATTTAAAAGTGACTAAGTATTAAGTCCCTATATTTATTCTATTATTACACGATTATCTACCAATACATAACAATACCTCCTTCGGGAATCAAATATTAATTTTCGAACATTCGATTTGGCATTGGCTTATGTCTAACTTTATCGAATCGAGTTGGAATTTATATTGAGAATTTGTCGTTGAGGCGGTTTCTTGAGTTTGGAAAAAAAACTTTAAATCGAATTGAAATTTAACATTTCAAATTTATCATTAAAAAGTTGTCCTGAAATTGGAAGGAATGGTTTAATCGAAATAAACTTAGGTTAAAATTTGCCACTGGAAAGTTTAATCTAATTTGGATTTGACGAGGAATCATTCTTACATTGAATTGAAATACAATAATTCATATTTGGCGTTGGAATCTTCCCTTATATTCGATCTGCATATACATCTTTGTTTTCTGTGCTAATTTGTTTGGTTAATAAACATATTCTTTATTAATTTGAACCTTAATTGAAATTTAATCGTATATCGTTTCTTTTGTCTATATTTTTGAGCAAACGTTCATTTGTTCTAGAAATATAGTTCACCGATATTTTTTCAATTAAAATCGTAATTAAAGTTGAAGGGGTATCCAAATTAACTGGAATCTGTGAACGATTATATTCGTAATCGCGACGATTTAAATTGAAAATTAGTTTGGTGATTGGAACCAAAGAAATATTTTTTTTCTGTGTGTTGAGTTATCACTCGGAACTTGATTCGTGACACTAACTTGTTTCTTTATCTAGAGGAAGTCGTATAATACCCGAAGAGGAAAATAAATCAATCAGCATTTATAGTGTGTTATACATCTTCCGTTGGATTAGCTTGGTTACATTTTCATAGAATAAATTTTGCGCGAATTTAAATTCTCTCTAGTTTTCCTTGAAAAAAATGGCTTCACAAAAGTTTATTTTTTTCTCAGACCAAGTTGTTACCTTTTGTGCAAACTTTGCTAGCCTGGAGGAAAAGCCAACCAGAACATCAAGTTTGCAAGTCGAACTTGATGATTTGGAACGACAATGGCGTCAGCTGGTAAAGATATATGAAGTTGAGATGACTGAAACCCCTGATAACTCAAAGGCTACTCAGGAATCGGTGCATTCTAAGTTTCTGGAATCCAGTAGGGCATATAAGGAATGCAAGGCCCTAATTCTTGACTTAATACAAGATCAAGAAAAGAAGATAGTGGGTTCAGCTGTTAACTTGGATATGGGATCTAGAGATCGTGAGGATGCTGGATTCTTATTGAAGGTACCTCCCTGTGACACCGAGGTATTTAGTGGCGGATATGATAAATGGCCAAGTTTCAGAGATATGTTTTCGGCCATTTATATCAAACATCCAAGATTATCCCCAGCTCAAAAATTATTTCACCTCAGGGCCAAGACTCGAGGAGAAGCAAGCCAAATTGTCAAGCAATTTCCTTTAACCGACGATAATTTCAATTTGGCTTGGGATGCTCTGAGTCACCGGTACGAGAACAGGCGAATATTAGTCAATCATCAATTACGTAAGATTTTCGAAATCGAGCGCGTTACTTCTGAGAAGGGAAAATCGTTGCGCAACCTGCAATACACTATAAATAATTGTTTGTCTGCCCTGAAAACTTACAATATTTCGATAATCTCATGGGATCCTCTGTTAGTATATTGGGTGTCTTCCAAACTCCCAGAGGAAACATTGGCAGCTTGGGAGAATTCATTGGATGATCATAAGCAAATGCCAACATGGCACCAGTTAGACGACTTTATAACTAAACGTTTGGGTATGTTGGAATCTATATCGGATATTAGGAAACCTATAGCAGCACCACCGGTTACCCAGAAAACTCAAACCTATCATGCAAAAACTGAAACAAATTATAAGTCCTGTAAAATGTGTAAACAAACTCATGTTTTAAGGAACTGCCTGAGATTTAAATCTTTGTCCCATACCGAGAAAAGGAAATTCGTGTTAAACCATAAAGGGTGTGAGAATTGCCTTTCTTTCTCCCACATCACTCAAAACTGTCAAAGTGATAAGGTTTGTCAAAAGTGCCAAGAACCTCATCACACACTTCTTCATCCCGAATCTGTTTTCTCTGGGGACCATGGTCAGTTGAACCCACAGGCAAATGCATTTCATGTTGAGACTCAACAAGTAGAACAACCAACCACATCTGCTGCGGCATACAATGTTTCACAAAATGTTCAAAGTCACTTTGCGAAATCAGGCGAAGGAACGATCTTACCCACAGCTCTAATTGACATCGCACACCACGGAAATAGTTTCACGATCAGAGTTTTCATTGATCAAGGGTCTCAGGAATCTTTTATCTCCTCAAGAGTTATTAATAGATTTTCGATTCCAACGAAGAAATCGATGACGACAATTTCTGGCCTGGGCGGAACTATTTTGGAAAATTCGTCAAGAATTTGTCACCTTACGTTAAAATCTCGGAAATCAAGTTTCACACATTCCGCGAATGTTATAGTCATTTCCAGTTTAAACCAACTAATGCCTGCAACCTCTACTTATATATCTAATTGGTCTGAGTTGAATCGGTTGGATTTAGCTGATCCGAACTTTTCGAAACCGGCGCAAATTGATATGTTACTGGGAAGCGACATATTGCCATATATATTAAAGACTGGGATTAAGAAAAATGTTTCCAGAAATTTATTAGCCCAGGAAACAGAATTCGGGTGGATAGTTAGTGGTAAACCAGCATGTCGCACGGTAGAAACATTTGCTTCTTGGGTAACCTCTCCTGATACACTGAATGAAGAACTTAAACGGTTTTGGGAAATAGAAAATGTGATGTCTGACACACCTCTTTCTGAGGAAGACAAATGGTGTGAAGAGTTTTATAGAAGGACAGTAAATCGTCGGTCTGATGGCAAATATGTCGTCAGATTACCATTTAAGCAAAATATACCATCGAATATGGTGCTTGGATCATCACGAAAAGCAGCCTTGGGTCAATTTTTGAGGATGGAGAAAACTCTAAAGAAAACTCCTGAACTAGAACAAGAATATAACAAGGCTCTTTCAGAGTATGTACAACTAGGTCATATGGCACTTACAAATAATATGGAGATAAATCGAGGTTCCCAAGTCTTATCGTTTTATCTACCACATCATGCGGTGGTTAAACCAGATAGAACATCAACCAAAGTACGAGTTGTTTTCAATGCTTCGAAGAAAACCACATCTGGATTTTCTCTAAATGATGTTCTATATACCGGCCCTGCGAAACAAAACGATTTAATGAATGTCATATTGAATTGGAGATTTTTTAAATACGTTTTCAACGGGGATATCCAGAAAATGTATCGTCAGATCTGGATTCATTGCGATGATCAACAGTATCAAAGAATTCTGTTTCGCCCTTCACCGTCTGACCAAGTTCAAGACTTTTGCTTAAAAACAGTAACGTTTGGTGTTAATTGCGCGCCATATTTGGCGATTAGAACTCTACTCCAACTAAGTGAAGATGCGAAAGAATCTCATCCAACGGCATCAGCCATATTGCAGAATCAAATATACGTCGATGATGTTCTATCTGGAGCTCATTCTTTAATGGAAACCAAATCAAATCTTCTGGAACTTATTGATTTGTTAAATTCAGGCGGGTTTCCACTAAAGAAAATAACAGCAAATCATTCTCAAATTCTAGAAAATTTGCCCCCGGAGGATCTTCTTGATGAAGATTTCTTAAAAATAGAGGATGCTAGTGAGACAAAAACATTAGGTATTAAATGGAACGCAATGTCAGATCTCTTCTTCTACAATGTCGCGAAGATTGATAAACCCTCTTCGCCTATAACCAAGCGTAAAATTCTTTCAATTGTTGCAAAGCTTTTTGATCCAGCCGGTTGGTTAGCTCCTATCATAATAGTAGCAAAAGTCTTGATGCAGCAACTTTGGATTGATGGTACTGACTGGGATGAAGAAGTCAAACCACAATCATTAGAAAAATGGAATTTGTTTATTTCGAACTTTGATGAAATACGAAATATACGAATTCCTCGCTGGGTCAAATTCACCCCTGACGGTAAATTTCAACTGCATGGATTTTGTGATGCCTCAGAGAAGGCTTATTGTGCATGTATTTATATCCGATCGATATCTCCGGAAAATGTTGTATCCTCGCACTTGCTTGTTTCAAAGAGTAAAGTTGCCCCATTGAAAACGATAAGCTTACCCAGATTGGAGTTGTGTGGAGCCGCACTACTTAGTAAACTTCTGAAATCCATATGCAAGAATCTGAGTTTGCCCCATAATGAAATGTATCTCTGGTCAGATTCTACTATCACTTTAGCTTGGCTTAGCAAACCACCGTACCAATGGAAAACATTTGTTGCAAACAAAATATCCGAAATTCTTGATAACGTTGGTAATGCTAATTGGAGACATGTTCCAACCGCTGATAACCCAGCTGATATTGGCACAAGAGGAGTAACAGCAGTAGAATTGGTAGCTAATGATCTCTGGTGGTATGGACCAAGCTGGCTAACGAAAGCCCCAGAATTGTGGCCAAAAACAACTTTGCCAATGGAATCATCTTTAGAGAAGAAAGTTACTTCCCATCACACTCAAATACAATCGGATGAAATTCTAGAACGTTTCTCTTCATTTGATCGAGCCTTGCGTGTAATATCTTATATATTTAGATTTATCAGAAAATGTCAAAAACGAATTTTACCAGATATGGTGAAAGACTTTATTACTACGGATGAAATAACGTTTGTAAAGCGCCGATTGATAATGATTGCACAGGTAACATATTATCCGTCGGAATATCAGGCGCTTGAATCCAAGAGAACTATCAGCTTGAAAAGCCGTCTATTAACATTAAATCCATTTCTCGACGAGAACCACTTACTGCGAGTCAATGGACGTTTGGCTAATTCGGATATGAATTATAACGAAAGACATCCAATAATTCTCCCTGAGAAGTCTCGTTTTTGCAAACTCTTTATTGACTTCACACATAAAATCTTGATGCACGCAGAACATCAAAGTATGCTACGTGCTATACGCCAAGAATTTTATGTAATTCGATTGAAAAATTCTGTTCGTCAATGCATAAGAAATTGTCGATCCTGTGCCATATATAAGAATCGAATTCGAAATCAAATCATGGCTGCTCTGCCAGTTGAAAGATGTACATTTTCACTACCGTTCACGAATACCGGTATCGATTTCGCTGGCCCATTCGAGCTCAAGACATCACGACTGCGAAACGCAAAAACTCAGAAAGGTTATGCTGCGATATTCGTCTGTTTGTCGACACGTGCAATTCATTTGGAAGTATGTTCTGATTTGTCGTCTGAAGCTTTCTTAGCTACGTTTAGTAGATTTGTAGGTAGAAGGGGATTCCCAAATAAAGTCTTTTCCGATAATGGAACCAACTTTGTTGGTGCGAATCGTACATTGACTCAGGAATATAAGAATTTTATACGGTCTTCTGAAAAGGCTTTAATATCAAAATATAATCTCCATGGATTTACCTGGGTCTTTATACCACCTCATGCTCCTCATATGGGAGGCTTATGGGAAGCCGGTGTGAAGAGCATGAAAACACATCTTAAGAAAGTTGCGGGGGCTTATAAATACACCTTTGAGGAGTTTTCCACATTGTTGATTCGGATCGAAAGCATATTAAATTCTCGTCCGCTTTCTCCGATGACTGAAGATCCGAATGAGCTTGCTCCACTGACACCCGGCCACTTCTTAAGGGGAACTGCATTAACTGCTATTCCCGAAGAAGTTTCCGATAATCTCACCTTAATTAATCGTTGGCAAAGACTTAAGCTCATCCAAAAACATTTTTCCAAGCGCTGGAAAAATGAATATATTAGTGATCTACAACGTCGTTATAAATGGAAATCTATTCAGAAAAATCTAAAAAAAGATGACTTTGTAATCGTGCGGGATGATAATTTGCCTCCAACGGAATGGCGTCTTGGTCGTATAGAAAAAGTTTTCCAAGGAACCGACTCGAATGTACGTGTGGCTGAAGTCCGAACTCAAAATGGAGTAATCGTTCGCCCTTTAGTCAAACTATGCATATTACCGAGTGCTTAATATATTTATATCTAGCTTCCGTTCACCGTTCACATATCAAATAAAATATTTACGTTTCAGCATTGCTTCTAGCGTACCAAAATGTCGTATCTGCCAAGAAAGACATTTTTTGAAAGACTGCTTAAAATTTTCGAACATGACTGTGGTCGAACGACGAGAGACGGCGAGGAAAAAGAACTTTTGCTTCAACTGTTTATGTTCCTCGCATACTCGGGACAGGTGTCCATCAAGAAGGTCTTGTCTGGTCTGCAACGGCTCACATCATACAATGCTACACACGGACAACAACCGGAAATCAACAGCTCGACCCGCCACGTATACAACACAAACCAAACATGCTGCTTCTAAAAGGTCTCCACCCATCAAACACCCATCCGGGAAAAAGGAAACTCACAGACGAACTATCGATGAAACAAGACGCAATGACAATCCTGAAAAAGCATCCGCTTCCCACAAAAAACCTTATGTCAGCGACCGTCTCAGCTCCAGGAACAAAACTCATGTGTTCTTGCCCACTGCAATGGCTAAGGTTTTGACACCGCAGGGGCCGCAGAAAACCCGCTTAATAATTAATTCTGGAGCATCGCAGACTGTCGTGAAAACCGACTTTGTCGAAAGATTACGTCTGCCTACAACCAGGAAAGGAAATCGGTATTATTGCACTCTTAACCTCTTGTCCTATCACGATAAATCGGCAAAGGTGCAAATCACCGGAGAAGTGCGAAGCCAATTGAATACCACCTTCCCCGAGACCACAAATGATAAACGCTTGACAACTTTATATAACCACTTGGTAGATTTAGCCGATCCTCATTTTTACCATCCCACCAATATCGAAATAGTGTTGGCCAACGACCAAATTCCAAGAATTCTTCGAGCGGGTCTAATCCAGACGTCTTCATCAATGCCAATTGCCCAGAGTACTGTTTTTGGATGGATCATATCGGGAGCATGTCACTACTAAGTTGCAATGCTGCAAGAGGGGCGGCATGTTGAAGCTAGTTCAACAACACTTTTTTTTTCAACATACATTGTTTCTATAACCCATTGTCTATAAATGAATTTCTTTACTTGAATTAAGCCATTAACGTTTTTACTTTAAAAGTATCTAACAATTAATTTGAATTTATTTATATATGGCAACCCTTTATCCAATTGAACCAACTATGAAGTATAGCTTTCACTCAATCGGATAAAGGACCACCATTTTAACCAACTTTCCAATTGAATTTCGTATCGCTAGAAATGGCTTGAGTTAATGAAGCTTCACTTGTGCTACAGCAACTCAAGCGGTAAGGAGCTGAAATCTCATCAATAAAGTCACTTGTATGCCATATTAAAACGAAACCCTTTTGCCTTTTTCTTTATTGCTTTGAAAACTACCATAAATTTATTACAATTGTGGGAGTTTTCAAATATACTTACAGTCCACTTCTGCAGATATCCCACAATTGTTCAACTTGATATAAATGAAATGGACTGAGTTCAAATCATATATTTATATATTTATTAATTTATTTAATCAACCAACGCCCTATAGGACAATATATATTATATATTATTTTTTTATTGCAAAAATAAAAATTTTGTAACAAAAAAAGGTTTTTGTATACAAGTTTGAAATTTTCGAAGAAATTCAAAAACTCTTACAAAAGAAGAACGTGGAGTCGAGTATATATATACATATTTTTCCTAAAGTTAACGATAACCATTCAAAAGCACATAATATTTAAATTCTAAACCATAATTTTACAATATATTTATAATACAATTTGCCGAAAAAAGTTATAATGTTATTCTGGTTTTACCGTTTCGAGTTTTGCCGCTAAAATGAGAAATAATTTTCGTGGCAAAACTCGAACTCAATGTCCGCTTTTATTTTCGAAAGTACCCGTCAACTCCTCTTGGACTACTTATTAATAAAGAGGAACCAAACTTTGTTTTTATAGATCTTACTGTTTAATTTTTCACTGTTTCCCAATGTTTTCATTTCACTGTCACAACTCTAAAAAGAGTACACTGAAAAAAATATTGTCGTGAGACCAAAGATTCCATGTCCTTAAAATAAGAATACAAATTTTGCTTAGCTTAAAAGACGCATTTCTCTAATAAAAAGTTTTTTTCCATGTTCAAAAGTCGATAAACTTTTCAATGAAGTCGCGTTGTCCTTATAATTAAGTGATTTGACTTGAAAATGGGTATCATAACATGAAAGAAAAAAAAATTTGGACTAAGGTCAACTTGACTTTAATAATTCAGAAAAATTCGTTAAAATTAATGAAATTGTCTTTAAATTTGTTGCATTTTTGCATCTTGACTACAAAGCAAAACTCGTTAAAAAAATGGGACATGTTTTCAACACTTTATTTTAAAGAGGTTTTTTACTTGAAACATAGCATAATTTCTACTGGAAGTCTTGTTTTTAACGGACTTTTATAGCGTATGAAAAAAACTGAAAAAGCGAAAAATTAAAATTTGCTTCATAGAGTCAAATATACAAAACCCACATTTAAAAGAGAATTGTGTCTTAAAAGTATCCTTACTTGAATTCTCCGCTTCATTGGCTCGGAATCAATACCAAAATTGTTAAAGTAGAGACACAATCTTTGGAACCGGGCATGCTTTTTTTCAGTGTATAGTGTCCTTTCGTTTTTTATGAAGATCCCTTTAATTACCTTTGTTTGAATATTTTGACTTACTCGTCCTACGTTCCGATTTGTTTTGACGAAACAAAAAAAAAAATTGTGCCCGTAATGCGAGAATGATAAACAAAACTCATGCTCTTTTTGTCAAATGTCTTTTCTCTTGGTTACGAATGAATTTTCTCTCCGAATACTCATTTTAATATTTTTACTTAGGTTAGGTTAGGTGGCAGCCCGATGTATCAGGCTCACTTAGACTATTCAGTCCAT
The DNA here is from genome assembly GCF_050003625.1 of Haematobia irritans. Taxonomy (NCBI): domain Eukaryota; kingdom Metazoa; phylum Arthropoda; class Insecta; order Diptera; family Muscidae; genus Haematobia; species Haematobia irritans. The sequence goes on from NC_134398.1 coordinate 82,955,157, forward strand.
TGTGATACCACATTGGTGAACTTCTCTTTTTACTTAAGCATATACAATTTTTGGCGAAGACTTATATCACAACATATATATGTTTACTCCAAATTTGTAAATTTATACTTGTTTATATTCACACTTAATATTTTTCAAATCTTTAATGAAATTTTCTTTGTGTATATATATTTTTAAGGCGCCATTTGGTTACTTTCATTATTTTACTTCCAGCATACATTTCATGTCTCTCTTTCTAAACACATATATGTTTATAGTCTATTTCTAAATTAATATATGTTTGCATCCAAGCATATTATATTTACAAACATTTTATGTCCCAAACATAATATGTTCTAAAATATTAACATATATGTCCCAAACATGTTATGCTAGTTTATGAACATTATATGCTTGCACTTAAAAATATTGTGTTTAAAAATTTGAGTCCCAAACATATAATTTTTACACCCAAACATGTGAAAAATAGTCTTTTTCGTCCGTGCGCTTACTACCTTTGTTTGCAACGGCTAAGCTACTGGCTAAAATATCGGAACTTTTATACACTTTTGTCTTCACACATTTTAAAGATTTTTATACAAGTTTTGTCAACGTATCTATACGAAAAACCAGCTTTTCGACATTATTAAACATGAAGTTAAAGTATCGGTCTTGCTTTCATATTGAAGCTGATTTGAGATGTGTTGTATAATGGACATAAAAATTGCCCAATTTCCCTCTAATTGGTAAACTCTTTTATATTAATATTCATTAAAATTATTATTTGTAATTTGTTTTAATAAATGCCATTTTTGTTTTTAATCACCACAGAAAAAATATCACCAAAATACTGAAAACTGTTTCGATTACAAAATTAATTGATACAATTAACTTTTGAATCAATTAGGTCAATGCTTGAATATTTTTAAATTTTCAATTAAAAAATTAGTTGGTACAATTAAAATTTTAATCAGACTAGGAAGTCAGATAAAAAAATTATTGAAACGTTTATTGATAAAAAAAGTTTTTTAATCAAAATAAAAACCTAAGTCAAAGTGATTGAAAATAGTAACGTCTTTAATTAAAAAATTATTTGATACGATCAGTTTTTGAATTAAATTAAGATTATGTTCGAATTAACAATTTATTCAAACAATATAATTGATATCGATTGTAAAACTCAATTAATTGTTAAAGTTATTTAATTAATAAGTTTAACTAAAAAATTAATTAATTGTTTTTTGCAATCAAGATCAATTAAAATCTTAATTGAAATTTTCAAATCAGACCAATTAATTTTTTAATCAATTAGTTTTCTATGTCCAATTAATTGATAATATCATTTTCGTGATTGAAGATATTTACTTAAAAAATTAATTGGATCAAATAATTTCGTGATTGAATCAGAAAACATTTTTTTTTGTTTTTTGGTAAACAAAATATGTTTTTGTGAAATGTGTGGTGGGCATAACGAAATTGATAAAGATTTTGGGCTGTTAAAATAAAGTATTGAAAAAAAACATCTTTGAGTTGAGATGCAAAAGGTCAACAAATTAAAAGTTATCAGAATTATTAAAGACAAATTGAGCTTCGTAAAACAAAATTTTCTTTCATGTAAAGATATCCAGTTTTAAATAGAATTAATTAACTATAAGGCCAAAACGACTTCATGGAAAAGTTTATCGACTTTTGGACAAGGAAAAAATCTATATTATAGAAATGCCTCACCTACATCCTCACAAAAAATCGCTTCTGTAACATATACTCCCAAACAAATTTTGCTTCAAGCATATACATTTTTGGGTATTGCCCAAACATTTATATGTTTGATCTCTACCAATATATAATATGTTTGAAAGCATATTGGTCTAAACAATATATGTTTGGGTAGTCTAAGTTCCAAACATTTTGTATTTTTGCATCCAAATTCAATAATGTTGTCTTCCAAAAAACAATATGTTATTATGTGACCATATAATATGTTTGGAAGCATTTTGCACCCAAAAATATTATATGCTTAAAAAAAATTCTCCCAAACAATATTGTGCTCAAAATTTTATTTATTTATTTATATATTTACAATCATAATGAATTATGAAAATAAACAGGTAATATAGGTGCTAACAACATAGGTTTTCGACCTGAATGCTGAAAATTTTGTTTCTGCCCAATTATATATTCCCCCACATCTTTCTCACTTCCACGAGATTTTTTAGTTCTTAGCACCTTTTTCTGTAATACAAACATTGTAGAAGAAATTATTCAATTTTATGATTTTTTTTTATTTTAATTTTACCTTTTGCCGGACGGGGATTCGAACTGCGGACCACACAGTTTGTAAGGATCAAAGAAGTAGCTGATCAATTGCCCAAGGAAAAATAAAATGTTAATTTTGTAATAACAAGCAACAACCACCAACTTAATTCAATATCGCTCTCTGTTAAATAGCGCTCCAAGCTACTAAACACATATATGTTTATAGGCTATTTCTAAATTAATATATGTTTGCATCCAAGCATATTATATTTACAAACATTTTATGTCCCAAACATAATATGTTCTAACATATTAACATATATGTCCCAAACATGTTATGCTAGTTTATAAACATTATATGCTTGCACTCAAAAATATTGTGTTTAAAAATTTGTGTTCCAAACATATAATGTTTATAGCCAAACATATGAAAAACAGTCTTTTTCATCCGTGTATGATAAGCAAAATTCGCATGAAATTTTTGGACACACAACAATATTTTTTCAGAGTAGGCAATTCCAATATTTTCTCCACAAATTTATTCGCAATGTGCAGAGTTACTCAAAATAAAAAAAAAACTGTTATTGGTATTCAAATTGTGGAGTTTTATTGTTAAGAGCTCCTTAACTGTAGCGAACCTAAATATAAATGGAGGTTCTACTGGGCATTTCAGTTCTGGCACCATGAAATAACTCTCCAAAATGAAAACTGAAACAAGTTCTCAAAAGTGGGAACATGAAGTTTTAAAGAATGGACGAAAAATATGTAAATTTGAGTGATAAATATATGTGGGGAATGCATTAAATATTATCCGACGAGAACCGTCAAAACTTACTATTTATTGAGCTTATAGAATATCAGCCCAATCCCACCCGGACAAAAAATACTGTAAAAATTATATGTTTGGAACTCAAATTTTTCATAAGCTAGCATAACTTATTCGCGACATATATGTTAATATATTAGAATATATTTTGTTTGGAACATACAATTTTTTAAATAAAATATGTGTGGATGCAAACATATATTAATTTAGAAATTGCCTATAAACATATATGTGTTTAGAAAGAGAGAACGAGAGAGTATGCCGCAAGTAAACAAATAGAAGTAACCAATTGGTGTCTTACACACAAAGAAAACTTCATTAGTAGGGTTTTCTACCAGTATATGCCTAAGGTTGAAACATAATCTGTTTGAACACTACAAACAATATTTTGTTTGGACCAATCCTGAAAATTTATATGCTTGAAGGAATTTTAGACCAACGAAGTTTTCATTTGTTATGTTTTTTTTTTGAAGCCAAACAAAGTTCGTTCCTCGCACCATTCACAAAAACGTTTTGCCCTTAATGAAACATCTGTATCAATAAGAGTATACTTGGTTGGTCAAAAATTACGTTTCGGAGGAAAGAATTATTTTTTATTTGCAGGCAAATTAAGATGATTAAAACATAAATTTGGAAGGGTGTCTTTATTACGACCCTACAAAAACGGTCTGATATAAATTGTAAAAATGTAGAAAAATCAGGTGAAAATAGCTTGGCTTGTTGAACAAGCTTCCGCTCATTTCCACTTTAAGTACAATTTTTGGATAGTTTCTCCTCTTAGTTATTTTCGCATAATGTCTAAACATGAAGTACACTGAAAAAACATTGTCGTTAGGCCAAACATTTCTTGTTCTAAAATATGGCTACGAGTTTTGCTTAGAACACCCTCAAAAAAAAATCGCCTCTGTAACATATTTCCCAAACATATTCTGCTTTAACCATATATATTTTCAGAATTTGAACAAACAAAAAAAATGTTTATACATATAATATAAATATATTTTTTCTGTTTTTTTTTTGTTCTCTCTCTGACGTTTCTAAACATATATATGTTTATACGAAATTTTGAAATGAATATATGTTTGCATATTGAGATATTATATTTAGGAAAATTTAATGTCCCAAACATGTTAGGTTAGGTATAGTGACAGTGTGATACCAGTGGTGAACTTCTCCCTGATCACTGAATGCTGTCCGAACTTAAGAACAAGAGACCTACTTTTTATAGCCGAGTCCGAACGGCGAAGCTTTGAAACCCTCAGAAATGTTACCAACATTACTGAGAGGGGAATATACATCGCTGAAAAACTTTTTGGTGTTCGGTTGAAGCAGGGATTGAACCCATGACCCTGTGTATGCAAGGCATGCTAACCATTGCACCACGGTGGCTCTATGCAACTAAGAAAGCTTTTTTGAGCAACCAAGAAAGCTTTTCTTAGCTTTGAAACACATAGAAATGTCACCAGCATTGCTAAAAGGGGATAAACTATCGTTAATTTTTTTGTTGCCTACACTGAATAAAATATTTACGTGATATTAAAGATTACGCAACCTAAATTTTAGGACGCGAAATTTACAAAATATTAAGGACAAATTTATTAAAAATAATGAAATTTTAATTAAAATAAAGTTTATACTCTTTGCTTCAATTTTTTTATTAAATTTAGGACACAAATTTTGTAAATTTGCTTCCCTCCGTTAAAGTCGCATGTCTTTGAATTAAGGCTAATTTTCCTTAAAATAAAGGAACACATTTTTGATTTAAAGAAATTGTCCTTAAATTAACTGACATATAAGTTTAGATTTAAGATAAAAACGATTTAAATCTAGGCTAAGACTTATTTTGAGGATTTAGGAAATAAGAAAATATTTTTTACTTTGAAGTATCCGTTATAATTAGGATTTTAAACTGGCATTTGTTTGTACGTGAGTACCTTTATTAATAAACCACGATAAGAGAATGAAAATTTGATATATGAGATCTGTATCCTAATTTTAATTTTATTGGTCATAGATTTAAAGCCAGATATGTCGCTACAAAATTTCTTTATTTTAAAGAAGCCGCATCTTTGGCTCGGAATCAATACCAAAATCCTTAAGGGAAGGTCAAAATATTTGGATTCAAGTAAACTTTTTTTTGAGTGTGGTCGGAACTGCGATTGAAGCTAGGACCCTTTGTATGCAAGGTGGACGGTATTCACTGCTGTGCATGGCTTAGCTAAATCTGTAGGGTACCACAAAGTCGGTTCCACACTTACTTTAGCGCTTCCTAAACCAAGTTTATTCGTAGAATTAATATGAAAAGCTTTTTAGTAATCTGGCAATGGTCAAGAGTTTTCAAGGGAAGGGTAAAAAATCATGACTATACTGTATGTGCAAACTATCAATTATACTCTCAACAGAAAAAGCTCATTGCCAATCGAATGCTAATATTTATAATCTTAATTTATTTCAAAAATTTATTTTGCTATAATTTGTTTTTATAATTTTTAAGAACCTAATAAAATTCTGTGTATTCCAAAAATGTCTCAAAAATGTTATAAACTAAATGTGCACACAAAAAAAAAATTTTCTGATTCAATCACGAAATTAATTGATCCAATTCATTTTTTAATTGAAATGTCTTCAATCACAGAAATGATAGTATCAATGTAAAACTTAATTGACAGTCAATTAAAAAATTAATTGATCCAATTAAAAAATAAATTGATACTATTAATTTGTGTGATTGATTTTTGTTTTAATTAAAAAATTTGTTAAATCAATTAAATTTTTAATTGACTATTTTTTAAAACTCAATTAAGATTTTAATTGGAAAAAATTTTGTGAAATTTTTTTCTGTGTGGGTATACACATCAATCACTGTACAAATAAGTTCAATGCAAACTAAAGCAGAATACAATTTTTATCAAAAATAGTAACAATGAAATACGACGTGGCTAATGATTAGGCGCCAATGATTTTTTTCTTTACTTTTAGGTAATTTTTACTTTTATGAGAAGGACGAATTTTTGCAGTCATTTGAACAACACATTATGTAGTCTCAAAACATGAAATATAAATTAGTTAAATTTTCCTACGATGTAGGTAATTTTTCCCATAAAACTGTTTTCTTTCTACCGGGTAATTGGCAGTACATAATATAGTAAAAAATTTCCATTTTTCAATTAAAATCATTAAAATCTTGTGTTTTATATTTTATAATATAAATAATTTTATATAATATTTATTTATAATTTAATATATGTGTGAACTACAAGTGAGTTCAAATATCATGTTAACAATGAACAAAAATAGCGTTAGGTTTTTGGAATAGTAATATTTTGCAATAGTTTAGTTGATGACGGTTTTTATTGTTTTTAACTCTTTGTTTTGTGAGTAGGTAAGCAATATCGTAAAATTTATTAAAAAGCTAAATGAAATCATCACAAATTTGCTTTTTTTAACAATATGAATTCGGATATATTGTCGAAAAGAGACTTTTCGACTAATGGACTTTTTGTCAAACAAATAAATTTGTGTAATTTACAAAACCGATATTTGAACTTTTTGAATCGACTTTTGTAGTTACCAAAATAAAATAACGAGAAAATAAAAAGTGGACTCTTAAAAAATTTCGAAAAGTCGACATTTCCAAATGTGGAAAAAGTTGGAAAGTCAAAGAAGTCGTAAAAAGTCTAAATGAAGTACCGATTAAGAAATGTTTTCAAAGTGTACATTACGTACCAGGACTAATTGACAATAAATACCTTAAGAATGTCATAAACACTACGAACATATGTTTTGCTTACAAGCCATATCGTACACTTTATGCGCTTTACAGACTATCAGTTATTCCGGACGACAGTGCTCGTGTCGAACATATTCCATATATTGTGCAAATTATAAGTTAAGTCCGAAGGCATAATCGATACTGCTGCATGTTTATGGGATCGATAACACATTTACCGATTATTTAGTCATCGCCGACAAGTCGTATCGATCCGACACATTGTTAAGGTCACCTTATACGGTCGGATAAACCCTGCGACACAACACGTTGCGGCGACAAATCCGATAGTATAAGGTCGTGTTCGGCTGTCGCGGGTACGTGTTGGCATAAAATCAAAACAACTTTTATTTTTTCTGGTTGGGTGGTACAAATCATTGAGTGTAAGGGGATGTTCGACAAACATTATCAAAGACAATTTTTTTTACATTAAAAACAGGCATTTCTGCAATGAAATTAATGATGGATCGCCAATTCTGGTTGAAAATTAAAGATATATATAATTCTAAACCAGTATTGTGGCAAAAACGTGGAAAAATGCCACTTCCAATCAATGGAAAACCAGGCGACAAGTATTTTGAAATTCATCAAGTAATTTGTAATATATTAAATGTGGATTACTTCAGGAATCATTGTTTTGACACATATACCAGTGTTTTTTTTATTATTTTCTTCCATTTTTTCAGTAAAAAATGGTTTCACCCATAAATCTTCATACAACTTCATTGTTTGTTTATGCTTCTTCTTATTTTTTCAAGTTGTCATCACATTTGTTCGTGTAGTATAAGAGCAAAACTTGAACGAACACACAACAAATAGACGAACCTCTGTCGTAGTGTTTATCCAACCGTCTAAGGTCCGCTTAAGATTCTTTACAAACACCGACATTCCGTCCGGAATAACTGATAGTCTGTAAAGCGCATAACATTCCCCAACCTGAAAACACCAATAGAAAAATAACAACAATGCAATGTTGTTTACGAAATTGGATGCAATGGCAGTAATAGTCAAAGCTGTGATCTTGTGTACATATGTACAATACGACGAGCTCTCCAAACAAGAGTTAACGAACACAAAACGGACATCCCAAAGAAATATGAAAAAATAGCTCTCTCACAACACATTTTAAGAACGGGACACACATCTGATTTTGACGGAATTAAAATTTTGGAGAGAGAGAGAGAATACGTTTAACTATAGAAAGCCTGAGAATACAACAAAAAATAAATAGAACAATGAACGTCAAAGAAGATACGGACAATATAAGTACTTGCTACAGCGTTGCAATATCGTAATACCATCTGTGATATAGTTTTAAGCTTTGTTTAGTTGTCTTTATATGTTTATATTTGATTGTAACGTGTAAACTCAATGTAAAAACAAACTTAAAACAGTATCTATGTAAGTTTATCGTGTTTTTTGTTTCCAATAAAAATTGTAATGTATATTATTCAAATAGACAAATAGAAGCCCCTAAAGAGGACAACAAGGAATTGTCGAAACGTTGGGCAAAATGTAATAAAACTTGTTATTATTTACAAAACTACATTGGTCCAATTAGCTTAAAAAACTGAACTGAATATCACTGGATTTCTGGCCAAATATAAGATATAAAGTCAAAATAAATGGTAGACAATTTTTTCAAAATTTCGAAAGGGCGTATGTGGAAAAAGTCAAAAATTTCAGTTAAGAAAAAACTATCTTTTAATTCGTATTGCAAACCCTAGTTTTGAAGATCACAACATAAAATAATATTTTTCTCTGGAACGAAAGTTTACATTTGAATTTATGATAAGCGATGAAACAACTGTCTCTACACACAAAAAATATTTTTTGCCTTCAATCACGAAATTAATTGATCCAATTAATTTTTAATTGAAGTGTCTTCAATCACAGAAATTATAGTATCACTTAAAAAATTAATTGAAATCCAATTAAATAGTTAATTGATCCAATTAAAAAATTAATTAAAGCTATTAATTTTTGTAATTGATTTTTGTTTCAATTAAAAAATTTGTTGAATCAATTGAATTTTTAATTGAATATGTTTTAGAACTCAATTAAGACTTTAATTGGAAGAATTTTCGTGAAATTTTTCTTTGTAATCTTTTTATTTGATTTCAAAAAATCTTTTAGTGTCAAAAGAAAACTTTGTACATTTAAAATTACGTTTCTGTGTAAATGACAATGGTATACATTACACGTTCAGTTTGCTTTGTCACCCATTGAATTTTGTAAGTTTTTGGTCAGTTTTTTGTCGGTAATAACATTTTTCGCGTGTCCACTGCGTTCATCGTCCTTCGTCCTCATTTCACTACGTCTTAACTACTATACAAGCATTGAAGCATTAGCATAGCATTGGAGATGGACGTAAACAGGCAACCTGACGAACCATCAAAATACACACATAGAAAATTTCATTAAAATTGAGCCAACGAAATTTTTTCATTGATATAACGAAAATTTTTCATTAATACAATGAAATAAATCGTTAATAGCAGGAAACGTTACGTTGATTAACAGAAAATTCGTTATAATAACTAAAAATTTCGTTGTATTAACGAATTTGTTTCATTGGCTCATTTTTAATGAAACATTTCGTTAATATAACGAAACTTTTTCTATCAGTGTAGGGAAGACGGTGCACCCTAAAAAAAATCGCTTCTGTAACATATACTCCCAAACATATTTTGCTTCAAGCATATAAATTTTTGGGTATTGGCCAAACATTTATATGTTTGATTTCTTCCAATATATAATATGTTTGAAAGCATATTGGTCTAAACAATATAATATGTTTTGGGTAGTCCAAGTTCCAAACATTTTGTATTTTTCCATCCAAATTCAATAATGTTGTCTTCCAAAAAACTGTATGTTATTATGTGAACATATAATATGTTTGGAGGCATTTTGGACCCAAAAATATTATATGCTGAGAAGAATTTTCTCCCAAAGAATATTGTGCTCAATTTTTTTTTCTGCCTAATTGTATATTGCCTCACATTTTTTCACTTCCATGAGTTTTTTTTAGATCTTAGCACCTTTTTCTGTAATACAAACATTGTAGAAGAAATTATTAAATTTTATAATTTATTTTTTTTTTTTCAATTTTACCTTTTGCCGGACGGGGATTCGAACAGCGGACCACACAGTTTGTAAGCCAGCACACTAACCACTGGCCTACGTAGCTGTTATGGTCATCAAGAGATAATTATCGTTATAAGTTATATTTATATAGCATAGCTTCTGGCGCCCACGAGCCGATGCAAACATAACATTGTTTAACAACATAATATTGTTAAACATACATTTGTTGGCAGCTTGGAGCAGTGGTTGGTCGTCCGCCTTGCGTGACAGGGGTCCTGGGTTCGATCCCTGCTTCGACCAACACCACTTTTTTTTAATATATTTTTTAACATATATTCCAGATTCGTTCGGAAGTTCCCGAAAAGGTATTCAGCATTACATACTATTATATTCAATTTTTACTACGAAATTGTAAAATGTGTTTTATAAAAGACTTAAAGTCAGAAAAGACAAATGCTTGATATAAACGAAATGGACTGAGTTCAAATCAAATATTATTTTTTTATTGCAAAAATAAAAATTGTGTATCAAATAAAGGTTTTTGTATACAAGTTTAAAATTTTCGAAGAAATTCAAAAACTCTTACAAAAGAAGAACGTGAATTCGAGTATATAAAAATATTTTTCCATCGAATCCTAAGGTTAACGATAACCATTCAAAAGCACATTATATTTAAATTCTAAACAGTAATTTTACAACAGCACATAAATTTATTTTGGTGTGAACAATTGTTTGCTAGCATGTAACACCATTAATTTAGAAATACAAATAAATATGAATTTTTATTAACGAATAATTTTGTACTTAATTTAATTCTTAAGGCCGGTATAAATTGGTATTATCGCGTTAAAATGGCCATGTTTACCCTTTTACTTTTCTTTAATAATATGTTTTAAAGAAAATAAACGTATTCAATTGTTGCTTTGGATCTTTCCCCACCATGTTATAATACAATTTACCGGAAAAAGTTGTAATGTTATTCTGCTTTTGCCGCTAAAATGATAAATAATTTTAGCGGCAAAACTCGAACTCAATGCCCGCTTTTATTTTCGAAAAAATCCGTCAACTCCTCTTGGACTACTCATTAATAAAGAGGAACTAATCTTTGTTTTTATAGATCTTACTGTTTAATTTTTCACTGTTTCGCCCTGTTTTCATTTTACTTTCACAACTCTAAAAAGAGTGCACTGAAAAAATATTGTCGTGAGGCCAAAGAGTTCATGTCCTTAAAATAAGAATACAACTTTTGCTTTGCTTAGAAGACGCATTTCTCTAATATAAAGTTTTTTCCATGTTCAAAGGTCGATACTTTCAATGAAGTCGTGTTGTCGTTATAATTAAGTGATTTGACTTAAAAATGGGTATCATAACATGAAAGAACAAATTTTTGGACTAAGGTCACCTTGACTTTAATAATTCAGAAAAATTCTTTAAAATTAATGAAACTGTCTTTAAATTTGTTGCATTTTTGCATCTTGACTACAAGGCAAAAATCATTAAAAAATAGGATATGTTTTTCAATACTTTATTTTAAAGACATTTTTTACTTGAAACATATCATAATTTCTACCGGAAGTCTTGTTTTTAACGGACATTTTATAGCATATGAAAAAAAGCTGAAAAAGCGAAAAATTGAAATGTGCTTCGTAGAGTCAAGTACACAAAACCCCATTTAAAAGAGAATTGTGTCATAAAAGCATCCTTACTTGTGTTCTCCGCTTCTTTGGTTCGGAATCAATACCAAAATTGTTAAAAATCTTTGGAACCGGACATGCTTTTTGTTCAGTGTATAGTGCCCTTTCGTTAGTTTTTATGAAGATCCCTTTAATTACCTTTGTTTGAATATTTTGACTTACTCGTCCTACGTTCCGATTTGTTTAGACGAAACAAAAAAATTGTGCCCGTAATGTGAAAATGATAAACAAAAATCATGCTCTTTTTTTCAAATATATTTTATCTTGGTTCCGAATGAATTTTCCCTCCGAATACTTATTTTAATATTTTACTTAAGCATATACAATTTTTGGCGAAGACTTATATCACAACATATATATGTTTACTCATAATATGTAAATTTATACTTGTTTATATTCACACGTAGTATTTTTCCTATATTTAATGAAATTTTCTTTGTGTATATATATTTGTAATGCGCCAATTGGTTACTTTCATTATTTTACTTCCAGCATACACTTTGTCTCTCTTTGTAAACACATATATGTTTATGGGCTATTTCTAAATTAATATATGTTTGAATCCAAGCATATTATATTTACAAACATTTTATGTCTCAAACATAATATGTTCTAACATATTAACATATATGTCCCAAACTTTTTATGCTAGTTTATGAACATTATATGTGTGCACTCAAGAATATTGTGTTTAAAAATTTGAGTTCCAAACATATAATGTTTATACCCAAACATATGAAAAACAGTCTTTTTCGTCCGTGTGGGAGTAGATGCGGAATCGGCTACAATGCATGATCGTGTACACACAAAGAAATAAACTGTGTGACTTATGTCTTTGTTAAGACACATTTTGAGGTTTCGTAGCAAAAATTTAATATAGTAGTATGAAATACCGCACATTCTTTTGAAATCATGAGAAAAATTCGGAATATATGTTAAATTACAATAGTTTCCAAAATTTGTATTTTTCGTTTTTAAGAAACGGAAACTAAAATAACTTAATATGTTTTTTGCAGACAGTCATGCAATAATCCTTTGTGATTTAAATCGAGAGAATCTTTTGACTCGAAATATCAAAGAGTGGTTTTTGAAGAATCATTCATCTCGAGGTAAAAAGAAGATTTTATAAGTTTCTCATTGTTGTTGTTTTTGATTTCAGCTTAAAACCATGCATTGACTAAACTACAAGTGTAGCTTAACCAACAGAGGAAAATAATGTTTGTCAAATTTATTTGGGCAAAGACCTATAGACTGCAAGATGGTTGGATGGACGCACGTTTCGGAATTACCACATTCTTCATCAGCATCCTCTACTTGCAGCAAAACTATCAACCAATTACAGAATAAATTCAGGCAGTTCACTAAACCCAAAAGTAAACCACACTTGAACCTTCCGAAAAAAGGTTTTACATGATAGCCGGCTTATGCCGAAATAAATTCGTACAAACATATCTCTTTTCCTTTGCTCATTTAAATGTTCCCGAAAATTTAAACTAAGTATTTGTAAAACTTTTGAACTAGACAAAGTCCTTTTCTTATAGTGATAATATGTGGGAGTCTAAAATTACAAATAGTTTGAGACGTTGGGATTAGTCATTTATTACACTTTGAAAGGTACTTGTTATTGTACCAAGTAGAGTAAGTAAGGGACAGTACTTCTCATAAGAAAAAGTACAATATAAGGAAATGTTTGTAAAAAAACACTGACAAAGGAACAATTTGACAATCGTCCCATTAAACACATATTTTCTACAAGAAAATTTTGTTATGCGACTGCAACTATTTAGTATTCGTTTTGCAAAGTATAAATTGATTTTTGTCAAATTAATTTTAATTTTGTTTATTTTAATTTTAAGGTAAAGTTATTTTCATTTTTATACCCAGAACCCATAAAGTATGTATATAATATTTTCGGTCGTGGTGAAATTCAGAGACAATCTAGCGATGTCCATCCGTCTGTTGAAAGCACGATAACTTCCGAAAGAAACAAGCTATAGACTTGAAACTCTGTACAACTAGTTGTTATTAATATACAGCAGCGTGCAAAATGGAATCGAACATATCATCTCGTTTACGACGAGATGATATGTTATTTTTCCTTTTTTAAATACTCCATATAGACAATTTGGTAGACAATTTTAAGAAGACCTAAGATACCGTGCCATTGCACAGAAGGTGTCTTAATTTTTGCAGGAATCTTAATCCTATCGTATCCTACCACAAACTATATGTCCAACTTTATCTCAACAAGTATATACGGACGTAAGTTCGACATGGCCGAATCTTATATACCCTCCACCATGGAGGTATATAAGATATATAAATATATAAATAATTACGAACCTAAAAGAACTGTTACGTGGTAATTATAGAACCAGAATTGAAATATGGGGTGGCTTTTATTTTATTTTTGTTTTATTAAGCAAAGTCTGGGGATCGGTTTATATGGGGACTATATACAATTATGAACTGATATGGAGCAATTTTTGTTTGAGTGGGGGTCGATTTATCTGGGGTTATATATAACTATAGACCGATATGGAACAATTTTGGCGTGGTTATTGGGGACCGTATCCTTGCACGAAGAAGGCTAACGAAGACTCGTAACAATTACTTGTATGACAAAACAAAGAAAAGCTGACAAAAAGTGAAACTTCAACTTAGGACTGGCATTTTCTTGCTAATGATGCGGAATTATGTCTACTTTCAACGGATAACAGATAATTGAACCTAGACTAAAAAATCAAAACTGGATTAATACACAGTTTGGGGTCAAAATACAAAAATGCATCGCCAATTTTTACCACAACCCAAGTAATTCGATTGTGGATGACAGTCTTTAGTGGAACTTTAAACGAAATCCATGATGGAGGGTGCATAAATTTCGGCCGTATTTCCAATTTTTTGTTATATTTTGTAAATATTTTAAACTATAAGACAAAATTTTTAATTTTCTTTCAGAAATCAAATTTTATTACAGAATTTTCTTCTTTTTTCTTATAAACACTATTTGTCTATAAGAAAACAACGCATATAAAAAGGAGTTGTTTGTTTTTTTCAGTTCAGGTGGCAGCCCGATGTATCAGGCTGACTTAGACTATTCAGTTCATTGTGATACCACATTGGTAAACTTTTCTCTTATCACTGAGTGCTGCCCGATTACATGTTAAGCTCAATGATAAGGGACCTCATTTTTTATAGCCGAGACCGAACGGCGTTCCACATAGCAGTGAAACCACTTAGAGAAGCTTTGAAACACTCAGAAATGCCACCAGCATTACTGAGGTGGGATAATCCACCGCTGAAAAACTTTTTTGGTGTTAGGTCAAAACAGGAATCGAACCCACGACCATGTCTATGCAAGGCGGGAATGCTAACCATTGTACCACGGTGGCTCCCAATATACATATAGGTACTGTAGTTGGTAACGTTTGTTTTTGTCGAAAAACGCGGCTTCTCAACTGTTTCTCTACATCCACCCATTATAGATTAATCCTTTGAAAATCTATATGAAAGCGCTTTGAATTTTAAAATGTTTCTCAATTCTGTTGTTACAGTGACGTTTGAGCAGATTTCAATGTCTTGGACATAATATGCACAAGTATTCACTTTTGCAAACCAAAACCACTACCTGTTCATTTGCTTTATACACTTGTCACATTGTTTGACACTATCCCTTGAAACACATTTGGACTCATTGCCCCTCCAAATGTTATCCGGTGATTAGTATTTACCTGTGTGGATGTGTTGTTGTTTTGCAAATGTTTGTAGGAGTGTTTGTTGAAGAGCGTCGTTGAGGTGCCATCCGGCACGCTCATTCCTATGCCGGAGCTACTGCCAGAGGATGAACTTGTTTCGACCTTGCCATCCTCGTTACACAAATTCGCTGATGTATTGCTGTCATTGTCGTTGTCTATGCAAGGTGTAAGAGGATGTGAGAAGGTCATTGGAGTTGTGGAGCCATTCGTATTGGATGACAATAGTGGACATATTGAGGCTTCTTCTTCGGGCATAAATGTTGACACTGAGGGCGATTCAATCAAAGTGCGTGGTAATTCGACATCGAGCAATGCGGGATCTGTAGAGATGCCCATTTTGTTCATGACACCTAAAGTGGGTATCGTTTCCGACCAACTATAACGAAAGTCCTTAATTCCTCTCCGTGGGATTATTTATTTGCTATTGCAGGCCAGTGTGGATAAACATAACCACAATATTTGGCAAATTAAATAAAAATTCTCCCAATTCTTTAGTCAAAATGTATGGAAGTCTCCGTCTCCGGCGCTGTTTTCACTACGAATAGACAATAAACTGAGATGATGAAAGTCGGATGAACTCTTTTGCTATGAGTATTTTTTGTTGGCTGCTGTTGTGACGTTTAAATGGAGGATGCGCGGGAACGGATATGGTTGACGGGGGATGTATGCTTCTTATTGGTCGTATCGTGTGTCCGTCCAAGTGTATGTACGGGTTTATTTATATCGTCCGCAAACAAATAAACAAAATTCTACTCGATGAAATGCTTGTTGTGTGTGCCTTATCCGTTTCGTCTACCTGCTGCGCGTCCCCAAGAATCTATTCGATTAACTGACAATTCCACCAGACAATTGTAAGTGCAGATAGGGCGACAGACTAGTGCGAGAGCATATTCGCGTTTCAATTGATTTCAATTAAAGCAAATGTCACAAATTAATTTCCAGTTACACTCGGACGTTTGCATTCCACTGTAGTTTTTCACTGCCACTGAAATCTTTCACTTAACACTGCGATAGACGTTACGCGAATGGAGAATATTTACCGTGAGGAAATGAACAAAGTGTTCATGGTGGAACTGTGATAAAGTTGCCAGATCTAATGGACTGGTATGGTGATGGTAGTTGCGTTACGAAAAATATATAAATAGACGTCAATCATTTTTTTATTATTAATCCAAAATCACTCGCTGCTTAATTGAACGTCAATTAAATTTGAATCAAATAGATTTTATTATTATGATCAAAAATTTAATTTAATGCTAACCTAATTTGATTAAATTTGTAATTTTATTTTGGAAGCCACTTCTGGGAGTATATTAACAACAAACAATCTGGCGTCTTTTACCTCTGTGTACCTAGGTGTGTTCTCTCGCGGATCAGAGCGTATGCGCAATGAGAACTATTGTTCACATGCAATCCAAAGTGAATGTGGATGGAAGGGGTGAATTTTGTGGGTTCTATATTAAAACATATGTTTTTTTAATTTTGCGGCGTAAAAGTGTAACAATTGTATGCAACGCTGGTTTGTTAGTCATTGGCGAATTATTTCATCACAATGGTGGGCCCTGTGTTCGTGAAAATTACAGAAATGAATGTTTTGGTAAAATTCATTTAAATTTAACGTCCATTTTCATGTAGCTCCGTTAGGCTTTAACTCCCACACTGAAAAAAAGCATACCCGGTTCCAAAGATTTTGTCTTTACTTTAAAAAAATTTGTATTGATTCCGAGCCAAAGAAGCGGAGAATACAAGTAAGGATACTTTTAAGACACAATTCTCTTTTAAAATCGGGTTTTGTGTACTTGCTTCTAGGAAGCAAATTTTAATTTTTCACTTTTTCAGCTTTTTTTCATCATATGCTATCAAGTCAACGACGACTTTATTTTCCACATTAAGACTCGAAATTATGCTGTGTTTCAAGTAAAAAACGTCTTTAAAATAAAGTGGTGAAAAACATGTCCTATATTTGAACGATTTTTTGCCTTGTAGTCAAGATGCAAAAAGACAACAAATTGAAAGACAATTTCATTAAATCTAAAGAATTTTTCTGAATTATTAAAGTCAAGTTGAACTTCGCCCAAACATTTTTTCTTTCATGTTATGATACCCATTTTTAAGTGAAATCACTTAATTATAAGGACAATACGACCTCATTGAAAAGTTTATCGACTTTTGGACAAGGAAAAAAACTTTATATTAGAGAAATGCGTCTTCTATGATAAGCAAAATTTGCATTCGTATTTTAAAGACATGAAATCTTTGACCTCACGACAATATTTTTTTCAGTGCAGTTAAAAGAAAGTAAATTGCAAATATTTTCTCTCCGTTTAACTTAAACTGAAAAATTTTCAGCAGTTAAGTTCCTAACTGGCATATGGAATATATAGGCAAGATGACAGATAAGCTCATAGTGCGGTTTAAAAGTTCGTTAGCTAACGGAACACTAACGGAGCTTCACGAAAATGGGGGTAAATGAAAAATGATCAATAAAATAACAAACCTTTATTGGTTGTTAATGAAAAGTACACCCAGTGAAGGAATATGATTACCACAAACATGTTTCAAGAGCAAAATGTAATTTTGGACTGGGGACATGCAATATGTTTGTAGCAACCTTGTTATTTTCGCAGAAATTATGTATCTAATTTCTGATCTGAATCCTTGTCTGCGTGTTTTACTGAATTTTTTTCCATAAAAACTAAAAATATAAAAAAATATTCGAGAGGTTTTAAGCACCCATACTCAATATAGCATATTATATACGCATATACACATTTCTCTGATATAAAATTGTTTTCCTTATCCCAAAATAAACTTTTCGATGAAGTATTTTGTCCTCATAATTAAGTGATTCGAGTTAAAATTGGCTATCGTAACATGAGAGATAATTTCGTTTTATTAAGGTCAACTTGACTTTAAAAAATCTGAAAACTTCTTCAAAATTAATGAATTCGTCTTTAAATTTGTTGACTTTTTGTATTTTGACTACAAGGCAAAATGCGTTGAAAAATAGGAGCTGTTTTTCAATACAATATTTTATAGACGTTTTAAAACATAGCATAATTTCTACTTGAAGTCGAGTCTGAATTTGAAAATTTAAGTTGTCGTTAACACGTTTTTAAGGGCTTTGGTAGTTCATG
Organism: Haematobia irritans; assembly: GCF_050003625.1. Taxonomy (NCBI): domain Eukaryota; kingdom Metazoa; phylum Arthropoda; class Insecta; order Diptera; family Muscidae; genus Haematobia; species Haematobia irritans. Next base: position 82,973,663 of record NC_134398.1, read on the forward strand.
AAGAAAAGATATGAAAAAACTAATTAATTGTTTTTTTTTCAGAATTAAAATCAAACTCACAACTCAGATTTAAAAAATAATTTTGTCTTAAATGTATCCTTACTTCAATTCTCCGCTTCTTGGGCCCGAAATCAATACCAAAATCAAAGACAAAATCTTTGGAACCGGACATGCTTTTTTCCAGTGTATATGAAACACAAATTTTTTACTACAAAATATTGTTACGAGTTTGATATTTCTAGATTTAAGTTTATTCAAATTAGTTTCCGTTAATTTAAAATTTCAAATTGTAACGGTCAAATTACGTCATCACATTCATTTCTTCATTTTCTAGCACTTTCCTAAACATCTTTGGTGGTCTTAGTTTCACAATAATTGTTTTGTTATTGTTGTAGTAATATGAGCACAACCCAGGGATGGAAAATGCAGTACTATAGTACTTTTTTCAATTCTTTTTCAACCTGGGCAGTACCGTAGTACCCCCGCGAATGATTTAGTACCTTTTGTGTAGACATTTTTGAGCCGATATCAGATTTATGGTACACTAGTTTTGACAAAATATGTTAATATTTTGAGAAAGTTTTTAAGAAACTTATATTGGCTTTAGCAGCCAATGCTACTTTTCTTTCTTTTTTTTATTATCATACATTTACTGTATGCTTAAAATAAACAATAAATAAATAATTTTGATTTCTATAGAAAATATTGTCAAAATTTTGATTTCTATAGAAAATTTTTTAAAAAATTTATGTCTATAGAAAATTTTGTCAAAATTTTGATTTCTTAGAAAATTTTGTAAAAAATTTATTTCTATAGAAAATTTTGTAAAAATTTTATTTCTATAGAAAATTTTGTCAAAATTTTATTTCTATAGAAAATTTTGTCAAAATTGTATATCTATAGAAAGTTTTGTCAAAATTATATTTCGGTAGAAAATATTTTCAAAATTTTATTTCTACGAGTATAGAAAATTTTGTTAAAAATTTATTTCAATTTATCTACAGAAAATGTATGAAATACCATGAATTCTACAAATCTACCAAACCTTGATTACAATACTGTAGTCTTTGTAAGCGGACATATACTAAAAAAAATTTAAATTGTGGATTCGACAAACAAAATTTTATTTTCTTAAAAATTCATTCTAAAGGTGCTCTTGACAATAATCTTCCAACGGCATTTTAGGTGAAATTTTGTGAAAAGTTCTTTTTCGCTCAAAAAATACCTTTTTTGTACTTTCTTAAAAATTGTATTTTCCATCCCTGGCACAACCCTCTGTCAGCTAAATTACGAGATAGGCAGAAACGACAAAGTGATTGTTCTAGATAATTGTTGGCAAGACTATGAACAGAAACGTCAAAAGTCAGTGCTGCCGCTACTACTTCAATCGAAGTATTTTGCTTCATCACAAAATTTACTTCGTCACTCCTTCTTCCAAAAATCAGCTTCACGTTTTGTTCTGCTTCAAATTTTAAAATTTTTCCCCATATTACCTAATTGTTTTTCCTATTCCTTTAATTACGATGAACATAGCGGTTTTAATCTTTGAATTATTAACCGATGTGGACCAATTTTTGCATAGGTGTTGGAGACCATATACTTACACCATGTACCAAATTTCAGCTGGATCGGATGAAATTTGCTTCTCTTAGAGTCCCCGCAAGCCAAATTTGGGGGTCAGTTTATATGGGGGCTATACGTAAAAGAGGACCGATATGACCCATTTGCAATACCATCCGACCTACATCAATAATAGAGGTCTGCATCGAATAACTTTTCACTACATGTATGCAATTCGCTGTCGAATATAGTACATACACTGTCTTTCTCTCAGAGCGCAAGTAGTGAAGTGAACAATAAAAATGTAAATACTTGAGAAAAACATGGATTCTCTTCACTTCACGTGGTACCACAACTACTTCTCAGTTATGTGCGAAGCAAAACTTTCCATTATTATTAATCATAGATATGTATGTATGTCACATATTTCATATATTTATGTATGTCACACACTTACCTTAACGTTTGCGGTTCTTTATAACAAACCAAAACATATATTATGGAGAGTAACTGTTTTTTTGTATTTCTGAAACTGCACGTGGTACATATGAAGTTTTGTTCTCGCAACATACTCGACGTGATCACTCTGTGTACACTTCTATAAGAGAGAAAGAGGAATATGTGTTTGTTGGTAGTGAAGACATCAGAGTAGCAACAAGAAGTTACTCGTGGCTTTTGGTGTTCATCAAAATGTGTACCAATTGTTTTGCGAATCTCTCAAATAGATGTACTCATGTAGCAAGTACACGTGTACTCTGCATTTACAAACGGAATTGTGCAGACCTCTAATCAATAACAACTACTTGTGCCAAGTTTCAAGTCGATAGCTTCTTTCGTTCGGAAGTTAGCGTGATTTCAACAGACGCACGGACGGACGGACATGCTCAGACCGACTCAGAATTTCACCACGACCCAGAATATATATACTTTATGGGGTCTTAGAGCAATATTTCGATGTGTTACAAACGGAATGACAAAGTTAATATACCCCCATCCTATGGTGGAGGATATAAAAAAATGAATTCGATTGGTTTGTTTTCAAAAATGTATGCTACTTCAATTTTATTCAATCTACTCCACTTTTTTCCAAAATCTACTTCACTAAATTTTTCACTAGTGGCAGCACTGGGCAAGACTATGAACATAATATCTATTCATGTGCGACATCTGCCGGACACTAGTAGAACATTCCAGATGGCTGTAGGCAAAGAAGATAACCAGTTGAATATGTGCTGTTAGATAAATTGTATCTAGATTAGAGGTGTGCGCGTGAGGGATTTTTCACGCACACTCACGCACGCTCACAAATTCAAAATGTCATTCACGCACGATCACGCACGCCTGTTTTAGAATTGCTCACACTCACGCACGCTCACGAATGAATTCGTAACATTCACGCACGATCACGCACGTCCGTTTTTGAATTGCTCACACTCACGCACGCTCACGAATGAATTCGTAACATTCACGCACGCCCGTTTTTGAATTGCTCACACTCACGAACGCTCACGAATGAATTCGTAACATTCACGCACGATCACGCACGCCCGTTTTTGGATTGCTCACACTCACGCAAGCTCACGAATGAATTCGTAACATTCACGCACGAAGGTTTTTATTGATTCACGGTCACTCACGTTCACGAACCAAAATCCTGCAAAGATAAACACTCACGATTGCAGAATAGTGACTACCGCACGCTCACGACGGGATATATCAACTCACGCACGTTCACGAACAACAAACTTATTCACGCACACTCACGATTCGAAAAAAAAAAACTACTCACGCACGTTCACGAACAATGAAACGTACATCCACACACTCACGATTCATAAAAAAAACTATTCACGCACGCTCACGATGTAAAATGCAACTCACGAAGGTTCACGACTATTATACTTACAAAACAAACGAAAAAATGTAATTCACGAATGAGTGCGAACTTAAAAACTTACTGACTCTCGCTCGTGATACAAATGAGCAACCCAAACAAATTCGCCAAAATATTTCTAATTAAAAATCTGAAGTTGAAAACGTACTCAATTAAAAAATTAACAGATACAATTAACATTTTAATCAAATCAAAATATAAATTCAATTAAAATTTGGATTAATTTTGGCCGAAAAACTTAATTAATTTTTAATTGAGGCAATCAATGATTTATAGTGTTATTGTTTACTTATTTTATTTTTTATTATATTATAATTACATATATTATAATTATACTATATAGAATTATTTTTTTAAATCTAAGCCAAAATTTAATGAACCAATGAAACCAATTATTTCCGAAAATTATTAATTTTTTATTTGGAAGTATGTTTTCAATTTAAAAATGTAAAAATGTTCAATCATTATTATACCCTTCACCACTACTGTGGTACAGGGTATAATAAGTTTGTGCATTTGTATGTAACGCCAAGAAGGAAAAGTCTGAGACCCATCGTTTAGTATACCGATCGTCTTAGAATTAGACAAAGACAATCGCTATTGATTTTGGAAAAAATCGGTTCAGATTTAGATATAGCTGCCATATATATTTATCCCCGATCTGGTCATAATTGGCGTATTTATCAACCGATGTTCTTCAAATTCAGTACATCCGAATATTTTATGAGTCTCGAAAAAATTGCAAAATATCATCTAAATCGGTTCAGATTTAGATATAGCTCCCATATATATCTTTCGTCCGATTTAGACTCATATGAACAAAGAGGCCAAAGGTTACTACCGATTTTCGTGAAATTTTGCATAAAGAGTAGAATTGACATTCTACCAATGCTTGGTAAATTTGATTGAAATCGGTTCAGATTTTGATATAGCTCCCATATATATCTTTCGTCCGATTTGCACTTATATGCCCTCAAAAGCCAGAGTTTTGCCGTTATTTAGTTCAAATTTTGCACAGGGAGTACGTTTAATAGTATCGATAAGTGTACCAAATTTGGTTGAAATCGGTTCAAATTTAGATATAGCTCCCATATATATCTTTCGCCCGATTTATACTCAAATGACTACGGGGGCCAAAGTTAAACACCCATTTACGTGAAATTTTGCAGAGATAACAGAATTATTATTCTAACTATGCATGCCAAATTAAGTCGAAATCGGTTCAGATTATATATAGCTCCCATTATATGTACACCAGAGTTGGGGAAATATGGTAGACTGTTTCATATTTTAGACCTATTTTCAATGAGATTTTCCTCTAATTGACTGGATAGTTTCCTCAGAGAATATATTTAATATGATATTTAAGTGTGTCAAGTTTGATCTAATTTGGTTCAGATTTAGATAAAGCCTCCATATATTCGTTTTTCCGGTTTATACAAATATGGCAAAAATTCCCACACTTGACACAAAATTCTGTGATGATTTCCCCATATCTTAGTCATATCCTAAACACTGTAATGCCAGAATTTCCACAGAACGGTTGAGTTTTAAATAAGGCTCCAAGTCGCCCGACTTGACCAAATAATATATCATAACCCATACTTGACTATATATCTTGGCGGGATCTAACCAATATCCCTGTAAAGTCGCCACTGCTAAGTATCAAAAATTGTAAATATTACTAAAATTGCCCTATATCTCGAATACATATGTATCACCTGCTCTTTTGTATAATTGCATTAAAATTTCTCTCGCTTCATATTTCTCATATTTTTTTACTATGTTAACATTAACGCCCTGGGATGAAACACAATGTTTTTGTAAAAGTACAAAAAATTTTCTCCATTAAAAGTATTTGTATCTGGAAATGCAAACCTTTATATAGCTCCCAGCAAATTTGAAGTGGTTGAGAGTCTACATAGTGGTGAAGGGTATAAAATAGTCGGCTCCGCCCGACTTTAGACTTTACTTACTTGTTCATACATAATTTTTATCGTGAGCAAGACGTTTTTGTAAATATAATATTTGTCGTGAGCGTAAATAGGCTCGTGAACGTGTCATTTCTCGTGAGGGTGAATTATTTCGTGAATGTGAATTTTTTCGTGAACGTGAATTTCATCGTGAGCGTGAATTTTTCGTGAATGTGAGTTTCTTCCTGAGCGTGAATTTTCTCGTGAGCGTGAATTTTTCGTGAACGTGAATGTTTTCGTGAACGTGAATGTCATCGTGAGTGTGAAGTTTTCGTGAATGTGAATTTCTTCGTGAGCGTGAATTTTGTCGTGAGCGTGAATTTTTCGTGAATGTGAATTTTTTCGTGAACGTGAATTTTGTCGTGAGCGTGATTTTGAAAAAATTTACTCACGCACATTCACGAACAGAATTTGATGTTCACGCACGATCACGCACGACACATTTTTGTTCAGTCCCATTCACGCACATTCACGTGATTTGGTCAAAATTTCATTCACGAATCACGTGACTCACGCGTGAATCACGTGTGTCACGAAAATTTCGTGTCACGCGCACACCTCTAATCTAGATAGTTCTAGATGGTTGTATGCAAGGCCGTAGCCAGGATTTTAATTCGGGGAGGTTCAACTTTGCGCCACACTGTGGAACAGGGTATTATAAGTTAGTGCATATGTTTGTAACACCCAGAAGGAAACGAGATAGACACATGGTGTCTTTGCCAATAATGCTCAGGGTGGGCCCCTGAGTCGATATAACCATGTCCGTCTGTCCGTCCGTCCGTCCGTCTGTCTGTGAACACATTTTTGTGATCAAAGTCTAGGTCGCAATTTAAGTCCAATTGCCTTCAAATTTGGCACATGTTCCTACTTTGGGTCAGAAAAGAACCCTATTGATTTTGGAAGAAATCGGTTCAGATTTAGATATAGCTCCCATATATATCTTTCGCCCGATATGGACTTATATGGCTCCAGAAGCCAGATTTTTGGCCGAATTTGGTTGAAATATTGCACTAGGAGTACAATTAGTAGTAAAGTGAAATGTGCAAAATTTGATTGAAATCGGTTCAGATTTAGATATAGCTCCCATATATATCTTTCGCCCGATATGGACTAATATGGTCCTAAAAGCCAGAGTTTTGGCCCAATTTGGTTGAAATTTTGCATAGGGTGTAGATTTAGCATTGTAGCTATGCGTGCCAAATTTGGTTGAAATCGATTCAGATTTAGCTATAGCTCTCATATATATTTTTCGTCCGATATTCACTTATATAGACCCAGAAGCCAGAGTTTTATCGCGATTAGCTTGAAATTTTGCACAAGGAGTACAATTGGTATTATAGTCATGTGTGCCAAATTTGATTGAAATCGGTTCAGATTTAGATATAGCTTCCATATATATTTTTCGCCCAATATGGACTTATATGGCCCCAGAAGCCAGAGTTTTGGCCCAATTTGGTTGAAATTATGCACTAGGAGTTCAATTAGTAATATAGTCATGTGTCCCAAATTTGGTTGAAATCGGTTCAGATTTACATATAGCTCCCATATATATGTTTTTCTGATTTCGACAAAAATGGTCAATATACCAAAATTTTCTTTGTAAAATCGCCACTGCTTAGTCGAAAAGTTGTAAAAATGAATATACTTCTAATACGTATATATCGAGCGATAAATCATAAATAAACTTTTGCGAAGTTTCCTTAAAATTGCTTCAGATTTAAATGTTTCCAATATTTATACCCTTCACCACTACTGTGGTACAGGGTATAATAAGTTTGTGCATTTGTATGTAACGCCAAGAAGGAGTAATCATAGACCAACCTTTTAGTATACGGATCGGCTTAGAATTAAATTCTGAGTCGATTTAGCGATGTCCGTCTGTCTGTCTGTCTGTCCGTCTGTCTGTCCGTCTGTCTGTCCGTCTGTCTGTCTGTCTGTCTGTTGATGTATTTTTGTGTGCAAAGTACAGCTCGCAGTTTTAGTCCGATTGTCCTAAAATTTGGTATAGGGTCCTGTTTCGGCTCAAAGACGATCCCTATTGATTTTGGAAAAAATCGGTTCAGATTTAGATATAGCTGCCATATATATTTTTCACCGATCTGGTAATAATTGGCGTGTATATCAACCGATCTTCCTCAAATTCCGTACATCCGAATATTTTATGAGTCTCGAAAAACTTGCAAAATATCAGCAAAATCGGTTCAGATTTAGATATAGCTCCCATATATAGCTTTCGCCCGATTTACACTCATATGACCACAGAGGCCAATTTTTAACTCCGATTTAGTTGAAATTTTGCACAGGGAGTAGAATTAGCATTGTTACTATGCGTGCTCAATTTGGTTGAAATCGGTTCAGATTTGGATATATCTCCCATATATAGCTTTCGCCCGATTTACACTCATATGACCACAGAGACCAATTTTTAACTCCGATTTAGTTGAAATTTTGCACAGGGAGTAGAATTAGCATTGTAGCTATGCGTGCCAAATTTGGTTGAAATCGGTTCAGATTTAGATATAGCTCCCATATATATGTTTTTCTGATTTCGACAAAAATGGTCAAAATACCAACATTTTCCTTGTAAAATCGCCACTGCTTAATCGAAAGGTTGTAAAAATGACTCTAATTTTCCTAAACTTCTAATACATATATATCGAGCGATAAATCATAAATAAACTTTTTTGAAGTTTCCTTAAAATTGCTTCAGACTTAAACGTTTCCCATATTTTTATACCCTTCACCACTACTGTGGTACAGGGTATAATAAGTTTGTGCATTTGTATGTAACGCCAAGAAGGAGTAATCATAGACCAACCTTTTAGTATACGGATCGGCTTAGAATTAAATTCTGAGTCGATTTAGCGATGTCCGTCTGTCTGTCTGTCTGTCCGTCTGTCTGTCTGTCTGTTGATGTATTTTTGTGTGCAAAGTACAGCTCGCAGTTTTAGTCCGATTGTCCTAAAATTTGGTATAGGGTCCTGTTTCGGCTCAAAGACGATCCCTATTGATTTTGGAAAAAATCGGTTCAGATTTAGATATAGCTGCTATATATATTTTTCACCGATCTGGTCATAATTGGCGTGTATATCAACCGATCTTCCTCAAATTCCGTACATCCGAATATTTTATGGGCCTCGAAAAACTTGCAAAATATCAGCCAAATCGGTTCAGATTTAGATATAGCTCCCATATATAGCTTTCGGCCGATTTACACTCATTTGCCCACAGAGGCCAATTTTTAACTCCGATTTAGTTGAAATTTTGCACAGGGAGTAGAATTAGCATTGTAACTATGCGTGCCAAATTTGGGTGAAATCGGTTCAGATTTGGATATATCTCCCATATATAGCTTTCGCCCGGTTTACACTCATATAACCACAGAGGCCAATTTTTAACTCCGATTTAGTTGAAATTTTGCACAGGGAGTAGAATTAGCATTGTTACTATGCGTGCCAAATTTGGTTGAAATCGGTTCAGATTTAGATATAGCTCCCATATATATGTTTTTCTGATTTCGACAAAAATGGTCAAAATACCAACAATTTCCTTGTAAAATCGCCACTGCTTAGTCGAAAAGTTGTAAAAATGACTCTAATTTTCCTAAACTTCTAATACATATATATCGAGCGATAAATCATAAATAAACTTTTGCAAAGTTTCCTTAAGATTGCTTCAGATTTAAATGTTTCCCATATTTTTTTACTAACATTGTGTTCCACCCTAGTGCATTAGCCGACTTAAATTTTGAGTCTATAGATTTTGCAGAAGTCTATCTAATTCGGTCCAGATCGAGTGATATTTAAATGTATGTATTTGGGACAAAGCTTTATATATAGCCCCCAACACATTTGACGGATGTGATATGGTATCGAAAATTTAGATCTACAAACTGGTGCAGGGTATAATATAGTCGGCCCCGCCCGACTTTAGACTTTCCTTACTTGTTTTTTTACTAACATTGTGTTCCACCCTAGTGCATTAGCCGACTTAAATTTTGAGTCTATAGATTTTGTAGAATTCTATCAAATTCTTCCAGATCGAGTGATATCTAAATTTATGTATTTGGGACAAACCTTTATATATAGCCCCCAACACATTTGACGGATGGGATATGGTATCGAAAATTTAGATCTACAAAGTGGTGCAGGGTATAATATAGTCGGCCCCGGCCGACTTTAGACTTTCCTTACTGGTTTTTTACTAACATTGTGTTCCACCCTAGAGCATTAGCCGACTTAAATTTTGAGTCTATAGATTTTGTAGAAGTCTATCAAATTCTGTCCAGATCGAGTGATATTTAAATGTATGTATTTAGGACAAACCGTTATATATAGCCCTCAACACATTTGACGGATGTGGTATGGTTGCGAAAATGTAGATCTACAAAGTGGTGCAGGGTTAATATAGTCGGCCACGCCCGACTTTAGACTTTCCTTACTTCAAATAAATCAATGACTTCTTCAGTTGGCACATTTATTCGGCGATGAACCGACATTAATGCCAATCCATTGAGTCTACTCTCGCCAGTCGAATTTCTAAGATACGTCTTTAATCTCTTCATTTTTGAAAATGAACGTTCGGATGAGCACGTAGTAACTGCAGGGATGGAAATTGCAGTACTAAAGTACTTTTTTCAAAACTTTTTCACATATATGGCAAAACAGACATGTTCATGTGGGAAGAAAATCTCGATTTTGTAAAAGATATAGTCAAAAACAGGATTTTATTGAACTTCAAGAATGTTTTAGTCAAAAAAGAATGCGATTCTATATTATCAATTTTTTATTTCGGTAGAAAATGTCGTCTAAATTTTATTTCTATATAGAATTTTTGCAAAATTTTATTTTTATAGATAATTTTGTCAAAATTTATTTGGGCAATGCCCTATAGACTGCAAGATGGTTGGATGGACGCACGTTTCGGAATTACCACATTCCTCATCAGCATCCCCTACTTGCAGCAAAACTATCAACCAATTATAAGAATAAATTCAGGCAGTTCATTAAACCCAACAATGAACCACACTTGAACCTTCCGAAAAAAAGGTTTTTGTATGATAGCAGGCTATAGAAAATTTTTGCAAAATTATATTTGTATAGAAAATTTTGTCAAAATTTTATTTTCTTTAAAATTCAGTCTCTTGACAATAATCTTCCAGTGAAATTTTTGTTGAAATTTAGTAAAAAGTACATTTCCGCTCAAAAAATACCTTTTTTGTACTTTCTTAAAAATTGTATTTTCCATCCCTGAGTTACTGGCAAAGTGACCAAAATTTTTAAAAGAATATGCACGTTTGGAAATATCTCTTTATCGCACTCTCCAAGTGCTTCCATCGCTGAATTAGGCAGGTTCTTTTCACAGGTTTTGCGCCATTTCATTTACACATGCGTGTTTGGCTGTTTCCTTGTTGTTGCTATGGCCAAACAAAGCGAGTCATGTTCACAAAAAGGACAACAAACACACATAAAAAGCAGAAATACATTTTCTAAAAATGAAATTTGTGATGCGAGAACAAAAACAATTTGTTTTTTTCGACCGTCGTTTGACGGGCTTTTCAACTAGTATTCTAGGATTTGTGCAAGTTTTATAGGTAAGCGTTTTCAAAATAAAACCTTCAGTTTCGATAAGATTTTTCTATACAGCTAAAAATATATATTTATTTATATAAAAATATTCACTCATTTCGGGGGGGTTTGATCCCCCTCATCCCCCCCCCCCCTCCATGAATACGGCCTTGGTTGTATGTTAGGCCAGACTATCCAGAATTTTCGAAATCGTCAAATCAAGGTTTATAAGCCCCTGGCGGAGGGAGCTGTAAAGTCAGTCTTAAGCTAAAATTCATACAGTACACATCGTAGAGCAAATAAGTGAAACCTATCAGTTAAGCAAATAAAGTGTAGATTGTCGTTATTTGAAAAGAACTGTGTTTTCGTTATCGGGTTATTAAACACGCCTCAATATAAAAACGTAACAATATAATATCTATGATTAAATCCGGTGTTAGGCTTGCTAGGGAAGCACACAGAAAAAAATCCGTAGTTAAACTAACGCTAAATTTAATTTATTATTGCAAAAAAATATTTGTTGGTAGATAAATTTTATTATTTTTTTAGAAATTTTCCACAGCTGAATTCTTACTTTTTTAAGTATTTCTCAACGTTCAAAGACCGTACACATAAGTTCAATATTGCTACGAATTTGATATTTCTAGATTTAACTTTATTTAAATTAGTTTCCGTTAATTTAAATTTAAATTTTTAACTATAAAATTACGTCATAACTTGTTAGAGTCATTTCTTTAGTTTCTAGTACTTTCCTAAACATCTTTTGTGTTCTTAGTTTTCCAATCGTTCATTGTAAAAGTAACGCCCTTTGTTTTACTGTTATAATTATCGGTAATATGACCATAATCCCTTATGCCTGCACGACATCTACCAGATGGTAGAATGCACTAGCCAAAATAAGAATAAGCCTAAAAGTATGTGTGCCATATCACCTGTACAATAACGCCCCATAGAAAGTTCTAGATGGCCGAGACAATGAACATAAGTCGATAAATATGTGCAATGTCGCCCGTGCGACATCTACAAGGTAGTAGCTTAATCTCGAAGGTTGTAGGCCAATTAACGAGAACATTCGAAATCGTCATATCTCGGTATATAAACCCTTAGCGGAGAGAGCAGTCAAGTCAGTCGTAAGCTAAAGTTTATACAGTACACATCGTAGAGCAAATAAGTGAAACCAATCAGTTAAACAAATAAATTGTAGATTGTCGTTATTTGAAAAGAACTGTGTTTTAATTATCGGGTAATTAAATACGCTTCAATATAAAAACGTAACAATTGGTGTCGGAAGTGAAATAACGAAAAAAATCTACAATGAAGTTTAATCAGCTTCGAGTGGAAGACTTGATGAAGGAATTGAGCAAAATGGAGCAGCCGACTACAGGAAATAAGGCTCAATTACAAAATCGACTACTGGAAGAGTTCGAAACACATGAGTTCGATTATAAGGAAGATCTTGACGAATCAGTAGTAGCCAGCGCCTTGGAAACTCCATCTGTAGCTTCTAATGTTGTTGATTACACATCGATGGTTAAGATTTTGAGCAAACTGATGGAAGAAAATTCTCTTAAAATGCAAGAGAATTCTAGAAAAATTCTCTTCTCTTCTTTTGGTGGAGAAATTTGATGAAAATTCTAGAATTCTTAATGAAAAGTTACAACAAATTTCGGAATGTATGGAGAAACGCGTAGACCACATTGAAAGTCAAATTGTGGAATTGGATAAGAAATTTGTGGTTCACGATGACAAATTTCTACACCTTGAGAAAAAAATGTCAGAACTAGAAATGAAAGGTGGTCCAGTGCGCGTAATCGAGGGCCCAAAAACAAAACTCCTGTTTTTAGGGCTCATCTTTATTTGATGTTTTCAAATTCCAATTTGAGACTGTGGCATCCAGAAACATGTGGAATGACAACGACAGAGCACTTGAACTTCTGTTGGCATTGAAGGGTAATGCTGCCGATGTAATACATACAAAGTATCCCAACTTCTTCCAGAAATAACTATCAGGAAGTAATAGCTGCACTACAACGAAAGTACGGTGGAGAACATAAGCAAGACATCTTCAGAATGGAATTAAGAAGAAGAGTCCAGAAATCAAATGAGACTCTACAAGACTTTGCAAAAGAAGTTGAGCGGTTGGTGCTTTTGACATATCCAGGAAAAAGTCATCGACTTGTGGATCGCATCAAGATCGAGACCTTTGTGAATGGAATTAGAGACCCTGATATAAAATGTGCAACATATGCGTCACAAAAGGCTACATTCGCAGAAATAGTAACATTTGCACTTGTACAAGAGACTGCGAGACTGCTGGCGTGGCCTCAAATTCACAAAGTACGCAGAGTGGAGACCGAGTGTGAAGAATCGAAATCAGTCATTGAATTGGTAAAAGAGGCTCTAAGGCAGATAATGCAAGAAATGAAGCAGCAGGCAAATAAATCTAGAATAAAATGATACAACTGTGATAAGGCTGGACATCTTTCCCGGGAATGTAAAGCGTGGCGTAAAACGTCGGGGTCAATCTCGCCATCTCCATTAAACAATAATCATAAGGAGGCGACCAGAAAGCCAAGCGAGTCAAATTCAAATTTTGCGGATAATAGAAAGGGTGGCAAACAAGTTATTGATCAAGCCTTGACCTATCTCTCTTGACACGACGGCATTGCAATATAGAAAGCACACGCTACTCGAAGGCTGAACCAAAGGAGACAGTTGTAAATGTCAGGCAGTAACACATCGATTCTGGCACAGACTGGTCAACAGAGTAACGTAAAGATCCCATTCTGAGAAAAATTATTTCGGCAAAAGAAGAAAATAAGAAACCCAGCAAGAAAGACATCGCTGCCGAAAGCCCACTTATGAAATCGTACTGGGCTCGATGGGATAGTTTAGTTCTAGTCAATGGATCCCTGCAACGTAAATGAGAAAGCGAAGATGGCAAGAGCAGCCGAAATTTGATCATCGTACCGGATTCCAAAATAAGAGACGTTTTGGCGGAGTTCCACAATGGACCTAGTGGAGGTCACTTAGGAATAACCAAAACAGCCGAGAAAGTGAAGCAACGATTCTACTGGGTTGGATGCCAGAAATCAATTGCTGAATAGGTGGCAAATTGTGAGAAGTGCATAAAGGCGAAAGGGCCAAGACGAAAAAGTAGATGTCTTATGCAAGAGTATAGGCCAGGAGCGCCTTTTGAAAGAATAGCAATGGAAGTTGCAGGGCCTTTCCCAGTAAGTGATTCTGGAAATCGATATGTCCTTGTGGTCATGGACTACTTCAGCAAGTGGCCAGAAGTTTATGCCATTCCTAACCAAGAGACGAAGACGATTGTAGATGTAGTCGACAAGAACTGGATATGTCGCTACGGTGTGCCGACCTAGATACACTCAGACCAAGGAAGAAATTTTGAATCGGCCATATTCAAAGAGATGTGTGACTCCCTTGGTATCAAGAAAATAAGGACTACGCCATTACATCCACAGTCTGATGGCATCGTAGAAAGGTTTAATCGCACCCTGGAAGAACATATTCGAAAAGTGGTAGATAACGGCCAACGAGACTGGGACGATCATATACCAAAGTTTTTGCTGTCGTATAGATCAGCCATACATGATTCTACGTCACGAACACCGGCCAAGGTCCTATTCGGAACGGAATTGAAGTTGCCCGGAGATTTGATATTCGGCGCTACACCCAATGAGCTCGCCATAGAAGAAACCAGTAACGACATACCAAACACATTTGGTAAAGTTCACGAACAGGTGCGAAACAAAATAAAAATGGTCAGCAACAGGATGAAGGCGAGATATGATCGTGCAGCGAACACTGAGGGCTTTAAAGAAGGACAACTGGTTCTGCTATTCAACCCGCAACGAAAGAAAGGATTATGTCCTAAACTACAAACGCAGTGGGAAGGCCCATATAAAGTCATCAAGAAGATCAATGATGTTGTATACCGCATTCAAAAGGACGACAGCCCAAGGTCAAAGATTAAAGTTGTTCACCTGGAACGTTTGGGTTCTGTGCCTATTCGGGACGAACAGGCTTAAGCTGCAGGCAGTGTTACGAATTTGATATTTCTAGATTTAAGTTTATTTAAATTAGTTTCCGTTAATTTAAATTTCAAATTGTAACGATAAAATTACGTCATAACTTGTTAGAGTCATTTCTTAGGTTCTAGTACTTTCCTAAACATCTTTCGTGTTCTTAGTTTTCCAATCGTTCATTGTAAAAGTAACGCCTTTTGTTTTACTGTTATAATTATCGGTAATATGACCATAATCCCTTATGCCTGCACGACATCTACCAGATGGTAGAATGCACTAGCCAAAATAAGAATAAGCCTAAAAGTACAATAACGCCCCATAGAAAGTTCTAGACGGCCGAGACAATGAACATAAGTCGATAAATATGTGCGATGTCGCCCGTGCGACATCTACAAGGTAGTAGCTTAATCTCGAAGGTTGTAGGCCAATTAGCGAGAACATTCGTCAATCGTCATATCTCGGTATATAAACCCCTAGCGGATAGAGCAGTCAAGTCAGTCGTATGCTAAAGTTTATACAGTACACATCGTAGAGCAAATAAGTGAAACCAATCAGTTAAACAAATAAATTGTAGATTGTCGTTATTTGAAAAGAACTGTGTTTTAATTATCGGGTAATTAAATACGCCTCAATATAAAAACGTAACAATATGAACTAAAGCAAAAGTCGGGAGCTACCGTGGTGCAAGGGTTAGCATGCCCACTTTGCATACACAGGGTCGTGGGTTCAAACCTAGTTTCGACCAAACACCAAAAAGTTTTTCAGCGGTGGATTATCCGACCTCAGTAATGCTGGTGAAACTTCAGAGTGTTTCAAAGCTTCTCTATGTGGTTTCACTGCTGTTCGGATTCGGTTACAAACAGGAGGTGCCTTGTCATAGAGCTTAACATAGAATCGGGCAGCACTCAGTGATAAGAGAGAAGTTTACCACTGTGGTATCACAATGGACTGAATAGTCTAAGTGAGCCTGAAATATCGGGCTACCACCATACCCAACCTAACCTAAAGCAAAAGAAAATTTATCGTAAGATTCCCAAAAATAGTAAGAATGACTTTTTTTATGTGTTTATTTAGTATAATTTATTATTTTCATTCATATAAAATTGGTCCTCAGCGCCAAGAGGCATTTTAGAGGAAATTGGCAACAATAATTAATAGAAATACATAACAAATTATTTTTGGATATAATTTATAAAAATTATGAATAGATAATTATTATTATTATTCAATGTATGAAATTTGTGTGTTTATAATTATATAATTAATCTCCTTTTTTACAATTTTTGTCTTATAAACCCTTTACAAGCCAACTTATATCTTGCAATACATGAAATGGTTTTTATATTTTGTGGTAACTCATTGTATATTAACCCTCCTGAATAATCAATCCTTTGTCTACACTTTTCCAGTCTACAGCGCGGTACTTTAATATTTCCGTGATTCCTCGTATTAAAATGAGACTGAATTAGATCAAATTTCATGGTGTGGTGACCAATGTCATGTAAACATTTATACACAAAAAGCAGCACTTGATATTGATAAATACCATGAATAGTGTACTTTCCGCTATAGTTCTATATAAAACGTTACTTGAAAAGTTATTAGGTAAGTTATAAACACTTTTCAAAGCTCTATTTTGAAAACTTTGCAGGGATTTCAAATAATTACTACTCTTATTGTGTCCATAGGCTATTGTCAAATAATTTAGATGCGATTGTATTAATGCATTAAATATCAATAATTTACATCTTTCGTCTAGCTTCCATCTCAATTTATATATAATTCCAACGCCTGGAGCCACTTTCTTTTTTAATTCGCTTACATGCAAATCCCATGCCATATTACCTTGAAGCAAAACACCTAAATACTTAACATAACTGGACTCCTCAATCGACTTTCCGTTTACCGAAACACTAAACTCCCGATTCAGAGCTACAGAATGGGGACGAAATCTTACCATTTTTGTCTTGTCTGCATTAAGAATTAAACGATTTAATCTGGCATATTCAAACAGTATCGCAGCATCTCTTTCAATACTACACCTTAAAGCCATATCATACCTATATGGATAAAATATACACATATCATCAGCAAACATAAAAAGTTTTCCATCAAATCGAATGTTTGCTAAATCGTTCAAATAAATCGAAAACAACAATGGACCTAGTCCACTACCCTGTGGCACACCGAATTTAACTGCACCCAAAAAACTTTTTTTCCCGTTAATCTGAACAAACTGCATTCTATCTTTAAAATAATCACGAAGTAGTTCTAACTCAAGTCCACCAATCCCATACCACTTCATGTTTCAAGCAAAATCTGCTGATCCACCATATCGAAGGCTTTTGCGAAATCATAGAACATTCCTGCCACCCCACTGAATCCTTTATCTAACCCTTCACATATATGATGCACTACATTTAAAACTGCATCCTCCGTCCCACATCCTTTCCTAAATCCAAACTGGAAATCATAGAGTAATCGATTCTCCTCGAAGTAGCTGGAGAGCCTTTCATATAAAATTCTTTCCAGAACCTTATCAACAGCAGACAATACCGATATAGGCCTATAATTCTCTTTAAACGATGAATTTATCGTCTTAGGTATGGGAACAATTTTGTGGACTTTGAGTATATTAGGATATTCGGATGAAGCCAACATCTTATTAAATATTTCCATTAAGAATGGTGCAATTTGATCTACACATTCCAAAATAAACCTGGGAGATATATTATCACTACCAGCTGACTTATCTACTCTCATGGCCATAATAACATCTCTTACGTGCTGCAATTCGATATCCTTAATCCGAAATCTATTATTCGGAACAGCAGATGTATTAAAAAAATCTATCGAATCATCTGATCGAACTTCAATTTGTTCCTTTAGTTCATGTATAGAGGATATAAAGTAACCATTAAATGTATCTACTTTCTCCTGATCCCTGATTATAGGTTCTCTTTCTACATTACAAAGATTAATTTTCCTTTCTTTCTTTCTACCCAATGTACTATTTATAAAACTCCATGATTTTCTAGCATCAAGACCAATTTTTTGTAAACTATTCTCATAGTGATCACTTCTACAAACTCTTGAAGCAAATTTTATAACCTTACTTAACCCTTTGAGTTGCGAATTCAGAACTTCATTGGCCCTAGATTTACGCCTTCTTCGTAAAAGTTTCTCCTTGTACAAGATTAAACTTCTCAAATCATTGTTGATCCAAGGAGCAAGAGCAAACCGAACTTCTTTTCTATTTCTAATGGAATATGTCGATTTCTGAGCAGCATACTCTATACTAGATACCACCGCATTCGTCAAACCCGTGGCAGTATAAGGTAACACAGTATCTGGCAAATTTTCTCCCAAGATATTTCGCGCCTTAATGTAATCGCAGAAACTTTTACTTGTCTCAATATATGTATTACTATTAATTCTTTGCATAACTTTACACCAAAGCAAGTTATGATCTGAAATTGCACATTCAATTGAATCCACGGAAATTTTATCCAAATTATTACTAAAAATATGATCAGTACACTTGCCCGATTCTGGCCACGAAATCATGTTATGTACTGCGTCACAATCATAGTTTTGAAACATAGAACGATAATCAATACTAAGAGCATTCCGCGCAAACTTACTCAAAATTTGATCAAACAAATTATTGAAATTCGAAACTCTACATTTCTGAGATCTATAAAAAGATGTTAAAATAAGCGATTTATTCTCAAGTTTGAAATTTGATAATTTAACGCAAATAATTTCAACAAAGTTCTCACTTTTACAAATTTCGACTGAGTACAATATTTTAGAATTAATATACAGTGAGGTACCACCATATCCATCATCTCTACAACAATGTATGTTTTCAAACCCCGGAATTGAATATAATTGTGTCATTTCCCTCTTAAACCATGTTTCTTGTACTGCAATTATGTCTGGCAATTTGGCAAACCTTGATAGCAAACATTTAAATCTGTCAAATTTATCAATTGATGATATACTTCTTGCATTAATGCTCAAAATATTAAAAAAATTGCTGTTAATTTCATAAATATATTTAGTAAAATCTTCAAAATTTTTAAAATATTGATTATGAATCATACTAAAGAAAAAAAAAAAATTAACTATAAAGCAATATATGATAATTTAGTTCTGATTAGGAGAAACATAAACTGCGCCATCTTCTTCTCTTTCTTCCTCATCATCTTCTTCTTCACTTGGTAGAATAACTTGTCTGTTTTGAACCATTGGTCTCCGACTCCAATGTTTACTTGTTGTTGCTTCAGTAAGAATTTGATCTACATCTTCCTCACATCTAACAACTTGCGCTCTGGAAATTTCATTCCTTTTGCAAAACACTTTTCCGTCTTTGGCATAAACGGAACGATAGCCAATTGTCTTTAAGGCTTTTGCGTAGTTAAAAAGATTCATTGTTTCTTTGCTCAAAAAATCGTTTATATAGACATTTTTCGTATTCTCACTTTCTTTTAGTTTAGTTTTAGCAGCCATTAATTTCTCCTTCTTGTGTTTTGAAATAAATTTCACAACAACTGTTTTCTCTCCTTTTGTTTTGTTTCTGTTCTTAATGTAATATGCTTCTTCTAAGTCATTTTGTTCCAACTCAACACCCACATTATTTGATAGTTTAATTATTGCTTCCTTAGCACTTATTTCTGCATTGACTTTCAATCCACTGATAATGCAGTCATTTTTTACAATTTTATCGTTCAAAAACTTCACGGATGATTTAAGATACTGAACTTCATTTTTTAGTTTATTATTTTCTTTTTGAATTTCATTTATTTTCTTCTTATTTTCTTTCACATCATTGACAAGCACATCAAACTTCTCTGACATAAATTGGATAGAATCAGTCAGCTCATCTAATTTCTCCAGTTTCTTCAACTCTGTTTTTATTGTTTTTAATTCTCTCTTTATCTCTTCACTTCCATTTCCATCATCACACAGTTGACAGTTAAATAACTCGTTCTCATTTTGCAATAACCGATCGAACTCTCTTTTACTTAACCCAGAGCATTGGCACTTTCTTGACACTTCTCCGAATCTCGTATTCTTTTTGAATATATAACTTTTTTAATAACAACTGATGTTGTAAACAACGAAATATTTAATAATTTTCTGGAGCCTCCGAATAATTGCAAAAAATACGTGTTATTTCAACAGTGTTGCCAACTTTTTTTGGTGCCAATGATTTTCATTCTTCCCATAATATAGTTTACAGTTTGCAAATTACGCAACCTCAAGTTTAGGATGCAAAATTTACACACTATTAAGGACAAATTTCTTTAAAATAATGAAATTTTAATTAAAATAAAGTTTATAATCTTTGCTTCAATTTTTTTTCATTAAATTTAGGACACAAATTTTGAAAAATTGCGTCCCTTAGTTAAAGTTTCATGTCTTGAAACTAAGGCAAATTTTCCTTAAAATAAAGAAACACATTTTTGATTTGAAGAAATCGTCCTTAAATTAACTGAAATATTGAATCTTTAGATTTAAGATAAAAACGTTTCAAATATAGGCTAAGACTTATTTTTTACTTTGAAGTATCCGTCATAAATTGGATTTTTACACTGGCATTTGTTTGTACGTGAATAGCTTTATTAATATAACGGAAAAATAGAATGAAAATTCGATAAATGAGATCTGTATCCTATTTCCAATTTTATAGATCCTAGAGTTAAAGCCAGATAGGGAGCAAAAAATTTCTTATTTTAAAGAACCCGCATGTTTGGCTCGGAATCAATACCAAAATCCTTAAAGGAAGGTCAAAATCTTTGGATCCAAAAAACCTTTTTTTGAGTGTAGAAATCATATATGGTATGTGATTTATTAATATTAATGTCCATTAATATTAATAAATGTACGCAATGTGGTTATTTCATTTTTTTTAATTTTTTTTTGGGGTGTATCATCACAGGTTTTTTTTTCATAAAATTTGGAAAACCATTTTGTACCTATTTACATTCCTAAAATATTTTAGGGATTTAAAAAAAATCTAGAGCAATTTAGGGCTTTTTCTTAATATTTGCGAGGAAAGTTCAAAACGAGTGAACGTAGTATTAACCATCATCAGTCATTGTTAAACGAAATTAATTTAATTTATATGTATATGTGTCAATAGACTAGAAAATGCAGATTAGTGTGGAAAATGGGATTTTGTTAACAAATGGAAGGATTTCAGGATAGTAAACGTCAAACCTATACCGAAACAACGTACATCATTAAACTGATGCAAAATTTAACTCAATTTTTTCATCCTATTCTAATTTAGTATTGTTACGTTTTTTTATTGAGGCGTATTTCATTACCCGATAATTAAAACACAGTTCTTTTCAAATAACGACAATCTACAATTTAATTGTTTAACTGATTGGTTTCACTTTTTTGCTCTACGATATATACTGTATGAATTTTAGCATACGACTGACTTTACAGCTCCCTCCGTCAGGGGCTTATATACCGTGATTTGACGATTTCGAAAATTCTGGATAGTCTGGCCTTGTAGACCATCTAGAACTATCTAGATACAATTCATCTATCAGCACATATTCAACTGGTTATCTTCATTGCCCACAGCCATCTGGTATGTTCTACTAGTGTCCGGCAGATGTCGCACATGAATAGCTGATTATGTTCATAGTTTTGCCTACAATTATTTAATCTTCTGTTCATAGTCTTACCTACAATCATCTAGAACAATCAATTTGTCGTTTCTGCCTATCTCGTAATTTAGCTGACAGAGGGTTGTGCTCATATTACTACAACAATAACAAAACAAAAGGGGTTACTACAATTATTGTGAAACTAAGAACACAAAAGATGTTTAGGAAAGTACGAGAAAATAAAGAAATGAATGTGATGACGTACTTTGACCGTTACAATTTGAAATTTTAAATTAACGGAAACTAATTTGAATAAACTTAAATCTAGAAATATCAAATTCGTAACAGTATCTTTAGTACCAGGAAACCCCGAACATAGTACCCACACTGTTAGAAAAATATGTTTTTCATATGTTCCGATATAAACAAAATGTGTTTCGGGCACAATTTTTAAACACAATATATTTAAGTGCCAACATGTAATGTTCCTAAACTAACACTAAATGTTTGGCACACATACGTTAATATGTTAAAATATATTTTGTTTGTGGCATGAAGGTTTCATAAAAATAATATGTTGAATGTAAACATATATAAATTTACAAATTTCGAGTAAACATATATATGTTTACAATTTCTGTGAAACGGTTGTATGTTGTTTCGGAAAACTGCTTTATGATAAGGCCAAAAATTTGATATGCTAAAGTCTAAATATTATTTAATTTGAATATTAGAACGAGTATTCGAAGTAAAGAGAATAGACACTCGGAACCAAGAGCATAGAAATTTGAAAAAAACAGCATGTGTTTTCGCCTTGAGAGGAGAATTTTATGTATATGTGGACAAGTGTTTTGTTTATCATTTTGGTATTATGGACACACATTTTTTAACGTCCTTAAAGGTAAAAATGAAATTAAGTACAAAACACGATAAGTTTTAAAGGCATTTAACATAAAATGGTGTTAAATGCTAGTAAAAAACGGGTCACGCCTAAATAAATTTATGTGTACATTAAAAAATTATTTATGTATGTTTATACTCTTCTTTTGTTAGAGTTTTTGATTTTCCTCCAAAATTTCAAACTTGTATACCAAAAAAAGTTTTTTTGTTATAAAATTGTTATTTTTGCAAAAAAAAAAAAATAATATTTTATTCAAAAGCCATTTCGTTTATATCAAGCACTGTTTCTGACTGTAAATCTTTAATAACCCACATTTCGAAGTTTCATTATATCGGTCGGTCGGAGCAGGAATTGAACCCACGACCCTTTGCATGCAAGGCAGACATGCTAACCACTGCTCCACGTGGCCAACAAATGTATGTTTCTTTTAAATAATGTTATGTTTGTATGGGCTCGTGGGCGCTGCAAACTATGCTATATAAATGTAACTTATAACGATAATTGTCTACTGGTGACTATAACTGCTACGTAGCCCAGTGGATAGTGTGTTGGCTTACAAACTGTATGGTCCTCGGTTCGATTCTCCGTCCAGGCGAAAGGTAAAATTTAAAAAATTTATAAAATTGAATAATTTCTTCAACATTATTTGTATTACAGAAAAAGGTACCAAGAACTAAAAATTTCGTGGAAGTGAAAATTATGTTAGGGAATGAGCACAATCTTCTTTGGGGAAAGTTCTTCCAAGCATATAATATTTTTGGGCTCAAAATGCTTCCAAACATATAATATGTTCACATAAAACAAACATATTAATGTTTCGGCAGCATCCACTAATATATGTGGTTCCTGCAAAATATGTTTGGAACATATGTTAGAGAAGCGATTTTTTTTGAGGGTGCACCAGCTACATAGTCTATTTGTGTGTAAAGAGTCTTCTACCGGTTGCTAAATTATATGAATGTGGAATATATACTTCGTGCGCCATCTACATGTGATTTGTACAACACTATGTTAAGAGCTTTTTAAGTTATCAAAAGCTCGCTGTATTATTGCCAGATACAAATAAAGAATTTAACTCAGTGGTGAGAAATATAATTAGTTCCGGTGCTAAAGTTGCTCATCCGATATGTGAAACTTACTGAAGATAGATTTGAAACTTTGATTAGGTATGAAATCAGTTCTTTATTGATAGTCTAAGCGATCAGACGTTTAATTTGCCCAGTTACCGAAGTGCGATTTCGAGTTCCAGTGATAGAATTACGTACGTAGTTTGTATTCCTGTTTTTGTCCACAGACGTACATATACAGTCGAATAGGCATTCATGCAAAGAAGAGTTCTACGTTCAATACCGTAATAATATGAAGGTGGTCAACACGCTATTATACCTTCGTGTGAACAAATATGTCCGGTTACTTTGGGATGTGTACATTTGTAATTATGGCTTGGTTGGTCTGTGCATTTTGGTTTTACCCACGGCTAGACGAGAGTGAGAGAGAGTGTATCGAAAGTCAATTCATCAGAATCTTTAGTTAATGGGAAAACCAGTTTTGGCAACAAATTTATTTTGCTTTTTTGTTGCCTTTAGTTTAATCGATTTCTTTTCGGTAATTTTTTGTATCTCGTGTTGTTTTTTATTATTTTGCATTTTTCAAGTTCAATTTGTCTTAATTGTTGGCGATGTGTTTTGCATATTAAGTATGTACTCATACAAGAATATGGACATTAAAAAAATAAGGCAGTATTAATGGTGGTCAATTCGTTTTTGTCAGATACTCGTATCAATCGAAGATAATAATAAACCGGCGATAATGGGACAACACCGCATCCAGCTTAGCTGATTTTTTTTCGGTAACAAATGTAACAATAAGCTCTTATATAATTCGCGAACGAATGGTGGATAGTCGAATGGTAATTTCTTAAAATCGGGGATCCGCTATATGTACACGCCAAAACCGATTTATTTTTTGCGAAATAAGAATTTAGTCCAAATTTGTTGAGACACATAAAACGTTATATTTCACTAAAATGAAAATTGAAATCACTGCTACATCTAAGTTTTTTATACCCTCCACCACAGGATCGGGGTATACTAACTTTGTCAAGCCGTTTGTAACGCATTATTGGTCTCAGACTTTACAAAGTATATATATATTCTTGGTCGTGGTGAGATTCTAAACAGAAAAAATATCACCAAAATATATCCAATTAAAATGTTGCTTGAAGTTGAAAACGCAATCAATTGAAAAGCGATACAATTAACTTTTTAATCAAATTAGAAAAAAACGAGATTATATAATGATTGCAAATATTTATTAAACTAAAAACTATTTCCAATTAAAAATATAATTAAAATTTTGTTTTGAAAATTTAGTTTCTGTGTACATACTATTCACAGGTTTATTCCATTTGTACTCAAACTTAAAGATAAATTCAACTCTATTTGTAAAAGGAAAATTCCTAGGAAGGTGCTAAATCGTATGAACTTTTATAAAATTACAAGAAAATTTTTGTATAAATTTATTAAAGCAAAGTCGATTATTCAACGTTCAAGTTAGTTCACTCTATTCTGATAATTGGTTGATATTTTCGGTGCAAGTAGATGATGCTGATGAGGAATGTGGAAATCCCAACCAGTGATGAAGCCGACCCATTTTGTCGGCGCCGGCTGACACTAAATTTTTGACTCCGATGGCGGCGGCTTGACGGATGAGCCGATATAAATTTGTCAATAATCATCCAATAATCAAATCAATTTGAGATTCATTGTACAACCAATCTTAAAATCAAATTTCATTCGAATTTTCTGAGGTAATTTTTTGCAAAACTACACGCTCACAAAAAATCGCTTCTGTAACATATACTCCCAAACATATTTTGCTTCAAGCATATACATTTTTGGGTATTGCCCAAACATTTATATGTTTGATCTCTTCCAATATATAATATGTTTGAAAGCATATTGGTCTAAACAATATATGTTTGGG
The DNA here is from genome assembly GCF_050003625.1 of Haematobia irritans. Lineage (NCBI taxonomy): Eukaryota > Metazoa > Arthropoda > Insecta > Diptera > Muscidae > Haematobia > Haematobia irritans. Next base: position 82,999,224 of record NC_134398.1, read on the forward strand.
TAGTCTAAGTTCCAAACATTTTTTATTTTTGCATCCAAATTCAATAATGTTGTCTTCTAAAAAACAATATGTTATTATGTGAACATATAATATGTTTGGAAGCATTTTGCACCCAAAAATATTATATGCTTAAAAAAAATTCTCCCAAAAAATATTGTGCTCAAAATGTTATTTATTTACTTATATATTTACAATCATAATGAATTATGAAAATAAACAGGTAATATAGGTGCTAACAACATAGGTTTTCGACCTGAATGCTCAAAATTTTGTTTCTGCCTAATTGTATATTCCCCCACATCTTTCTCACTTCCACGAGTTTTTTTAGTTCTTAGCACCTTTTTCTGTAATACAAACATTGTAGAAGAAATTATTCAATTTTATGATTTTTTTATTTTAATTTTACCTTTTGCCGGACGGGGATTCGAACAGCGGACCACACAGTTTGTAAGGATCAAAGAAGTAGCTGATCAATTGCCCAAGGAAAAATAAAATGTTAATTTTGTAATAACAAGCAACAACCACCAACTTAATTCAATATCGCTCCCTGTTAAATAGCGCTCCAAGCTACTAAACACATATATGTTTATAGGCTATTTCTAAATTAATATATGTTTGCATCCAAGCATATTATATTTACAAACATTTTATGTCCCAAACATAGTATGTTCTAACATATTAACATATATGTCCCAAACATGTTATGCTAGTTTATGAACATTATATGCTTGCACTCAAAAATATTGTGTTTAAAAATTTGTGTTCCAAACATATAATGTTTATAGCCAAACATATGAAAAACAGTCTTTTTCATCCGTGTACTGATTGATTGTGGATGGAACATTTTGGCAAAAATACAAATGCAAAACAAATTTTTCCGATATAAATTATTATTTTTGATAAGTTGGTGGCTAAGTTTGAGTCGGCGTCGGCTGGCACAAAAAAAACCGGCGGTGCGACTGGGCAGCTTCATTCTCTGATCCCGAAAAGATCGTCCATCCAACCATTGTGCACTCTTTGCCCAAATAAATTTGAAAAACATACTTTTCCTCTGTTGGTTAAGCTATTGTTGTAGTTTAGTCACACAGAAAAAAATTTCACAAAAATTTTTCCAATTAAAATCTTAATTGAGTTTTACAAAATATTCAATTAAAAATTTAATTGATCCAACAATTTTTTTAATTGAAATAAAAATCAATCACACAAATTAATAGTATCAATTAAATATTTAATTGGATCAATTAATTTTTTAATAGACTGTCAATTAATTTTTTAATTGATACTATCATTTCTGTGATTGAAGACATTTCAATTAAAAAATTAATTGGATCAATTAATTTCGTGATTGAATCAGAAAAAAATTTTTTTGTGTGCATTGTATGGTTTTAAGCTGATATCAAAACAATAATAATGATAACAAGAAAACTATTTCATTCAAAGACCAAATAATTATAAATAAATAATTAATTGCCACCATTAACAAATCAATAAACAATTTAATTAAAAGTGTCGAAGAAACCAATTAATCAATTGTATTTTTATTTCTAATTAATTCTATTTATATTATCATTTTCGTGATTGAAGCAGTTACAATAAAAAAATTAATTGAATCAATTCATTTTGAGATTGAATCAGAAAATCGTTTTTTCTGAGTAGTTCAATTTAGCTATTTCCGTCCATCCCTCTGTTGATTTGAAATATAAATTCTAAAGATGTTTACCCGAATTACTAGAATGAGCAAGACGTTGCGATTTCAAGAAATCAAAGAGGAGACTCTGCAGAGACACATTTTCCAATGTTGTTTGGTATATATGTTAATATGTTAGAACATATTATGTTTCTGGATGCATCTCCGTTATTTAAATTTGTAATTTTGCGTGCTCATTTCGATATTTAAAAATGCGTCAGATTTATTGTATATTAAATGATCTGCGGTTTGGTAGATTATTAACATTCAGAAAGAAAGTTTGCTTTTTACGTATTTCCAATTAATGGCTTAAATCGCTACAGTGGTTGCAGAACATTCTACGTTGATTGTTGAAAGAATCGAATAAAATGAAAGTTCTGTTTGGACTTTAGAGTTAGCTGTATTCTTCGAATTACTATGAAATAAAGGCATCGACCATTATGCAAATGAGAACTCATCGAAAGTTATACCTACAGAATGATAGCTCTTGATTTTAAAGTGATTGAAGTTGAACTGAATAATGTTTGTCATTTCTTTGAATAATATCACGTATACATTTAGTTAGTTTATATACTAATTATAAATAAAGTAATGTTTATTATTTCATGCAGTACAATAACATCTGCAGTTTTGCATATTCCTAAGTCTGGAGTATTTAGTTTTTGAAAAGTGTCTCATATATAAAATGGTAAAATTGAAAGTGTCTAAAACACTACACCCTCAAAAAAAATCGCCTCTCTAACATATGTTCCAAACATATTTTGCAGGAAGCACATATATTATTGGATACTGCCGAAACATTAACATGTTTGTTTAATGTGAACATATTATATGTTTGGAAGCATTTTGAGCCCAAAAATATTATATGCTTGGAAGAATTTTCCCCAAAGAAGATTGTGCTCATTCCCTAACATAATTTTCACTTCCACGAAATTTTTTTGTTCTTGGCACCTTTTTCTGTAATACAAATAATGTTGAAGAAATTATTCAATTTTATGATTTTTTCAAATTTTACCTTTCGCCTGGACGGAGAATCGAACCGAGGACCATACAGTTTGTAAGCCAACACACTACCACTGATCTACGTAGCTGTTATAGTCGCCAGTAGACAATTATCGTTATAAGTTACATTTATATAGCATAGTTTGCAGCGCCCACGAGCCCATGCAAACCTAACATTATTTAACAGAAACATACATGTATTGGCAACGTGGAGCAGTGGTTAGCATGTCTGCCGTACATGCAAAGGGTCGTGGGTTCAATCCCTGCTCCAACCAAACACCAATTGTTTTTTTTATACCCTCCACCATAACTTTGTCATTCCGTTTGTAACACATGGAAATATTGCTCTAAGACCCCATAAAGTATATATATTCTGGGTCGTGGTGAAATTGTGAGTCGATCTGAGCATGTCCGTCCGTGTGTCTGTAGAAATCACGCTATCTTCCGAACGAAATAAGCTATCGACTTGAAACTTGGCACAAGTAGTTGTTATTGATGTAGGTCGGATGGTATTGCAAATGGGCCATATCGGTCCACTTTTACGTATAGCCCCCATATAAACGAACCCCGAAATTTGGCTTGCAGACCCTCTAAGGGAAGCAAGTTTCATCCGATCCGGCTGAAATTTTGTACATGGTGTTAGTATATGGTCTCTAACAACCATGCAAAAATTGGTTGACATCGGTCCATAATTATATATAGCCCCCATATAAACCGATCCCCCGATTTGGCTTGCGGAGCCTATAAGAGAAGTAAATTTCATCCGATCCGGCTGAAATTTTGTACATGGTGTTAGTATATGGTCTCTAACAACCATGCAAAAATTGGTCCACATCGGTCCATAATTATATATAGTCCCCATAGGTTAGGTTAGGTTATGTGGCCGCCCGATGTATCAGGCTCACTTAGACTATTCAGTCCATTGTGATACCACAGTGGTGAACTTCTCTCTTATCACTTAGTGCTGCCCGATTCCATGTTAAGCTCAATGACAAGGGACCTCCTTTTTATAGCCGAGTCCGAACGGCGTTCCACATTCCAGTGAAACCACTTAGAGAAGCTTTGAAAACCTCAGAAATGTCACCAGCATTACTGAGGTGGGATAATCCACCGCTGAAAAACTTTTTGGTGTTCGGTCGTAGCAGGAATCGAACCCACGACCTTGTGTATGCAAGGCGGGCATGCTAACCATTGCACCACGGTGGCTCCCCATATAAACCGATCCCCCGATTTAGCTTGCAGAGCTCCTAAGAGAAACAAATTTCATACGATCCGGCTAAAATTTGGTACATGATGTTAGTATATGGTCTCTAATGACCATGCAAAAACACCCATGCAAAAATTGGTCGATATCGGTCCATAATTATATATAGGCCCCATATAAACCGATCCCCAGATTTGACCTCCGGAGCACCTTGGAAGAGCAGAATTCTTCCCATTCGGTTGAAATTTGGTACGTGATGTTAGTATATGGTATCCAACAACCATGCAGGAATTGGTTCCTATCAGTTCATAATTATATATAGCTCCCATATAAACCGATCCCCATATTTGACCTCCGGTGCCTTTTGGAGAAGCAAAATTCATCCGATCTGGTTGAAATTTGGTACGTGGTGGTAGTATATGATATTTAACAACCATGTGAATTTAAATTTGTGGATGGCAGTCTTTCGTAGAAGTTTCTACGCAATCCATGGTGGAGGGTACATAAGATTCGGCCTGGCCGTATATACTTGTTTTAATTTACACATTTATATTTATACTATATTATTTTTTTATAATGAAACTTCGAAATGTGGGTTATTAAAGATTTACAGTCAGAAACAGATCTTGATATAAACGAAATGGACTGAGCTTTTGGATAAAATATTATTTTTTTATTGCAAATATAACAATTTTGTAACAAAAAATTGTTTTTGGTATAAAAGTTTGAAATTTTGGAAAGAATTCAAAAACTCTAATAAAAGAAGACAGTGGAGTCGAGTATAAACATACATAAATAATTTTATAATATACACATACATATATTTAGGCGTGAACAGTTTTTTACTAGCATTTAACACCATTTTAAATGCATTTAAAACTTATCATGTTTTGTACTTAATTTAATTTTTAACTTTAAGGCCGGTATTAAGTTGGCATTATCGCTCTAAAATGACCCTGTTTTGCCTTTTACTTTTCTTTAATAATTCGTTTTAAATAAAATAAACTTTTTCAAATGTTGCTGCAAAACTCGAACTTAATGCCCGCTTTTATATTTGAAGATGTCCGTCAACTCCTCTTGGACTACTTATTAATAAAGAGGAACTAAACTTTGTTCTTATACATTTTACTGTTTAATTTTTCACCATTTCCTCCTTTTTTCATTTTACTGTCCCAACTCTAAAAAAGAGTATAATGCCCTTTCGTTATTTTTATGAATATCCCTTTATAATTTGTGTATATTTTCCACCGTTTTTTTTTTTTTAATTTCCTTTGCCAGAATATTTTGACTTACTCCTCGTACGTTCCGGTTTCTTTTAACAAACCAAGAAAAATAGTGTACCCATAACGCAAAAATGATACACAAAACACTTGTCCACACATACGTAAAATGCTGCTTTCAAGACGAAAACACATTCTGTTTTTTTCAAATGTCTTGGTTCCGAATCTCTATTATCTTTATTCCGAATACTCATTCTAATATTCAAATTAAATAATATTTAGACTTCAGCATATAACATTTTTGGCCTTATCACAAAGCAGTTTCCGAAACAACATATAAGCGATTTCACAGAAATTGCTCTCTTTTGATTCTCTCGCTGTGTTAATTTGATATCTTTTGTAAACTCTCCCGGTTTCCATCTCTATTTCTTTCTCTATACTCTCTCTCTGTCGCTCTCTGAATAAAATATCACAACATATATATATGTTTACTCGAAATTTGTAAATTTATGTATGTTTACATTCACACATATAATTTTTATGAAACATGCATGCCCCAAACATAATATATTCTAACATATAACATATGTGTTCCAAACATTTAGTGTTAGTTTGGGAACATTACAGGTTTGCACTTAAATATATTGTGTTTAAAAATTGTGCCCGAAACACATTTTGTTTATATCGAAACATATGAAAAGGATATTTTTCTAACAGTGTATGAGTTGAGTAATATGTTCAGATATTTTCATTAGATTACACTTTCTTACGAATAACTTAGACATTTCTTATAAACATATATATGTTTAGAAATTTCCGAAAAGATTAAGATGGCAACGCAGATAGATAACGAAAGACATGTAAATGTATGTACAACTAATACTTTAATTACAACAAATAAAAATGTTAGTTTCTCAGTAGACGCTCAGGATTTCTTATCGGTTTACATATTGTGTATACATCCAAAGAAAAAATACTTTCCTCAGGAACGAAATTTTAGACAAACGAAATTCTCATTTATTATAAAGTATTTTTTCTTTTGGCCAAATAAACCCAAATTTGTGATATGCGATTCAACGATTGTCTCTAGCTCTTTTTATTTGACTTTAAAGAAAATTCTTTAGCAAGAAAAGAAAACTTTGCTTGCCTAAAACTTCGTTCCTCAGAAAAGAAAACTCTACTTTCAGTTTATAAATAAATGTTTGGCGTATAACATTCAACTAAATTACAAACAGGGGTTTTTTTATATTTAAGACCTTTCTCTGCACAGAAAAAAATATAACCAAAATATTTCCAATTAAAAAGTTAATTGAAGTTGAAAATTTTTTCAATTAATAAATTAATTGATACAATTAACTTTTTAATAATGATAGAAACATTAAGTTAATTAAGTCAATGATTGAAAATTTTAAAATTTTTAATTAAAAAATTAATTGATACAAGTAACTTTTTAATCAAATTCGGAAGACTAAGTCAGTTAAAAAAGTGATGAAAATTTTTTTTAAATTTTTAATTAAATTTTTTTTTTCAAACAATCAATTGTTAATCCGTATAAAAATTCTAAGCCAATTCAAAATGTAATTGAAAATAGTTACCTCTTTTAATTACTAAATTAATTGAGTTTTGCAATCAACATCAATTAAATTTTTAATTGAATCAATTAAAAAATTAATTGAAATTTGGTAATGAAATCAATAAATTTTTTAATCAAGAATTTTTTCTATGCCCAATTAAAACTCTGATTGATACTATCATTTTGGTGATTGAAGACATTTCAATTAAAAAATTAATTGGATCAATTAATTTCGTGATTGAATCAGAAAAAAATTTTTTTGTGTGTGCAAGCAAATAAATGTTTAGAAACTGGAATTATTTGGGGCCTTAACAAAAGACTATTTGGGGCCTTAACAAAAGACATGTTTAAGGTAAAACATTATATGTTCGTACAGTGCAAACAATTTTTTTTTGAAAAAATTTTGAAAATATATATGCTTGAAGCAGAATATGTTTGGGAATATATGGTAAAGAGGTGATTTTTAGTTTGTTTTTTTATTTTTTTATGTTTTTCTTTGTTCGAAAATGTTGGCTGATTGCCCGTTTCAATTTGTTTTGATGCATCTAGAAGAAAAATATTATGCCGATATAAAGAAAATAACGTACATGCCTATACAAACTGCAGATTTTCTCTTTTCACCGCTCTCTTTTATTTTCTTCAATTTAATTGAATAATGTTAGCCTTAACCCTCTAATGCCCCAATTTTTTGCCAGCTGATTAAATGTTAACGACACGAAAGCAAGAAAACTATACAAGAAAAATTTATACGATAAAATTCAGTATATGCTGCAAAGCCTCTTGAACAGTTTTAATAAAGTTTTCTTTATGTTTTACCCATTTTTGTTGTCTTAAAGTGTGTTTTACTAAAAGCTTCCTTATTAAATGAAGACCGCCTAAAGGCGGGCTTGGGCATTAGAGGGTTAAGCATATACAATGTTTGCAAGGAGCCTCGGTCGGATACGTACCAGGCACATAGTCAGTGTTTTTTTGGCTCTTCTCCCCAAATTCAGATGCTAACGTATATATCTTGCTAAAAGAGAAGAATAATAAAAACATGTAATTTTTGTTATTCGTTGATTTAATTCAACAAATAAGAATTCCCACGTGGCTAAGCAACAACAGTGCTTAGTGCTGAGTTTTAAAACTTGATAAGCGTTGGAAACACTGTCCCATTCTCCGCCAAGAAATTAAGAAGAATTTAATTTGGCGATGCGGCCCTAGCGGTCGCAGATTTTGGGTTTCTCTTAAGAAATGCATGTAAACAAATAAACATAAACAAATATCATATATTTACTGTATTTACACACAAAAGGGAATTTTGTCCCAAATCCACATAGATTTAAGTAGGTTTTCAATAGGGAATGTTCAGCTTGTAAACAAAAAGCTGTTAAATCCGAAAATGATCGAAATCTCGATATTTTGCCACTTGGGATTTGTAAATAGATTTTAGTTCTAGATTTTGACATTTCGTGTTTACACTGAAAAAAATATTTATCCAAAATATTATGCAACCTGAATTTTAGGATGCACAATTTACAATATTAAGACAAATTTCTTAAAAATAAAGAAATTGTTTTTATTTATATTAGGGCACAAATCTTTGAAATTTGCGTTCCTCGTTAAAGTGGTTTCTATTTGAAGTAAGGCAATTTTCCTTAAGTTTCTAAGATTTATTTTTAGGATTTTGCATCTTTGGATTAAAGTTATTTTTTTTTTTTTTTGAAACTAAGAAAACAGGTTTTACTTTCAAGTATGTTTTATAAATTGAATTTTAAACCGATATTATGAATACACAGAAAACAATATCACCCAAATATTTCCAAGTATAATGTTAATTGAAACTGAAAACTTTTCCAATTAACAAATTAATTGATACAATTAGTCTTTTAATCACACTGAAAAAAAAGCATACTCGGTTCCAAAGATTTTGTATTTACTTTAAAAAATTTGGTATTGACTCCGAGCCAAAGAAGCGGAGAATACAAGTAAGGATACTTTTAAGACACAATTCTCTTTTAAATATAGGTTTTGTGCACTTGCTTCTAGGAAGCAAATTTTAATTTTTCGCTTTCTCAGTTTTTTTTTTCTTCATATGCTATAAAAGCCCTTTAAAAACGAGTTAACGGCAACTTTATTTTCCAAATTAGGACTCGACTTCCAGTAGAAATTATGCTATGTTTGAAGTAAACAACTTCTTTAAAATAAAGTTTTGAAAAACATGTCCTATATTTGAACGATTTTTTGCTTTGTAGTCAAGATGCAAAAAGACAACAAATTTAAAGACAATTTCATTAAATTTAAAGAATTTTTCTGAATTATTAAAGTCAAGTTGACCTTAGCCTATAAATTTTTTCTTTCATGTTAAGATAACCATTTTTAAGTCAAATCACTTAATTATAAGGACAATACGACTTCATTGAAAAGTTTATCGACTTTTGGACAAGGAAAATAACTTTATTTTAGAGAAATGCGTCTTCTATGCTAAGCAAAATTTGTATTCGTATTTTAAAGACATGAAATCTTTGACCTCACGACAATATTTTTTTAGTGCAAACTAGAAACATTAAGTCAATTAGGTCAATGATTGGAAGCTTTTAAATTTTTAATTAAAAATTAATTAAATGAATTTAAATTAATTGTTTAATCAAACTCGGAAGTCTACGTCAGTTAAAATAATCGTTGAACCTCTCTAATATTTAATAAAACAAATAATTGATACAACCATTTTTTTAATCAAACTAAGAATACAAAAATAGTTACGAAAATGAGTGAAAATATTCGCGGTTTACTAAAAAATTTAATCAATGTCGTTTGCAAAACTCAATCAATTTAACTAAATAATTAATTCAATCAATTAAAAAACTGGTTGAGTTCTCTAATCGACGTCAATTAAATTGAATTTTTGAAATTTTTATTGAATTAATTAAAAAATTATTTTTTTTTGTTTTAATAAAAATACACTAATATATGAATACCACTATGTTTCAATTTATACTACCAATCAATAGTTACAGTTTTTTCCAAATTGAATAAAAACATGTCTTTTAAATAAAGACATTGTTTAGGAACTTTCAAATGTAGGCTCTATAAAATTTATATTAGGCTACAGAACTCATTTATCGAATTTTCATTCCCTTTTCGAGATATGTGAGATACATATTTGTTGTTTCAGTGTACAAAAAAAGTATTAACACTGATACAAAATATATTATATTACTCACTTTATTTACTCTACCTCTCTCTCTCTCTCTCTATGTGTCTCTTAACCGCACTTTTATTTTGAATTTAGGTCGAGGGTTAAAATAATAGAAATTATAAATGAATCTTATCAGTATTTAAAATCTTGGATTAGAAATTGGGCCAAATGTATTTCTACTTTTCTAAGCATTAGTTTATTAAACAAATGCTTGAGGATGCAATGTAAACAATTTAGATTAGAGATTCCTTGGTCTCTACTTGAAAGAAATTTGTGTTTTGTTTATTTGATCATTTGTTTCTTTTTCAATTTTCCCAACTGATAACACCACTGACCCGTGTTCCCCAGTAGAATACCTCCAAAACGTATTCCAAGAAGAATCTGTTGTTTGACACAGAAATGCTTGGTTTGTGAGATGCCGAAGACCGTGTTGAATCAATACTCACTGTCGGTTTGATTTCATTTGGTATTTTCAGATTTAGTCTGGCAGCATGGCGATAAAATTGAGCTGTTTTCTATTAGTCTTTGGACTATTGATGGTCCATTCCGATGGCCAGGGATTGAGTTTGGATGAGCTGATTAATCAGGTCTTTACACCAAAGCCAGATCAGGGAACAACACAAGTATTCAAGCCTGACCCTCTTCCAACGCCCGCTCCGGTACCTACTCCAGATACCAGAGTGAATCCCAATGGCGGTGGAGGTGCCTATAAATCGTGTGGTTTGGACAAGGAATGTGTGCCTAGACATTTATGTGTGGATGGAGCTATAAGCACAACAGGCGAGAATTTCATTGACATTCGAATCGATGACTCCACTTGTTCATACAACGAACTTTGTTGTGATCTACCAAATAAGGTGAGGTTTTATTGCATTATGAGAATATAGCAGGACATTGAGTTTTTTCGCCCTATATAGAGAAGCGATCCTGTAATTCCACCCCTTCCACCCGTAGTACATGGTGGTTGTGGCTGGCGCAACAAGGATGGTGTGGGCTACCGAATTACCGGCGACAGTGATAACGAATCCCAATTTGGAGAGTTCCCCTGGATGGTTGCCATTCTACGTACTGAAGATGCTGCCGGAGAAATAATCCATTTGTATGATTGTGGCGGTTCCCTAATTGCAGCCAATGTCGTTTTGACTGCATCCCATTGTGTCATCAATCGACAAGCGAATGAGCTTGTGGTGCGTGGCGGTGAATGGGACACCCAGAATACCAATGAAATTTTGCCACATGTCGATAAACGCGTGCGGGAAATAATCAAGCATGAGAAGTACAACAAGGGTGCCCTATACAATGACATTGCTCTCCTCATACTTGAAGAACCCTTCGCATGGCAGGAAAATATCCGTCCTATTTGTCTCCCTGAGCCAAATGCCAATTTTGATCACAGTCGCTGCTATGCTACAGGTTGGGGCAAGGACAAATTCAGCCGTGACGGCGAATACCAAGTGATCTTGAAGAAAATCGATTTGCCTGTCGTACCACATGAAACCTGTCAGAATAATCTGAGGCAGACACGTCTGGGCCTCTACTTTAATTTGCATGAGAGTTTTATTTGTGCCGGTGGCGAAAAGGGCAAGGACACTTGCAAAGGTGACGGTGGCTCTCCATTGGTCTGCCCTATTCCAGGTGTACCAGATCGCTTTTATCAAGCTGGCATTGTGGCGTGGGGAGTTGGATGTGCTGAGGAGAATATTCCAGGTGTATATGCAAATATTCCGTATTTGCGTTCATGGATTTCAGAGAAGCTTAGTGCACGCGGAATTCCATTTGCTGATTTCACTTCCTAATAGTGTTTCGAGGCATTGGGGAGAGGGAGATAACATTAAATACTCGTTGACGGTAATGTAACATAGATGTCTAAAAAATTGAAAATCGAATAAAGATTTGATCTTATTTGTCGAACAATATGGCTTCTGGGTTACATTTATATGTGTTTTTATTTTTTTTTTATTTTAGTCAGTATATATGGTCGAAAGTTGGGTCTGGCCAAGCCTTTTATAGACGATTTTTTCTGTGAATGAAATACCTCATGTGAAAATTGAACTAAAAATCACATTTTGTGATTTTCACAAAGCGTTGTTAAAATCAGAAAAATTTAATGTTTGTTTTATGTGAACATATTATATGCTTGGAAGCATTTTGCCCAAAATATTATATGCTTGGAAGAATTTTTCCCAAAGAAGATTGTGCTCATTCCCTCACATAATTTTCACTTCCACGAAATTTTTTTGTTCTTGGCACCTTTTTCTGTAATACAAATAATGTTGAAGAAATTATTCAATTTTTTTTTAAATTTTACAATTCGGCTGGACGGAGAATCGAACCGAGGATCATACAGTTTGTAAGCCAACACACTATCCACTGGGCTACGTAGCTGTTTTAGTCACCAGTAGACAATTATCGTTATAAGTTACATTTATATAGCATAGTTTGCAGCACCCACGAGCCCATGTAAACATAACATTATTTAACAGAAACATACATTTGTTGGCCACGTGGAGCAGTGGTTAGCATGTCTGCGTTGCATGCAAAGGGTCGTGGGTTCAATCCCTGCTACGACCGAACACTATTTTTTTTTTATTTACACATTTTTATTTATACTATATTAAATTTTTATAATGAAACTTTGAAATGTGGATTATTAAAGATTTACAGTAAAAAACAGTGCTTGATATAAACGAAATGGACTAAGCTTTTGGATAAAATATTATTTTTTTATTGCAAAAATAACAATTTTGTAACAAAAAATTGTTTTTGGTATAAAAGTTTGAAATTTTGGAAGGAATTCAAAAACTCTAACAAAAGAAGAACGTGGAGTCGAGTATAAACATACATACATAATTTTATAATATACACATACATTTATTTAGGCGTGAATAGTTTTTTTATTAGCATTTAACACAATTTTAAATGCATTTAAAACTTATCGTGTTTTGTACTTAATTTAATTTTTACCTTTAAGGCCGGTATTAAGTTGGCATTATCGCTCTAAAATGACCCTTTTGCTTTTCTTTAATAATTCATTTTAATGAAAATAAACTTTTTCAACTGTTTTCAGGTTGGCTGATAAGTCCCTGGTCTAACAAAAAAAAACACATTTTTTTTCAAAATTCGTTTTTTTTTATTCAACATAGTTCCCTTCAAGAGCGATACAACGATTATAACGACCTTCCAATTTTTTGATACCATTTTGGTAGTACTCCTTCGGTTTTGCCTCAAAATAGGCGGCCTCAGTTTCGGCGATCACCTCATTGCAGCCAAATTTTTTCCCTGCGAGCATCCTTTTGAGGTCTGAGAACATGAAAAAGTCGCTTGGGGCCAGATCTGGAGAATACGGTGGGTGGGGAAGCAATTCGAAGCCCAATTCATGAATTTTTGCCATCGTTCTCAATGACGTGTGGCACGGTGCGTTGTCTTGGTGGAACAACACTTTTTTCATCTTCATATGGGGCCCTTTTGCGGCGATTTCGACCTTCAAACGCTCCAATAACGCCATATAATAGTCACTGTTGATGGTTTTTCCCTTCTCAATATAATCGATAAAAATTATTCCATGCGCATCCCAAAAACCAGAGGCCAACAGAGGCCATTACTTTGCCAGCGGACTTTTGAGTCTTTCCATGCTTCGGATACGGTTCACCGGTCGCTGTCCACTCAGCCGAATGTCGATTGGACTCAGGAGTGTAGTGATGGAGCCATGTTTCATCCATTGTCACATATCGACGGAAAAACTCGGGTGTATTACGAGTTAACAGCTGCAAACAACGCTCAGAGTCATGTTTTTGGTCAAATGTGAGCTCGCGCGGCACCCATTTTGCACAGAGCTTCCGCATATCCAAATATTGATGAATGATATGACCAACACGTTCCTTTGATATCTTTTAGACCTCTGCTATCTTGATCAACTTCATTTTACGTTCATTCAAAATCATTTTGTGGATTTTTTTGATGTTTTCGTCGGTAACCACCTCTTTCGGGCGTCCACTGCGTTCACCGTTCTCTATGCTCATTTCACCACGCTTGAATTTTGCATTATTGTTGATTTCCCTGGGGCAGAGTCCGGAAACTCATTATCAAGCCAAGTTTTTGCTTCCACCATATTTTTCCCCTTCAGAAAACAGTATTTTATCAAAACACGAAATTCCTTTTTTTCCATTTTTTTCACAATAACAAAAGTTGCTTCACAAAAGACGCTCTATCTCATAAACTAATTGACATACAAACGTCAAATTTCGACACGAATCATTTGAAGGTTGGTACTATATAAAAATAATATGCATTTAATACTAACGACGCCATCTATGTGTCGGACCGGGGACTTATCAGCCAACCTGTTAGCTGCAAAACTCGAACTTAATGCCCGCTTTTATATTTGAAGCTGTCCGTCAACGCCTCTTGGACTTAATAAAGAGGAACTAAACTTTGTTTTTATGCATTTTACTGTTTAATTCACTATTTCTTCCTTTTTTCATTTTACTGTCCCAACTCTAAAAAGAATATAGTTCCCTTTCGTTATTTTTATGAAGATCCCTTTGCACACTGAAAAAAGAGCATGCCCGGTTCCAAAGATTTTGTCTTTCCTTTAAAAAATTTGGTATTGATTCCGAGCCAAAGAAGCGGAGAATACAAGTAAGGATACTTTTGAGACACAATTCTCTTTTAAATTTGGGTTTTGTGTACTTGCTTCTAGGAAGCAAATTTTAATTTTTCGCTTTCTCATCATTTTTACTTCATATGCTATCAAAGACCTTTAAAAACGAGTTAACGACAACTTTATTTTCCAAATTAAGACTCGACTTCCAGTAGAAATTATGCTATGTTTCAAGTAAAAAGCTTCTTTAAAATAAAGTTTTGAAAAACATGTCCTATATTTGAACGATTTTTTGCTTTATAGTCAAGATGCAAAAAGACAACAAATTTAAAGACAATTTCATTAAATTTAAAGAATTTTTCTGAATGATTAAAGTCAACTTGACCTTTGCCCAAACATTTTTTCTTTAATGTATGATGCCCATTTTTAAGTGAAATCACTTAATTATAAGGACAACACGACTTCATTGAATAGTTTATCGACTTTGGGACAAGGAAAAAAACTTTATATTAGAGAAATGCGTCTTCTATGCTAAGCAAAATTTGCATTCGTAGTTTAAAGACATGAAATCTTTGACCTCACGACAATATTTTTTTCAGTGTAATTTTTGTATATTTTCCACCGTGTTTTTTTTTAATTTCCTTTGTCTGAATATTTTGACTTACTCCTCGTACGTTCCGATTTTCTTTTAACGAACCAAGACAAAAATTGTGCCCATAATCCCAAAATGATAAACAAAAACACATGTCCGCACATACATAAAATGCTGCTCTCAAGGCGAAAACACATGCTGTTTTTTTCAAATGTCAATTCTCTTGCTTCCGAATGTCTATTCTCTTTACTCCGAATACTCATTCTAATATTCAAATTAAATATATTTCGGTTCGCTTAATTAAACTAATTTTCCCCTATGTTTCTGGTGTTATTTTGCACTTCTTTTAAATACGATTTTGACAACTTCCACCTTTCCTTCACCATGGAAGTTGGCTCGAGTTTTCCGTTTCCAAAGGGCGTGTGGTTCGTGTACCAAAGCACTATCGACCAATATCTATCTTACCTACACTTTCTAAAGTGGTAGAGCACATTCTTAAGTTGCAAATATTGGAATGTAGTTCAGTACATATTTATCTGGTGTTTTAGCACTTCTATGCTTCTTATTAGATTGACTGATGCGATCAGAGAGGAATGGAATGAGAATAGGCTATGATCCCTTATGTCTAAGGCCTTTAATTCTATAGATTTTGTCATAATGTTATCTAAGCTTCGTACAATCACTCATCGAGAGTGATTATTTTTTTGTTACACAATAAATAATTGTTTAGCCAAAAACGTGTTTAAATGATAAGGATTCGTATATAGAATCGGTGTAAGTACAAAAATTTAAAACAGACATTTGCCATCGTAACAGCTTTCCAGTTACCCTGTTGAGAATTAGAGTTTCAAACTTTTGGTAAAATAAAAACATGAACATATAGCTAATTAATTGCTCTTTATGTAATTTACAATGTAAAGTATGTTTGAACATTTTAAATTCCACTATTGTCATTTAGGAACGATGTAGTTGCACAAGTACTCGTATACAAAGTGTATTCAAAACTCCTCCAACAGATGGAAACGATTTCCCAAAGCATTGGCGTTTTTATGAGTCCAAATTAATAAATATGTCGACAGTCAAGGGGACATCTTCTCTCTCGAAACAACTGTAAGAATTGGAAACCTGCAGCGAGAGTTGATAGTAATATATATGAGTCCATTATACACAAATATATTTGTTTTTACAGAATCTGCATAATTTAAAGGAAGTTGAAGAAAACGGCGGAAAGTTCATATATATGAGATTCCATTATATATAAATATATTTGTTTTTACATAATCTACGATTTTTCCGTTGTTATGGAGTTGCCATAGGCCTTTTCCCGCCTAATTTAAAGGAAGTTGGATTTAAGAAAAATACAAGGGTTTGAAACAAATCCTAATTTATTTTGATGCTCTAGGTCTAGCCCGTATGCCTCTTTTCTCGACTAAGTCTAGAGAGGCTCCTTCACAAACTACACCAATTAGTATCAACGCGGCTTCGAAATGATCTATAGCCATGTGATAATCAAATACGATTAGCTTAAATCGTCCTTGATACCAACCAGACTCATGGAGTCGAGGATTAGGACTGGGAAACTGTTCTATGTTAGTACCTGTGAGTGGACGCCAGACAAAGCATTATCAATTTCCCCCCGCTTGTGTTTTGGGTCCATAACGTCCACTGCTCCCCTGTTTGCGATAATCATCACAAAGCCGTTTTTTGCAACTGAGTCAAATGATCTTTGATCCCTTTTAGAAGTAGACAACTTATCCGGCGAACGTTCCCTTTCTCAGCTTCAAGAATTCCTTGCGCCCATTTTAAAGAATTGCTTTGCTTAGTCAACAACGTGCTTGGGTCGACTGATTCTACTTGCCCAAATATATATGTTAACTTCAGTCGAAACACGTCCACTGGGCCCTGATTACGACGGTTGAGTGATTAATTCAATGAATCAAAGTTGGTTTGATATTATGCCAACACGTACATGCAGCAGATTACTAGCCGCATAGTATTGTGTCGTAGGATTTATCCGACCGTGTAAGGTTCTCTTTGCCAGACAACAGTAGAAAAACAGGCTAACACTCATCAAACAAGCATACATGTAATTAATAAATGATCATATTTGTTTGCTTGGTTTTTAGGCACATAAACTTAGTTCAGTTGTGTTATCAGAATGGTATTTTCAAAACGTAAGAAATGCCGTCAGTTAGAACTTTACGATAAAAAAGTTAGAGATGCCCAAAAAACTATTAAATTCTGTCTTTATTTAGAGCATTTCATCAGTAAATAATGAATATACAAGCCGACTCTAGTACAAAAAGTTTAGTAGAACTTGTAATTATAATAAATTATTTTAAAGAATTGCTTTGCTTAGTCAACAACGTGCTTGGGTCGACTGATTCTACTTGCCCAAATATATATGTTAACTTCAGTCGAAACACGTCCACTGGGCCCTGATTACGACGGTTGAGTGATTAATTCAATGAATCAAAGTTGGTTTGATATTATGCCAACACGTACATGCAGCAGATTACTAGCCGCATAGTATTGTGTCGTAGGATTTATCCGACCGTGTAAGGTTCTCTTTGCCAGACAACAGTAGAAAAACAGGCTAACACTCATCAAACAAGCATACATGTAATTAATAAATGATCATATTTGTTTGCTTGGTTTTTAGGCACATAAACTTAGTTCAGTTGTGTTATCAGAATGGTATTTTCAAAACGTAAGAAATGCCGTCAGTTAGAACTTTACGGTAAAAAAGTTAGAGATGCCCAAAAAACTATTAAATTCTGTCTTTATTTAGAGCATTTCATCAGTAAATAATGAATATACAAGCCGACTCTAGTACAAAAAGTTTAGTAGAACTTGTAATTATAATAAATTAAGTAATATAGAAATAAAAATAATGAAAATACTTCATGCAATGATATTAGGAATTATATAAAGTGTTTAAGGAAACCGAAAATAAAAGTGTTAGTGGCTATGAAATGAATACACGCACAGAAAAACATGGTTGTCGCATTCATTTAATGCTTATCTAGAGCATGTAATTGCCGCGAAAACCATGTATTTTGTCTTTGTAAAAATAGTTTTCGAGCGGAGAAAAATGTATGGTGGCAATAAGCATTTGAATGGTTCTCAAATACCGCAAACATGTTCTATCATTTGAATGAAAGAATTTGAGACCATTAAATGGTCGGGAAAATCATGTACCTGACCATTCAATTTTTTTCACTTTTTTACAGGGAAAAAAGTATTTTTATAGGTTAAGTATAGACATGTCTAGAACCAATACATTTTTTTCGTGACCATTTAATTTTTAACTTTTTTGCAGCGAAAACAATTTTATAAAAACATTGAGCAGGTACACACGATTTTCATTTTGCGCGTCAGTCATGTGTTGATTGTTGCTTGGAATGGACGGAGAATACGGATTTACTGTGTTTTGTGTTAATTTATTTATTCAGAAGTGGCACGTGGTTTTATGTGAACACAAAAAAGGAAAGTGTAATTGAAATGTAAATGTACCTGTTTTTTGTTATGCATTTTGATATATGGTATAATTTATTTTTATTTGCAGTTACATAATAAATATGGTAATAGTAAATATGGAACGATTACTTATTGTTGAAATTGAACCAAAGTAGAGTGTGTAAAAATATGTGATGTTTGCTTGCACGACATTATAAATACAAATAAACAATGAATTAGTTTATAAATAAATAAAAACAAACAAATAAAGTTAATTTTGTGTTTTCTTTTCTCAAGTGGCGTCCTTTTTTCGACGATGAAAAAAGTTTTTTCATAAAGATCAAAACATTTTAGGTTGTGACCATGTTCTTTTAACTAGGAGAAAAACATTTTGAATGAATACCATAACATTTTAAATCGTCACCAAAGTCTTTTCATTCAAACAAAATTATTTTTATCAATATAATAACATTTTAGATGGGGACAATTACATTTTTCTTAGAACCATGTTCACTGAGCCAACATGGTTGCAGGTTAAAATGTTACATGGCCGCCGCAAAAATAGCTCCTATCATATTATTTTGCTCTTCGAATATGATTGTGACAATCATGTTCCTTCTCTGCGTGTAGTGATATAGAAGACTGTTTTAGCGACCACAACATAGATGATGACAAAAAATCTAAAACATTGATGGAAAGCTTAAGCTGGCGGCCCATTAAACATTCTGTAACGAATGTTGCCGTAAACGAATTGTTGAAAATTTTGCGGGAAAGTAATTTACCAATTACCAAAAGATGTCAGAACCAGGGATCCGGAGCGGAGCGGAAAATAAATGCAATTAAACGATCTTATTTATATTTAATTTTTTAGTTTTCTACACTGAAAAAAATATTGTCGTGAAGTCAAAGATTCCATGTCCTTAGAATAAGAATGCAAATTTTGCTTAACATGGAAGACGCATTTCTCTAAAATAAAGTTTTTTTTTTCTTGTCCAAAAGGCAATAAACTTTTGAATGAAGTTGTAATGTCCTTATAATTAAGTGATTTTACTTAAAAATGTGTATCATAACATGAAAGATAAAATTTTTGAGGTAAGGTCAACGTGACTTTAATAATTAAGAAAAATTCTTTAAAATTAATAAAATTGTCTTTAAATTTGTTTCCTTTTTGCATCTTGCCTACAAAGCAAAAAATCGTTAAAAAATAAGACATGTTTTTCAACACTTTATTTTAAAGACGCTTTTTACTTGAAACATAGCATAATTTCTACTGGAAGTCGAGTCTTAATATGGAAAAAAAAAAATAACTCGTTAACTCGTTTTTAAAGGATTTTGATAACAACTGACGGAAAAAAATCTAAAAAAATGGAAAATTAACATTTGCTTCCTAGAAGCAAGTACATAACCCCCAAATTTAAAAGAGAATTACGTCTTTAAAGTATCCTTACTTGTATTCTCCGCTTCTTTGGCTCGGAATTAATACCCAAAATGTTAAAGTAAAGACAAAATCTTTGGAACCGGGCATGCTTTTTATACCCTAAACCACATAGTGGTTTGGGTATAATAAGTTTGATCGGCCAAAAAATGTGCCTACCAGAAATATTGATTTTGGACCCCATAAAATATATACCGATTGACTCAGAATCACCTCCTGAGTCGATCTAGCGCTTGTTGTCCGTCCGTCCGTCCGTCTGTCCATGTATTTGTTGTTCACAGGATTCCGGTCGCAATTATTAACCGATTTTGATGAAATTTGGTACAGTGAGTTTTTTGGGCACAAGGACGAACGCTATTGAATTTGGAAGAAATCGGATCAAATTTAGATATAGCTCCCATATATGTATCACCCGATTTTGAAAAATTCGCCCCTAATAACCTTACGTTTGACCATACAGGCCTCATTTCTTAACTGATCTTACTCAAATCTTGCACAAGGTAACCTTTTGTGGTATTAATCAAACCCGCAAAATATTATGCAATTTGGTTCAGATTTAGATATAGCTTCCATATAAATACATCGCTCGATTTTCCCAAATTTGGCCATAGTACCCTTATTTATTAACCAATGTTACTCAAATTTCAAATTTTGATGTACTAGCCGATCGTACTTATACGTACTTGTAGCTCTTACATAAGAATATTGCTCGATTTTTACAAATTTGTATTTATTACCCACACAAATTTAACGATTTTTTCTTTTTTAATAATGGGCTCAATATTAGTGGCATACTAACTCCGTAGGCGCAATATCAACACAGCCAGTGTTGCTAGAAATAGGGGAAATTCCCTATATGAAGGGTTTTTCTAATATTTAGCGTCTTGTAGGGACGTAGGGCCACAATGTAGGACATTTTCACTCAACATAATTTGTAATAATTTTTACATTTTGGTGGCTCTAGAGGAGGAAATTAGAAGCCGGCAAGGCTTGATCTTTAATAATGTGTGGTAAACTTTATTCCTGTAGAAAATTTTGTCAACATTTTATTTCTATAGAACATTTTGTCAAAATTGTATTTCTATAGAAATTTTTGTCAAAATATTATTTCTATAAAAAAATGTTCTCAAAATTTTATTTCTGTGGAAGTTTTTCTCAAAATTTTATTTCTATAGAATTTATTGTCAAAATTTTATTTCTATAGCAAAATTTCGCACAAAAATGTTTATAGAAACTTTTTCCAAAATTTTATTTTTATAGAGATTTAACAAAAAAGGTTACTAATTTGGGTAGAATTCTACCAACTGTGGCAACCGTGGTGGTAATACAAATTTATATTCTAAGTTATATACGTTGCATGTTCATGTTTTAAGATAATAAAGTACTTAGAACCATTTTTGTTTTGTAAAATTTTTTAAATTTAACGAAAAATATAGTAGGGAAAATTGTTTGGGAATGTATGGGAAAGTAGGGAACTTTTTTTGTCCTTGTAGGGTAAACCGAACATTTTCCCTGGCAACATTGACTATGAGCTATAGTCAGATTGACACAAAGCACCCATAGACATGTACCTCTTAATTTTCTTAAATATGTAACTGCGGTTTATCTCCCAGACCTATACGTTACCCTACAAATGCTTATGATTACTAATTCTGTAATGGTGGTTTAGGGTATGATATAGTCGGTCCCGCCCGACTTTCTACTTTACTTACTTGTTTTCATTCACATTTGCTTTACTATTGTACTATATCCTAGCATTCTCTTATTTCTGATATTAGTTCTCGAAAATTTAATTAAAATTATGGATAGTTTCAATTTTGGTTGAAAAATGTGCGCATATACATTTATTATACAATAAAGGGGAAAAAAGCGAAATTAAATTTGGTCCGATGGTCAGACCAAACAGAATTTGGTCAATTTTGGTCAATTTTCATAAATTTGGTTTCTATCACATATTAAATAGTAGATGGTGCACCGCAAAGAATATTGTCGGGAGGCCAAATATTTCACATGCTTAAAATACGAATACGAATTTTGCTTAGAATAGAAGACGTATTTCTCTGAAAAAAAGTTTTTCCTTGTCTAAAAGTCTCTAAACTTTTCAATGAAGTCTGTTTATCCTTATAGCTAAGTGATTCGACATAAAAATGTGTATCCTAACATGAATGCAAATTTCGTTTTAATGAAGTCAAAATGGATTTAATATTTCTGAAAAAATCTTCAAAATTAATAAAATATTTCAACACATTGTTTTAAAGTCATTATACCCTAAACCACATAGTGGTTAGGGTATAATAAGTTTGATCTGCCAAAAAATGTGCCTACAAGAAATATTGATTTTAGACCCCATAAAATATATACCGATCGACTCAGAATCACCTCCTGAGTCGATCATGTATTTGTTGTTCACAGGATTTCGGTCGCAATTATTAACCGATTTTGATGAAATTTGGTACAGGGAGTTTTTTGGGCACAAGGACGAACGTTATTGAATTTGGAAGAAATCGGATCAAATTTAGATATAGCTCCCATATATATGTATTGCCCGATTTAGACGAATGGGGTCACGTTGCACTTTTTTTACTAACCGATCGTCGTCAAATTTAGCACAAAATAATCTTCTGTATCACCCTTTAAGTCTGAAAATTTCATCGAAATCGGTTCAGATTTAGATATAGGTCCCATATATATGTATCGCCCGATTTTGTCAAATTAGGTCATAAAACCCTTATTTATCAACCGATCTTACTCAAAGTTGGCGAAATGTAATCTTCTATAGCACTAACTATATGTGCAAAAAATCATCGAAATCGGTTCAGATTTAGCTATAGCTCCCATATATGTACCGCCCGATTTTTCTAAATAAAATAAAACTCAATTGAACAAATAATACAATATTACATGTTAGCCTGATACCGAAACAGGCAATTGACGTCCAAATGCATTATATCTAATTATACAATTATTATTCGAGCTTTATGGACAGATATAGATTAAGGAACATGGTTAATAGAGCCATTGAAAACAATACAATGTTTGTACTATAATTTTCTCGAAGAGGAGCGGAGCGTGGAGCGGAGCGGAGCGATTTTTTTTTCTCGGAGCGGAGCGGTTTTTTTTTCTCCGGAGCGGGAGCGGAGCGAAAAAAATGGACCGCTCCGGATCCCTGGTCAGAACATTAAAACTTACATCAAGTTATGTATAAAGGTGGGTACTAAGTTCGAGTTTAGCCGCTAAAATCGCTAAAGTGAAAACTAAATCAGTAAGAACAAGTATATACGGCCGTAAGTTCGGCCAGGCCGAAGCTTATGTACCCTCCATCATGGATTGCGTAGAAACTTCTTCTAAACACTGCCATCCACAATCGAATTACATAAGTTGCGGTAACGCTTGCCGATGGCAAGGTATTTTAAAACCTCCTATCACCATCTTCTAAATTGTATGTAAGTCCATACGTGGTATATATTAAATCAAAAAAGATCGATCCAATACGTATATAATTCAGTTTGACAAAGTAGACATAAAATTTTGACAAAATTTTCTACAGAAATAAAATTTTAACAAAATTTTCTATAGAAATAAAATTTTCACAAAATTTTCTACAGAAATAAACTTTTGACAAATTTTTCTATAGAAATAAAATCTTGGTAGATTATTTTTGGCTCGAGTGACAACCATGATTATGAACCGAATAAAATTTGAACAAAATTTTCTATAGAAATAAAATTTTGACAATGATGAAAATTTTATTATGAACCGAATAAAATTTTAACAAAATTTTCTCTAGAAATAAAATTTTGACAAAATTTTCTATAGAAATAAAATTTTGACAAATTTTCTATAGAAATAAAATTTTGACAAAATTTTCTATAGAAATAAGATTTTGACAAAATTTTCTATAGAAATAAAATTTTGGGAGAACAATTTTGGCTCTAGTGGCAGCCATAATTATGAACCGATATGGACCAAGTTTTGTGTGATTAGACCAATTTTGGTATGGTTGTTAGCGACCATATACTAACACCACGTTCCTAATTTGGATCGGATGAATTTTGCTCCTCCAAGAGGCTCTGGAGGTCAAATCTGGAGAACGTTTTATATGGGGGCTATATATAATTATGGACCGATATGGACCAATTCTGGCACGCTTGTTAAAGATCATATACTAACATCACGTACCAAATTTCAACCGAATGGGAAGAATTTTGCTCTTCCAAGGTGCTCCAGAGGTCAAATCTGGGGATCGGTTTATATGGGGCCTATATATAATTATGGACCGATATCGACCAATTTTTGCATGGGTGTTTGAGGCCATAAATTAACATCACGTACCAAATTTCAACTGAATCAGATGAATTTTGGTCTCATAAGAGGCTCCGGAGTCAAATCTGGTGATCGGTTTATATGGGGGCTATATATAATTATGGACCGATATGGACCAATTCTGGCACGCTTGTTAAAGATCATATACCAACACCATGTACCAAATTTCAGGCGGATCGGATGAAGTTTGCTTCTCTTTGAGGCTTCGCAAGCCAAATCTGGAGATCGGTTTATATGGGGTCCATATATAATTATGGACCGATGTGGACCAATTTTTGCATGGTTGTTAGAGACCATATACCAACATCATGTACGGAATTTCAGCCGGATCGGATGAAATTTGCTTCTCTTTGAGGCTCCGCAAGCCAAATCTGGGGATCGGTTAATATGGTGGCCATAAGCGTAGGAAGACCTCTGGGGAGGGGGCTTAGACCCCCCCAGAAAAAATTTAGCCCCCCCCCCCCAGAATTTGAAAATCTATTTATGATTTTCCATTTTTCAATAAATGTCAACAGTTTTTTTTTTAATTTTTATAACAATTAAACAAGTATATACAATCGCACAAAGTTCCGCTAAGGACTTTCATGAACAATCGAATTACTTGGATTGTGGTAGCAGTTGCCGATGGTAATGTTTGAAGTCAGATATTTATGAAATAAAGCTGTGGTTGGCCTTTTGATTGATTTAGTTTAGTCAATTTAATTAAAAAAATAGTAATTGATATTAAAACTATTCTTTCATAAATTAATATCTTAATAATGCTGCGAAAAAGCGTCGCCAAAAAAGTAGTGAAAATGTTCTTTTTGGGTCTAGATGTGGTGCAAAATTGGCGGAGAAGCAATGAATGTAATATGAGCTTGTCATACGACAAATGTCCATCGTTTCAACAGCCGTTGCAATGAATTTGCATCAATTCTTAAGGTGAGATACGAATTGAGTGTTTTGAATGTGAATTAAAAAAATTTGTGATATTTTCCCAAATAAATAATTTTTTTATTGTTTTTATTATTTTTAATGCATTCTGACGCTTGTTTGAAACGTTTTTCCTCGAATAATTTCCAAAATTATCGATTTTTCTATAATGGATTTAGCAGTTTTATGGCAAAATTTGAATAATTTGTACCGATTTATTTATTCTTACTCTTTTTTTTAAACTATTTGAAAAAAAAGAAAACAAAAAATTACATATTAAAATATGAAAAAAATGAAGTAAAAAACTTCCTGTGTAGTTAAAATAATTGAGGACATTTTTGGAAGTGCTTTTAAAGTTGTGCCTTTAGAACAACTCACAATTTTTTTGCTGGGAAAAATGTGGAACTACTATAAGTTGCTTTATTATAAATTAATTGTGGAGTTATTTGTATGTCTAATTTTTTATTCAATTTTATGAAATAAAACATTAATTGAACCTATAAGTTCAGTCTATAAATTTTTAGCTAGGGGGGGCTATAGCCCCCCCCCCTAGGAAAATTGTCTATCTACGCTAATGATGGTGGCTATATATAATTATACACCGATGTGGACCAATTTTTGCATGATTGTTAGAGACCATATACCAACACCATGTACCAAATTTCAGCCGGATCGGATGAAATATGCTTCTCTTAGAGGCTCCACAAGCCATATCTGGGGATCGGTTTATATGGGGGCTATATATAATTAAGGACCGATATGGACCAATTTTTGCATGGTTGTTAGAGACCATATACCAACATCATGTACCAAATTTCAGCCGGATCGGATGAAATTTTCTTCTCTTTGAGGCTCCGCAAGCCACATCTGTGGATCGGTTTATATGGGGGCTATATATAATTATGGACCGATGTGGACCAATTTTTGCATGGTTGTTAGAGACTATATACTAACACCATGTACCAAATTTCAGCCGGATCGGATGAAATTTGCTTCTCTTTAGGCTCCGCAAGCCAAATCTGGGGATCGGTTTATATGGGGGCTATATATAATTATGGACCGATGTGGACCAATTTTTGCATGGTTGTTAGAGACCATATACCAACACCATGTACCAAATTTCAGCCAGATCGGATGAACTATGCTTCTGTTGGAGGCTCCACAAGCCAAATCTGAGGGTCCCTTTATATGGGGGCTATACGTAAAAGTGGACCGATATGGCCCATTTTCAATACCATCCGACCTACATCGATAACAACTACTTGTGCCAAGTTTCAAGTCGATAGCTTGTTTCGTTCGGAAGTTAGCGTGATTTCAACAGACGGACAGACGGACGGACATGCTTAGATCGACTCAGAATTTCACCACGACCCAGAATATATATACTTTATGGGGTCTTAGAGCAATATTTCGATGTGTTACAAACGGAATGACAAAGTTAATATACCCCCATCCTATGATGGAGGGTATAATAATATACCCCCATCCTATGATGGAGGGTATAAAAAGGCATAAAATTATACATATTTGTTGCAAATTTTTTTATAACTTGATGGGGCAAAGCAAATTTGCACAAAGTTTGTATTCCTTAAAATAGATTATTAAAGAAAAGTAATCGTGAAAAAATGACGATTTTAGCGGCTAAACTCGAACTTAATACCCACCTTAAAGGTACATATGCTCACTACGGTATCAAAGACGTGTTGACTGATTTTCTTCATAAGACCAATTATAATTACCACAAAATAATATTGGATGTAAATATCCTCCTTTATGTAATAGCTCTAGCAAGCTGGTTTGACCCATTTTTATGTGGGGGCATATGAAAGTTACATACAGTAAATCAAAAAAGTCCAACGAGTTATTACATGAGTTTGTCGTTGAATTTAAAGGACTTATTAGTGACGTAATTTATTTTGCAGTTTTATAGTTGGCAACCGCATCAAAAGGACATAATGGATACTATTCTTGTAGAAGGTGTACAGGAAAAAGTGAACAAAAAATGGCATTATACCCACACCCTCAAAAAAATCGCATCTCTAACATATGTTCCAAACATATTTTGCAGGAAGCACATATATTATCGGATACTGCCGAAACATTAATATGTTTGTTTTATGTGAACATATTATATGTTTGGAAGCATTTTGAGCCCAAAAATATTATATGATTGGAAGAATT
The DNA here is from genome assembly GCF_050003625.1 of Haematobia irritans. NCBI lineage: Eukaryota > Metazoa > Arthropoda > Insecta > Diptera > Muscidae > Haematobia > Haematobia irritans. The sequence continues at coordinate 83,026,590 of NC_134398.1, forward strand.
TTCACCAAAGATTGTGCTCATTCCCTCATATAATTTTCACTTCCACAAAATTTTTAAGTAATTGGCACCTTTTGTTGAAGAAATTATTCAATTTTTTAAATTTTACCTTTCGCCTGGACGGAGAACCGAACCGAGGAGCATACAGTTTGTAAGCCAACACACTATCCACTGGGCTACGTAGCTGTTATAGTCACCAGTAGACAATTATCGTTATAAGTTAGTTTTATATAGTTTGCAGCGCCCACGAGCCCATGCAAACATAACATCCGTCCGTCTGTTGAAATCACGCTAACTTCCGAACGAAACAAGCTATCGACTTGAAACTTGGCACAAGTAGTTGTTATTTATGTAGGTCGGATGGTATTGCAAATGGGCCATATCGGTCCACTTTTACGTATAGCCCCCATATAAACGGGCACCCAAATTTGGCTTGCGAGGCCTCTAAGAGAAGCAAATTTCATCCGATCCGGCTGAAATTTGGTATATGGTGTTAGTATATGGACTCTAACAACCATGCAAAAATTGGTTCACATCGGTCCATAATTATATATAGCCCCCATATAAACCGATCCCCCGATTTGGCTTGCAAGGCCTCTAAGAGAAGCAAATTTCGTCCGATCCGGCTGAAATTTGGTACATGGTGTTAGTATTTGGTATCTAGCAACCGTGCAAAAATTGGTCCACATCGATCCATAATTATATATAGCCCCCATATAAACCGATCCCCCGATTTGGCTTGCGAGGCCTCTAAGAGAAGCAAATTTTATGCGATCCGGCTTAATTTTGGTACATGGTGTTAGTATGTGGTCTCTAATGGCCATGCAAAACTTGGTCCATATCGGTCCATAATTATATATAGCCCCCATATAAGCCGATCACGAGATTTGACCTCCGGAGCCTCTTCGAAGACCAAAATTCATCTGATTCAGTTGAAATTTGGTACGTGATGTTAATATATGGCCTCAAACACCCATGCAAAAAGTGGTCGATATCGGTCCATAATTATATATAGGCCCCATATAAACCGATCCCCAGATTTGACCTCCGGAGCACCTTGGAAGAGCAAAATTCTTCCCATTCGGTTAAAATTTGGTACGTTATGTTAGTATATGGTATCCAACAACCATGCAGGAATTGGTTCCTATCAGTCCATTATCATTTATAGCCCCCATATTAGAGGTGTGCACGTGAGTAATAGTTTACTCACGCTCACGCACACTCACGACAGAAAAATCATACTCACGCACGATATTTTTTGGTAGGACTCACGCTCACGCACACTCACGAAAAGAAAATTTGTATTCACGCACACTCACGCACGAAAACGTCGTGACTCACAAAAAATACCGTGACTCACGAAAAATACCGTGAATCACGAAAAATATCGTGACTCACGATTAATTTTATAATTAATTTACCTTACCGAAGTGTCTGAAAACATGAGCATTATTAAAATCGAGAGTGTTATTAAACTCTTAACATATCAGGTTACACTAGAATTGTAATTGAATTTAACTCTTAAGCGTTTTATGTTGGTGAGCAGGAATATTGTCGTGAGTGTAATTCGTTACTCACGCACACTCACGAAGATATTATTTTCGTGACTCACGCTCACTCACGACATTTTGTTTTGTTAATCACGCTCACGCACACTCACGCTGTTGTCATGAGCGTGACTCACGACTCACGCACGAATCACGAAAATGTTCGTAAGTCACGACAATTTCGTGTCACGTGCACACCTCTAATATAAACCGATCCTGAGATTTGGTTTGGAGCCTCTTGGAGAAGCAAATTTCATCTGAGTGAGTTGAAATTTGTGGATGACAGTCTTTTGTAGAAGTTTCTACGCAATCCATGGTGGAGGGTACATAAGCTTCGGCCTGGCCGAACTTACGGCCGTATATACTTGTTTTATTTAAGACAATACAGTAAGCCAGTAAGGCCAATAATAGCGCATTGTCACTATAACTAATTAATTATATAAAATCTAAAATAAATTTACCATTTAATTAAATAACAATATGAATGAATTTTTAGAAAAAGTATAGAATATATTTATAAGAACAAACCAAATAAGCAAAAAAATAAAATTAAATTTTTATAACGAAACTTCCAAGAAAGAAAAAAAAATGTGCCCATAATGCCGAAATGATAAACAAAACACATGTCCACATATACATAAAATGCTGCTCTCAAGTCGAAAACACATGCTGTTTTTTAATGTATATTCTTTTGGTTCCGAATGTCTATTCTCTTTACTCCGAATACTCATTCTAATATTCAATCTAAATAATATTTAGACTTAAGCATAAAAAATATCAATTCAACTGTCGAACGGAACGGATAAAATCATCGTAATAAGTACCTACTACGAATTTCAAGTGTGGTGGGATATTAGGCCACCATGCAGAGAAATTCAAAGACATTCACTAGGTTGCTAACTTCAGGGCCCAGTGGACGGGTATCGACTGGAGTTATAAATTTGGGCAATGACCAAGAGTTAGGCCCAATTAGTCGACCTGTAGACGGGTCGACAGGTGGCGACACTTTGACAAGTCGAACCTTTTCCAAGGTAACGGCATCAAAAGGAGGTAATCCCTCACGAAAGAGATTCAAGGAACGCAGAAATGCTTTGTTTATCCTAAAGAAATTAGAATCAGTCGACCCAAGCACGTTGTCGGCTAAACAAAGCGATTCCTTAAAATGGGCTCAAGGAATTCTTGAGGCTGGAAAAAGGGAACGGTCACCAGATGAGCTGCCATCCTCCAAAAGGGATCAACGATCGTTTGCCTCAGTTGCTAAAGACAGCCTTGTGATGGCTATCATGGTTCCAAAGCAAAAATGGCGGGAAATTGAGAATGCTCTGTCTGTCGTCTACTCACAGGTGCTGGAAAAGTTTCCCGGCCCAGATCCTCGACACCAAGAGGCTGGTTGGTATCAAGGACGATTTAAGCTAGTCGCATTTGAGGACCAGAGGTCTATAGAATGTTTTAAAGCTGCTCTGATACTAATTGGTGAAGTTTGGGAAGGAGCTGCTCTAGAGTTAGTCGAGAAGAAAGACATACCGGCTAGACCTAGAGTACATGCGTGGATACCTGCAAACCCTCCTGGCCCTGAATCTATTTTAAATAGACTGAAACAATGCAATCCAGATCTTCTAACAGCTGATTGGAAGGTTGGCCGTTTGGATGAAGTGGATGATCAAGACGGCATGCAGGGTTTATATTGAACACTCAGTCTTTGCCACATCTAGCAAAGTCTCAGGGCCGTGTACGTTATGGCTTTCATTATATACAAATGAAGGTATATAAAAACGATCAGCTAAAGGATTCGGAAATCGACAAGCCTCTGTCTGAATCAGAAATAAGCGGATCCTCTTGCGAAGTCGAGGGAGATACCAAAGATGCAGACTTGGATAGACACCGTATGCAAGAGGAGGTTTCTATTGCCTCAAAACCAAACTTGAACCTATGGTTATTGCGAGAGTCACCGAGATCTCTGAAGAGGATATTCTTGATAACTCGATTGAAACGGCTGATGTGACGGTCGTTGAAAATCTCGATGTTCCTACGGATCCTCCAGATAAATCTTCACCATTGTAAGGCTGCATGTTGCTGCCTTAAAAGTTCTCCTGATGAAAGGGGACATAGATATAGTTCTTATTCAAGAACCATATGTTTATAGAAACAAAATATGTGAATTAAGTACTCCGGGGTTCAAAACTATTGCAGTATACTGGTAATGATGTAAATCGAGCCTGTATAATTGCTAAAAACGAGCTCAACTTGTTTCTGCTTCCTTCAATGTGCAATACAGACACTGTCGTTGCCAATTGAGAAATAGCCAAATGCAAAGATACCCAACTTCGGTCTACATGGGACATGATAGGGAGATGCCTCCATGTGCCGTTAACACCTTAGTTGAGGAGTCATTGAAACAAAGACAAAACTCATTCTGGGATGCGATGCAAATGCCCATCATAGTATATGGGGAAGTGGTGACATTAATACAAGAGGAGAGTCACGCCTAGAGTTTATTTTGCGTACTAATTTGGTAGTTTGCATTACATGAACTAGTCAGCTATCTATCAAAGATACAATATCGTCCATCCGAGCTCGATATTAAATGGACTGACAACTCTGAATGTTGATCCAGGTATACTTAGGCTGTTAGACGAACTTCTAAGGAAGAGACGCATTTCAGCCACACTAGGACAAGCAAACATACAAAGGTATGTGAACAGAGGCACTCCTCAAGGAGAAGTTCTATCACCTCTTCTTTGGAATGTTGCTATAAACGACCTCCTTGTTTCCCTAGAAAAAGAAAGGATACAAGTGGTGGCATACGCAGATGATGTGGCGCTAGCAGTCAGGGGAAAATTCCCATCAACAGTTAGAGATATTATACAGAGAGCCCTCCGGATGACTGAGAAATGGGCGAAAAGATAATGGTCTTGGTAAATCCTGCAAAGACAGAACTAGTTATGTACTGCAAAGATCGCAAAACTCCCACGGTTAGGCCCATTTCCTTAGGGGTATTGAAATTCCCTTTAGTGAGTGTGCAAAATACCTTGGCGTTATTTTGACAGGAAGCTGAACTTTAAGCTTAATATTGAAGAAAGGGCAAGGAAAGCAACGGTAGCTTTATACTCGTGCAAAAAGGCAATAGGAAAAAAGTGGGGACTAAAATCAAAAATTGTACGTTGGCTACACACGGCAGTGTTTAGACCTATCATGCTATATGGTGTTGTAGTCTGGTGGCCGGCACTTCACCAGCCAACAAGTTTAGACAAAGTTCAGCGTATGGCGTGCTTGTGTATCTCAGGTGCATTCAGCATGACAGGAACAAATTCCCTTAATGTCATACTGCATCTATTGCCTTTAGACATTTTGGCCAAACAGTCAGCTGCAACAACAAATCTTTAGTCTGACCTCCCGGTTTCCATCTGTATTTCCTTTTCTATACTCTCTCTCTCTCTGAATAAAATATCACAACATATATATGTTTACTCGAAATTTGTAAATTTATATACTTTTACATTCACATATATTGTGTTTAAAAATTGTTTTTTTTGTTTTATTTTTCTAACAGTGCAGTAAATGTTCAACGACGCGAACAAATGAAAGTTTCAGAAAACGATCCCAGCCTACGCACCACAATGAAAAACTCACACTGATAATTGAGGACCTGCACACAGAAAATAAATTTGTTGTGCCAACCGAATTATTCGGTCCCATCTACAATCAGAATATTACCGACAAAATTTGTTAAAGCAACCAATTGTTGTCTGGCCCAACTGTACATATAATTTTTGGGATAACTAAAATTAAAACATTTACTTAAATCTTTCAATATCAAAAAACTTAAGTTTGTTTGAAAGCAACTTGCAGTACCATACCGTGGAACCGGATTTAAGTTTTATTATTCAAAAACCTTGTTCAGTCGCCTTCTTTATAGAAAACATGATAAATGTATGTCTTGTTTACATTACTATTTAATTTTATTGTTTAACTACACTGTTAGAAAAATATGTTTTTCATATGTTCCGATATAAACAAAATGTGTTTCGGGCACAATTTTAAAACACAATATATTTAAGTGCAAACATGTAATGTTCCTAAACTAACACTAAATGTTTGGGACATCTATGTTAATATGTTAGAATATATTATGTTTGTGGCATGAGTGGCAGAGAGTATAGAGAAAGAAATAGAGATGGAAACCGGGAGAGTTGACGAAAGATATCAACATAACAGCGAAAGAATCAAACGAGAACAATTTCTGTGAAACCGCTTGTATGTTGTTTCGGATAATTGTTTTATGATAAGGCCAATTTGATATGCTTAAGTCTAAATATTATTTAATTTGAATAAAGAGAATAGACATTCGGAACCAAGAGAATAGACATTTGAAAAACAAACAGCATATGTTTTCGCCTTGAGAGCACCATTTTATGTATGTGTGGACATGTGTTTTGTTTATCATTTTGGTATTATGGGCACAATTTTTTTCTTGGTTCATTAAAAGAAATCAGGGGTCTTCATAAAAATAACGAAAGGGCACTATACTCTTTTTAGAGTTGGGACAGTAAAATGAAATAAGGAGGAAATAGTGAAAAATTACACAGTAAAATGTAAAAAAAAAAAAACAAAGTTTAGTTCCTCTTTATTAATAAGTAGTCCACGAGGAGTTGACGGACACCTTCAAATATAAAAGCGGGCATTAAATTCGAGTTTTGCAGCTAAAACAATTTAAAAAGTTTATTTTCTTTAAAATGAATTATTAAAGAAAAAAAAATAAAAGGCATTTTAGAGCGACGGTGTTAAATGCTAGTAAAAAACTGTTCACGTCTAACTAAATTTATGTTTATATTATAAAATTATTTATGTATGTTTATACTTGACTCCACGTTCTTCTTTTGTTAGAGTTTTTGAATTCCTTCCAAATTTTAAAGCTTTGTACCAAAAACAGTTTTTTGTTACAAAATGGTTATTTTTGCAGTAAAAAAATAATTTATCCAAAAATCAGTCAATTTCGTTTATATCAAGCACTGTTACTGACTATAAATCTTTAATAACCCACATTTCGAAGTTTCATTATAAAAATTTAATATAGTATAAATATAAATGTGTAAATTAAAAATAAAAAAAAAAGTGTTCGGTCGGAGCAGGGATTGAACCCACGACCCTTTGCATGCAAGGCAGACATGCTAACCACTGCTCCACGTGGCAAACAAATGTATGTTTCTGTTAAATAATGTTATGTTTGCATGGGCTCGTGGGCGCTGCAAACTATGCTATATAAATGTAATTTATAACGATAATTATCTCCTGGTGACTATAACAGCTACGTAATCCAGTGGATAGTATGTTGGCTTACAAACTGTATGGTGCTCGGTTCGATTCTCCGTGCAGGCGAAAGGTAAAATTTAAAAAATTTATAAAAGTGAATAATTTCTTCAACATTATTTGTATTACAGAAAAAGGTGCCAAGAACTAAAATATTTCGTGGATGTGGAAATTACGAGTATGTTAGGCAATGAGCAGAATCGTCTTTGGGAAAAATTCTTCCAAGCATATAATATTTTTGGACTCAAAATGCTTCCAAACATATAATATGTTCACATAAAACAAACATATTAATGTTTCGGCAGTATCCAATAATATATGTGCTTCCTGCAAAATATGTTTGGAACATATGTTAAAGAATCGATTTTTTTTGAGGGTGTATAAAACATTTTAACGTCTATATCTATTATTATATATTATTTCATAATATCCCAATAACAAATAGAAGTGGACAGGCTTGTAATTGTATTGTCTTCCACTTGTCACTTTCGTTAGGTTAGGTTAAAGTGGCTGCCTGATGTAGTTTCAGGCTCATTTAGACTATTCAGTCTATTGGGATACCACATTAACTAAACGTACTTATTACATATGGGCACTTCTATTTTTAACCGCTGAACATTCTTCTGTTGTATTAACCAGATTGTTCCAAAAACATTAGCAGAGTGCTAAATTTAACGTTTTCCAGGTCTAAAGTTATATGTTCCCAGTAATCTAAAGCTATATGTTCCTAAAATTCGCTTACCCACAATGCAGGACACTCACACAAGAGGTGTTTAATTGATTCCTTTTCCTCCGCATCAAGACAGATCAAATAGTAGTCATTATTCTTCGCGTCAATACCTAGCTTCTGCAAAATCGCTTATCAGGCAGCGCAGATAACACAAGTGATATCTGACGTCATGTGCGTGAAGATAAATTGTAAATTTAACTAGTCGAGACACAAACCAGGTAGTTTTTGCTTGCGCACCTAATGGGTTAATTACAATATGGGGAGATAAAATATTTAATGAAATTCAGCACTTTCCAACATATTTGCGCAAAATATTTTGGTATTAAACGAAGGATCTTGACAAGTACTATAAATGCAAGTGGTTGTCATGTTCGAAAGCGTCCCATAAATGTTAGTTTTGCAGCTATATTTTAAAAGTCAGTTTGTCCAACTTGAAATAAAGTTAAACTACGCCCACTGTGCAATACCTGCTCTAGATTTTTTGGTATCAAATGAAAGCTCTTGACGAGTACTATAAACGCAAGTGGTTGTCATGTTCGAAAGCATCATAAAAATATCGATTTTTATAAAAAAGAAAATTACTTTTTTAGAATTTCAAAAAAAGTGCACATTGGCCCACTGTGCAACACCTGCTCTACAGTGTTTGGTATCAAATGAAAACTCTTGATGAGTACTATAAATGCAAGTGGTTTTTATTTTCGAAAGTTTCCCAAAAAAAATTGTTTTAAGCAAAAGTAAAATTAATTTGCGAAATTTTAGAAAATATCGCACCAGCGCCCACTGTGCAAAACCTGCTCTAGATTTTTTGGTATCAAATGAAAGCTCTTGATGAGTACTATAAATCCAAGTTATCACAGAAATATCGATTTTTATCAAAAAGAAACTTAGTTTGCACGAAGTTACAATATAGGACACCCGTGCCCACTGTGCAAAACCTGCTCTAGATTTTTTGATATCAAATGAAAGCTCTTGACGAGTACTACAAATGCAAGTTATTTTTATTTTCTAAAACATCCCAGAAATGTAGGTTTTTGTTAATTTTTTTTTTTTAAATTTAATCGCCACAATTTGAAATAAAACTGAAATGCGTGCACTATATTTTAAATTCTGACATATTAATTATATTTTTGATAAAAATCGATATTTCTATGATGCTTTCGAACATGAGAACCACTTGCGTTTATAGTACTCGTCAAGAGCTTTCATTTGATACCAAAAAATCTAGAGCAGGTTTTGCACAGTGGGCGCTGGTGCGATATTTTCTAAAATTTCGCAAATTAATTTTACTTTTGCTTAAAACAATTTTTTTTGGGAAACTTTTGAAAATAAAAACCACTTGCATTTATAGTACTCATCAAGAGTTTTCATTTGATACCAAACACTGTAGAGCAGGTGTTGCACAGTGGGCCAATGTGCACTTTTTTTTAAATTCTAAAAAAGTAATTTTCTTTTTTATAAAAATCGTTATTTTTATGATGCTTTCGAATATAACAACCACTTGTATTTATAGTACTCATCAAGAACTTTCATTTGATACCAAAAAATCTAGAGCAGGTATTGCACAGTGGGCGTAGTTTAACTTTATTTCAAGTTGGACAAACTGACTTTTAAAATATAGCTGCAAAACTAACATTTATGGGACGCTTTCGAACATGACAACCACTTGCATTTATAGTACTTGTCAAGATCTTTCGTTTAATACCAAAATATTTTGCGCAAATATGTTGGAAAGTGCTGAATTTCATTAAATATTTTATCTCCTCAAATTGTAATTAACCCATTAGGTGCGCAGGCAAAAACTACCTGGTTTGTGTCTCGACTAGTTAAATTTACAATTTATCTTCACGCACATTCTGACGTCTTGAGAGCACTATCATATCTAGTGTGCAGTTTAAGTTTAAATGAGGCCATATTTGCTTAGTGTCGTCATCATAACAGCCTTCTAACACAGTAAAAGCTTGCAGGTAGCCAGAGACATATTAATAGATTCTACACGGACGAAGAAGACTGTTTTTCATATGTTTGTGTGTAAAAATTATGTGTTTGGAAGTCTAATTTTTAAACACAATATTTTTATGTGTAAGCATACAATGTTCATAACATGTTTGGAAGATATATGTTCATATGTTAGAACATATTATGTTTGGGACATAAAATGTTTGTAAATAAAATGATTGGATGCAAACATATTCTTATTTAGAAATAGCCTATAAAAATATATGTGTTTAGAAAGAGAGACTTACGGAGTTTGCTGCAAGCAAAAGAATGGAAGTAACCAATTGGCGCCTTAAAAATATATATACACAAGGAAAATGTCATTGATTTTTTTTCTACCAGCGTATACCTACGGTGAAACATTATATGAACAATACAAACAATCCGATTTTAGTTTATTTTAATGGGCTGTTTTAGTCAATGTATATAAATGCAAATAAAACAATATTTTGTTTGGACCAATCGTGAAAATATATATGCTTGAAGCAAAATGTGTTTGGGGTATATGTTACAGAAACGATTTTTTGAGGGTGTATAGGCCCTGGAATATTTATGGTAGTTCTTAGCCTTGCTAACTCATCCGCTTCGCAGTTCCCTGGTATGTTCCTGTGGCCAGGCACCTATATTAGTGAATATTGTACTGCTCAGTCATCTCGTTGAGAGATTTACGGCAGTCGAGTTAAGGAACACAGAGTCCAAGGATTTTATTGCAGGTTGACAGTCTGAGTATATATTAATGCCAACATTTGTTGGAACATTATTCTCAGCGAATTCACCACCTCTCTTATTGCTAATATTTCAGCGTGAAAAACACTACAGTGATTAGGTAATCTTTTCGCTATTCGAAGTTCCAGATCTTTAGAATATACTCCGAAACCCACTTGTCCATCCAATTTGGAACCATCAGTGTAGAAATCTATATATCTTTTATTCCCCGGGGTCTGTGTACACCACGCCTCACTGTTAGGTTAGGTTAGGTTAGGTGGCAGCCCGATGTATCAGGCTCACTTAGACTATTCAGTCCATTGTGACACCACATTGGTGAACTTCTCTATTATCATTGAGTGCTGCCCGATTCTATGTTAAGCTCAATGACAAGGGACCTCCTTTTTATAGCGGAGTCCGAACGGCGTTCCACATTGCAGTGAAACCACATAGAGAAGCTTTGAAACCCTCAGAAATGTCACCAGCATTACTGAGGTGGGATAATCCACCGCTGAAAAACTTTTTGGTGTTCGGTCGAAGCAGGAATCGAACCCACGACCTTGTGTATGCAGGGCGGGCATGCTAATTATTGCACCACGGTGGCTCGCCTCACTGTTGGGAATTACAGTTTCAAACTTTTTGTTGAATTTCGGTTAATTTTAGAAAATTTTGAATATTTGTAGAAAATTTTAACTAACATAAGTAAATATTTTTCGACAAATTCAAGAAAATTTATTAGACATAACTAAGTTTTTTCACTTGTTAAAGAAAATTTTGTAGTTTGAAGGAAAAACTTAGAGTTAAAAATTGCAAGAATGTCTTTATTGACATACGAAGTTCATGATGGACGCATTTTTGGTAAAATTTACAAATTTAAAGAAATTTTGAACTATTTTGTGGAAAACACGAATTTAGTTAATCACTTGAGTATACTTTTTTCCTCGGTTTTAGTTAATTTAACTAACGTACACAAAAAATTATTAGAGTTAAGAAAACTTTCTCCAAACATAATAATTCCATGAACTAAAATAAAGTTAAATTGGCTTTAGTGAAATAAAGAGTTCAGTTTTTTTTTTTTGAGTGTACGTTAGGCACATCTGGCATTATTTTGAGGACCGAACTGTGACCGTAACATACATTTTTTCCGACCACAGCGATAGCTCACCGTACAGCCATTGTTGCTGCCGACTGTTTGGCTAATATGTCTAAAGGTAATAGATGCAACATGACATTAAGGGAGTCTGTTCCTGTCTTGCTGAATGCACCTGAGATACACAAGCACGCCATACGCTGAACTTAGCCTAAACTTGTCGGGTGCTTAAGTGCCAGCCACCAGACTACAAAACCATATAGCATTAGGTCTAACCACTGTCGAGTAAAGGCAATGCACAATTTTCGGTTTTAGTCCCAATTTTTATATCCTGCGCCACACTGTGGAACAGGGCATTATAAGTTAGTGCATACGTTTGCAACGCCCAGAAGGAGACGAGCCTTTGGCTATAATGCTCAGGGTGGGTCCCTGAGTCGATATAACCATGTCCGTCTGTCCGTCCGTCCGTCTGTCTGTGAACACATTTTTGTGATCGAAGTCTAGGTCGCAATTTAAGTCCAATCGCCTTCAAATTTGGCACATGTTCCTAATTTGGGTCAGAATAGAACCCTATTGATTTTGGAAGAAATCGGTTCAGATTTATATATAGCTCCCATATATATCTTTCGCCCGATATGTACTAATATGGACCCAGCAGCCAGAGTTTTATACCGATTTGCTTGAAATTTTGTAGAAACATAACACTTAGTCGTATAGTCAAGTGTGCAAAATTTGATTGAAATCGGTTCAGATTTAGATATAGCTCCCATATATATCTTTCGCCCGATATGGACTTATATGGCCCCAGAAGCCAGATTTTTGGCCGAATTTGGTTGAAATTTTTCAGTGTGCAAAATTTGATTGAAATCGGTTCAGATTTAGATATAGCTCCCATATATATCTTTCCCCGATATGGACTAATATGGTCCTAAAAGCCAGAGTTTTGGCCCAATTTGGTTGAAATTATGCACAGGGAGTAGATTTAGCATTGTAGCTATGCGTGCCAAATTTGGTTGAAATTGATTCAGATTTAGATATAGCTCCCATATATATCTTTCGCCCGATGTGAACTTATATGGCCCCAGAAGCCAGAATTTTTGCCCAATTTGGTTGAAATTTTGCACTAGGAGTACAATTAGTAATATAGTCATGTGTACCAAATTTAATTGAAATCGGTTCAGATTTAGATATAGCTCCTATATATATGTTTTTCTGTTTTCGACAAAAATGGTCAAAATACCAAAAAAAATTCCTTGTTAAATCGCCACTGCTTAGTCGAAAAGTTGTAAAAATGACTCTAATTTTCCTAAACTTCTAATACATATATATCGAGCGATAAATCATAAATAAACTTTTGCGAAGTTTCCTTAAAATTGCTTCAGATTTAAATGTTTCCCATATTTTTTTACTAAAATTGCATATCACATTTGACGGATGTGATATGGTATCGAAAATTTAGATCTACAAAGTGGTGCAGGGTATAATATAGTCGGCCCCACCCGACTTTAGACTTTCCTTACTTGTTTTCTACTAACATAGTGTACCATCCTAGGGTATTAGCCTACTTAAATTTTAAGTCTATAGATTATAAATTTTGTTCAGATGGAGTCAGATTTAAATGTATGTATTTGGGACAAAAACCTTTATATATAGAACCCAACACATTTGACGGATTTGATGTAGTATCGAAAATGTGGATTTACAAAGTGGTGCAGGGTATAAAGTCAGAGTTGTCAATCCATTTAATATCTAGCTCGGATGGACGTTGTTGAATGCCCCTTCGATGTCTAGAAAAGCCACAATTGTGTATTCATTGACAGATAGTGAGCTTTCAATAAAGCTGACTAGTTCATGCAATGCGGTCTCAGTAGACCTGCCCTTCGGGTGAGCATGTTGTCGTTTCGAGAGCAATCTTGAATCGATGTTAGTTCTAAGATAAATATCTACCATCCTCTCCAGAGTCTTAAGAAGGGATGAGGATAAGCTGATTGGTCGGAAATCCTCGCACTCGAGTGAGAGGCTTTCCCCGCTTTGAAGTACGAACACCCAATTTGCAACTGATGTAGCGATGATCTGAGAAGTTCACATAAAACCTGCCACTCAGATATCCTTTCATTCAGTTCTTGCGAGGCCAAAGTGACGTCCAAAACATCTTGCCTACACTGTTAGAAAAATATGTTTTTCATATGTTCCGATATAAACAAAATGTGTTTCGGGCACAATTTTTAAACACAATATATTTAAGTGCCAACATGTAATGTTCCTAAACTAACACTAAATGTTTGGCACACATATGTTAATATGTTAAAATATATTTTGTTTGGGGCATGAATGTTTCATAAAAATAATATATTGAATGTAAACATATATAAATTTACAAATTTCGAGTAAACATATATATGTTTACAATTTCTGTGAAACGGTTGGATGTTGTTTCGGAAAACTGCTTTATGATAAGGCCACAAATTTGATATGCTTAAGTCTAAATATTATTTAATTTGAATATTAGAACGAGTATTCGAAGTAAAGAGAATAGACATTCGGAACCAAGAGCATAGAGATTTGAAAAAAAAACAGCATGTGTTTTCCCCTTGAGAGGAGAATTTTATGTATGTGTGGACACGTGTTTTGTTTATCATTTTGACATTATGGACACACATTTTTTAACGGCCTTAAAGGTAAGAAGTATATACGGCCGTAAGTTCGGCCAGGCCGAATCTTATGTACCCTCCACCATGGATTGCGTAGGAACTTCTACTAAAGGCTGTCATCCACAATCGAATTACTTGGCAAAATTTTCTATAGCAATAAAATTTTGACAAAATTTTCTATAGAAATAAAATGTTGACAAAATTTTCTATAGAAATTATATGTTGACAAAATGTTCTATAGAAATAAAATGTTGACAAAATTGTCTATAGAAATAAAATGTTGACAAAATTTTCTACAGAAAAAAATTTTTTACAAAATTTTCCATAGAAATAAATTTTTGACAAAATTTTCTATGGAAATAAAATGTTGACAAACATTGCTATAGAAATAAACTTTTTACAAAACTTTCTATAGAAATGAAATTTTGACAAAACTTTCTATAGTAATAAAATTTGACAATTTTTACATGGCTGTTAGAGGCCATATACTAACGAAATGTACCAAATTTCAACCGCATCGGTTGATTTGACCTCCTCCAAGAGGCTCCGGAGGACAAATCTGGGGATCGGTTTATATGGGAGCTATATATAATTATGGACCGATATGGACCAATTTTTGCATGGTTGTTAGAGACCATATACTAACACCACGTACTAAATTTCAATTGGATCGGATGAATTTTGCTCATCCAAGAGGCTCCAGAGTTCAAATCTGGGGATCGGTTTATATGGGAGCTATATATAATTATGGACCGATATGGACCAATTTTTGCATGCTTGTTAGAGACCGTATACTAACATCAGGTACCCAATTTCAAACGGATCGGATGAATTTTGCCCCTCCAAGAGGCTCCGGAGGTCAAATCTGGGGATCGGTTTATATGGGAGCTATATATAATTATGGACCGATATGGACCAGTTTTTGCATGGTTGTTAGAGACCATATACTAACACCACGTACCAAATTTCAACCGGATCGGATGAATTTTGCCCCTCCAAGAGGCTCCGGAGGTCAAATCTGGGGATCGGTTTATATGGGGGCTATATATAACTATGGACCGATATGGACCAATTTTTGCATGGTTGTTAGAGACCGTATACTAACATCAGGTACCAAATTTCAACCGGATCGGATGAATTTTGCCCCTCCAAGAGGCTCCGGAGGTCAAATCTGGGGATCGGTTTATATGGGGGCTATATATAATTATGGACCGATATGGACCGATATGGACCAATTTTTGCATGGTTGTTAGAGACCGTATACTTAGACCACGTACCAAATTTCAACCGGATCGGATGAATTTTGCTGCTCCGGAAGGCTTTGCAAGCCAAATTTGGGGATAGGTTTATATGGGGGCTATACGTAAACGTGGACCGATATGGCCCATTTTCAATACAACCCGACCTACATCAATAACAACTACTTGTGCCAAGTTTCAAGTCGATAGCTAGTTTCGTTCGGAAGTTAGCGTGATTTCCACAGACGGACGGACAGCCGTACAGACGGACGGACGTGCTTAGATCGACTCAGAATTTCACCACGACCAAGAATATATATACTTTATGGGGTCTTAGAGCAGTATTTCGATGTGTTACAAACGGAATGACAAAGTTAATATACCCCCATCCTATGGTGGAGGGTATAAAAATGAAATTAAGTACAAAACACGATCAGTTTTAAAGGCATTTAAAATGTTGTTAAATAAATATAAATGTTGTTAAATAAATTTATGTGTACATTATAAAATTAGTTATCTATGTTTATACTCTTCTTTTGTTAGAGTTTTTGATTTTCTTCCAAAATTTCAAACTTTTATACCAAAAACAGTTTTTTGTTATAAAATTGTTATTTTTGCAAAAAAAAAAATAATAATATTTTATTCAAAAGCCATTTCGTTTATATCAAGCACTGTTTCTGACTGTAAATCTTTAATAACCCACATTTCGAAGTTTCATTATAAAAATTTAATATAATTTTAATGTCTAAATTACAAAAAAAATTGGTTCGGTCGGAGTAGGAATTGAACCCACGACCCTTTGCATGTAAGGCAGACATGCTAACCACTGCTCCACGTGGCCAACAAATGTATGTTTCTTTTAAATAATGTTATGTTTGCATGGGCTCGTGGACGCTGCAAACTATGCTATATAAATGTAACTTATAACGATAATTGTCTACTGGTGACTATAACTGCTACGTAGCCCAGTGGATAGTGTGTTGACTTACAAACTGTATGGTCCTCGGTTCGATTCTCCGTCCAGGCGAAAGGTAAAATTTATAAAATTGAATAATTTCTTCAACATTATTTGTATTACAGAAAAAGGTACCAAGAACTAAAAATTTCGTGGAAGTGAAAATTATGTTAGGGAATGAGCACAATCTTCTTTGGGGAAAGTTCTTCCAAGCATATAATATTTTTGGGCTCAAAATGCTTCCAAACATATGTTCACATAAAACAAACATATTAATGTTTCAGCAGCATCCAATAATATATGTGCTTCCTGCAAAATATGTTTGGAACATATGTTAGAGAAGCGATTTTTTTTGAGGGTGTATTATTGCAAACTACCAGGTTAGTACGCAAAATAAGCTCTTTTAGCGACTCTCCCCTTGTATTAGTATCACTACTTCCCCAAATACTATGATGTGCATTTGCATCTCATTCCATAATGAGTTTTGTATTTGTTTTCAGTGACTCCTCAACCAAGGTCTTAACGGGACATGGAGGCATCTCCCTGTAATGTCCCATGTAGACTGAAGATACCCAATATTTACATTTGGATATATCTGGCTACGACAGTGACTGCATTGCTCAATGAAGGAAGCAGAAATAGGATTAGTTCGTTTTTGGCATTTATACATGCTCGATTTATATCTTTACCGGTATTCAAAAGGACTTTTAAGGCGGCACAAGCAGCCTTACAAAGGTGAAGATTTATCTGGAGGAACCGTAGAACCATCTCAACTTTCAACCACCCTCACATCAGCCGTTTCGCTTGAGTCATCAAGGACTTCCTCTTCACAGATCTCGGTGCCTCTCGAACAATCCTCGGTTCATATTTGGTGAGGTTTGAGTCTGTAGAAACTTCCCGCATACGATGTTCGTTAATGTCTGCAGTTTTTATGTCTGTTTCGGCTTCGCAAGGAGATGTTTTCACTCCTGACTCTAACGGAGGCGTGTCCGTTTCGGAATCCTTTGGTTGAACATGAAAGCCATAACTTACACGGCCTTGTGTCTGTGTTAGATGTGGTAACAACTCAATGTTTAATATAAACACCGCATGTC
This sequence comes from Haematobia irritans, assembly GCF_050003625.1. Classification (NCBI taxonomy): domain Eukaryota; kingdom Metazoa; phylum Arthropoda; class Insecta; order Diptera; family Muscidae; genus Haematobia; species Haematobia irritans. The sequence goes on from NC_134398.1 coordinate 83,043,899, forward strand.
GTCTTGGTCCATCCACCTCATTCAAACGACCAACATTCCAATCGGCGCACAGAGGGTTGAAATCCATCAAAGGTGGCGATTAATTCAAAAGATGAACTTTAACTTTAATAACCGTATTTGGTACCGGGTGAAAGAAGATAAAATTCTACATCACTACTTGCCAAAATAAAAGTTCTTAGTTGTTTACTTTATTTGCAGCATGTCTTCAAAGTTCAATAATTATTATTATTTTTGCGCGCATTGGTTAAAAGTGAAAATTTGCATATTTCCAGTGACAATTTTTTTAATTAAGACTCCTAAAAGTGAAAATTTTATAATGGAGCCATCTACTTCAGGTATTTGAGCTTATGATAAATATTTGTTTGTTTAGATAAATGTTTTGGAAATATTAAAAAAAAAAATATAAGGAAACTGCTCCAAAAATGAGGTATTTTTGATGTTTGTATTGGATTTCAACTGAATTATCGGTGAAACTTGGTAAAACTGCTTATATTTTCTTAAAATATGAAGTTTCAGCTTATAAATTCCAAAACATCTTTTTGCCTTTTTGTTGCATTTTTTGACTTATTAAAGAATTTGTAAAATAACTCCAGTCGCTAAAAATATATATGAAAAAATAAAACAAACAAAAAATCACTTTGACCTTATTAGCTTTTGCCTTTATATTCCGTTTAGTATTTGTTATTGTAGCTACTGAGTGTGCAGTTTATTAGAGATGGGTGCGTGAGTAATTTTAAATCACGCGCACTCACGAAAAAAAATTAAGTAATTCCAAATTACTTACAAAGCTTCGTAAGCTAACTGAAGAATCTCAGGAAGCCAGAAATAAGGACTTCAAAAGCTATAGGGAGCACTTTTCCCTTAAATTCAGTCGGGAAAATACAATAGAAGACGTCTTTAATAGATTTCTTCTAAGTTCAGATCCATTTATTTCCAGCAAGAGGAAGAGTTGCAAAATGAAAATGCAGCAAATGCCTCAGACTGCATTGGAGTTACTTATTCTTACCCAAAATGAAAATGATAATGGTGACGAAGATGATGAAGATAATGAAGATGAAGATTATGTTATCGAATTGTATGATGATTAAGAAGAAAATTATTATTATTAAGTAAATTAATTTTATAATGGTTGTGAAGTAAATGATGATTATGAATACTTTTAAAATTAATGAAATGATGTAAACAAAAAAAACCGTACAATTATATTTTTTTTAATTATTTTTTTCCTTTAATGGTTGTTGTTTGTTTTATTTTTATACTATGTTTTTTTTTATGAATATTGATCAATAAGATATAATAATATTTTCTAACGTAATTTTTTTTAAATATGTGGAATTACTGAATTCAAGAAAAAAAATCGGATTTTAATTTAAAATTTTGGGTATATAAATACAGATTAAATATTTATTAATTTTTATTTTTTAAGAACATTTTTTTTTCTAAAAGCACATTAAGTCTGCTCTAATTTTCAATTGCATTTCCTAATTTATGGTTTTTCTTTGAAAAGTTACAGCGAAAATTGTGATATAAGACCACTTTTTCCAAAATACAAAAAAGGCCATAAAAGATTAAAACAACAATTTTTAAAATTTTTTTGGTTTCTAGTCAGGGATCCGGAGCGGTCCATTTTTTTCGCTCCGCTCCGCTCCCGCTCCGGAGAAAAGAAAAACGCTCCGCTCCACGCTCCGCTCCGAGAAAAAAAAATCGCTCCGCTCCGCTCCTCTTCGAGAAAATTATACTATATTATATAATTATATAATCTGAACCAATTTTCATAATATTTTGCGGGTTTAATTAATACCACAAAAGGTTAACTTGTGCAAAATTTGAGAAAGATCAGTTAAGAAATGAGGCCTCTACGGTAAAAAATAAGGTTATTAGGGGCGAATTTTTCAAAATCGGGTGATACATACATGGGAGCTATATCTACATCTGAACCGATTTCGATGAAATTTTGCACATACCGTTAGTACTATAGTGGACTGGATCTAGCCAACTTTGAGTAAGATCGGTTGATAAATAAGGGTTTAATGGCCAAATTTAGAAAAATCGGGCGTTACATATATATGGGAGCTATAGCTAAATCTGGGAAAATCGGGCGATACATATATATGAGAGCTATATCTAAATCTGAACCGATTTGGATGAAATTTTGCAGACTTGAAGGGCGATGAAAAAGATTACCTTTTGCCAAATTTGGCGACGATCCTTTTGAAAAAAGCACAGCGTGTCCCCATTTGCCGAAATCGGGCGATACATATATATGGGAGCTATATCTAAATTTGATCTGATTTCTTGCAAATTCAATAGCGTTCGTCCTTGTGCCCAAAAAACTCCCTGTACCAAATTTCATCATAATCGGTTAATAATTGCGACCGGAATCCTGTGAACAACAAATACATGGACAGACGGACGGACGGACGTACACCAAGCGCTAGATCGACTCAGGAGGTGATTCTGAGTCGATCGGTATATATTTTATGGGGTCTAAAATCAATATTTCTGGTACACACAAAAAATTTTTTTCTGATTCAATCACCAAATTAATTGATCCAATTAATTTTTTAATTGAAATGTCTTCAATCACGAAAATGATAGTATCAATCACAGTTTTAATTGGGCATAGAAAAAATTCTTGATTAAAAAATTAATTGATTTTTTCAGCAAATTTCAATTAATTTTTTAATTGATTCAATTAAAAATTTAATTGATGTTGATTGCAAAACTCAATTAATTTATTATTTAAAAAAGGAAACTATTTTTAATTACTTTCTGAACTGGCTTAGAGTTTTTATTTGGATTAACAAATGATTGTTTGAAATACATTTTTAATTAAAAACTAAAAAAAAATCAACACTTTTTAACTGAATTAGACTTCCGAATTTGATTAAAAATTTAATTGTATCAATTAATTTTTTAATTAAAAATTTAAAAATTTTCTATCATTGACTTAATTAACTTAATGTTTCTATCATGATTACAAAGTTAATTGTATCAAAGAATTTATTAATTGAAAACATTTCCAACTTCAATTAACTTTTTAATTGGAAATATTTTGGTGATATTTTTTTCTGTGTAGGCACATTTTTTGACAGATCAAACTTATTATACCTTAACCACTATGTGGTTTAGGGTATAATGACTTTAAAACAATGTGTTCAAACATTTTATTAATTTTGAAGATTTTTTCAGAAATATTAAATCCATTTTGACTTCATTAAAACGAAATTTTCATTCATATTAGGATACACATTTTAGCTATAAGGACACAAAGACTTCATTGAAAAGTTTAGAGACTTTTAGACAAGGAAAAAACTTTATTTCAAAGAAATACGTCTTCTATTCTAAGCAAAATTAGTACTTGTATTTTAAGCATGTGAAATATTTGGCCTCCCGACAATATTCTTTGCGGTGCACCATCTACTATTTAATATGTGATAGAAACCAAATTTATGAAAATGGACCAAAATCACCAAAATCTGTTTGGTCCGCCCATCGGACCAAATTTAAAAATTAGAAATCTTTTGGACAAATTTTGGTCCGATCGGACGAAAACGGCAACGCTGATTGGAATTGAAAGTCTATACACAGAGTAGAAGTAACTACTCTCCGAAGGTTTTTTTTTTTGTTTTGCAACAGACGTAGAGAAGAGGTTTTGTTATATTATATTTGTAATGTGTGTGGGTATGTTTATGTTTGCAACAACCTCCATCGAAATCAGCCCGTGGTATACCTACGAATATTCTTACTCAGATCTAGTGTTACCTAATTTCGCTTTTTTCCCCTTTATTGTAAAAATACATTTTCGAACAGCGTTTTTAAGAAATGTTCGTTCTCAAAACAAAGTAGATAACATGCAATAATACTAATCAAGTCATTAGTTTTCAATGTGAGAAAAAATTAAAATAAATATATATGCGCACATTTTTCAACCAAAATTGAAACTATCCATAATTTTAATTAAATATTCGAAAACTAATATCAGAAATAAGAGAATGCTAGGATATAGTACAATAGTAAAGCAAATATGAATGTCCTTACACTGAAAAAAAGCATGCCCGGTTCCAAAGATTTTGTCTTTACTTTAACAGTTTGGGTATTAATTCCGAGCCAAAGAAGCGGAGAATACAAGTAAGGATACTTTAAAGACGCAATTCTCTTTTAAATTTGGGGGTTATGTACTTGCTTCTAGGAAGCAAATGTTAATTTTTATTTTTTTTTTAGATTTTTTTCGTCAGTTGTTATCAAAATCCTTTAAAAACGAGTTAACGACAATTTTATTTTCCATATTAAGACTCGACTTCCAGTAGAAATTATGCTATGTTTCAAGTAAAAAGCGTCTTTAATATAAAGTGTTGAAAAACTTGTCTTATTTTTTTAACGATTTTTTGCTTTGTAGGCAAGATGCAAAAAGGAAACAAATTTAAATACAATTTTATTAATTTTAAAGAATTTTTCTTAATTATTAATGTCACGTTGACCTTACCTCAAAAATTTTATCTTTCATGTTATGATACACATTTTTAAGTAAAATCACTTAATTATAAGGACATTACAACTTCATTCAAAAGTTTATTGACATTTGGACAAGGAAAAAACTTTATTTTAGAGAAATGCGTCTTCCATGTTAAGCAAAATTTGCATTCTTATTCTAAGGACATGAAATCTTTGACTTCACGACAATATTTTTTTCAGAAAACTAAAAAATTAAATATAAATAAGATCGTTTAATTGCATTTATTTGACGTTCATTACAAACATCTTTGTAGTAATACGGGATTAAATTGTTGTTACTTTTACTGTTGTTACATTTACAACACATACGAGAGATATATTTTGACATTTGCCGTTTTTGAAAACAATTACTAAAAAAACACGTTGTGTTTTCCCCAATGTACGTACGTACAAAAATACATATCGCACATTTTAAACGTTTACTCACACTACGCTAAGTACTAGCTATATTTGAAATTACCTACACAGTGTAATTTCAAAGTTACACATTTCATTCAAGTAATATTTTATTCGGAGCGGAGCGGTTTTTCATTTGGAAACCGCTCCGCTCCCGCTCCGCTCCGGATTTTAGAAATGCCGCTCCCGCTCCGCTCCCGCTCCGACAAAAAAAGGGCTTGCTCCGCTCCGCTCCACGCTCCGCTCCGGATCCCTGTTTCTAGTTATGCCTTTTTATGTATTTATGAATATCCATCAATAAAAAATAACAATATTTTAAAATTACGGCTTTCCTGAATTAATCGCCACTTTGCCTACCGCTCAACCCACTGTGCGGCGGTTGGAAGATCTGCATTACATTCCTTTAGTCTATTTAGCATTGACTCAGGATCAGTAGCGTTTGCAGGTATCCATGCATGTGTTCTAGGTTTAGCCGGCATGTCTTTTCTCGACTAACTCCAAAGCGGCTCCTTCCCAAACTTCACCAATTAGCATCAAAGTAGCTTTAACCCTTCGCTGCATGACATTGCATATATGCAATGTTAGTTCCTTGCCTGTCTAGCTCCTATTCTTTTACATATTATACCATAATTTTTTTGTTATTCACATTTTGGAAGCCGTATATTTGATAAGGATTTTATCCAGTATAGTAACAATTTCATTTAAATAAAGCGTAAAGTATTTTGAGTACCTCGAAAAATTTAAATTATTTGTTTTAATATTATGAAACTTTCTTAAAAATTTTTAAAATGTAATTATACAATGAAAAGTTTACTCTATTCTAAACGCTACGTATATAGTTTTATAATACAAATTATATTTACAAGTGCTCTACGATGAATGATATCATATCTGCAATTTCCTGCGTTTTAGCTGATATGAACTGTCATTGCATATATGCCATATAATTGCATATGTGCAATATCATGCATTCAATCAATTTTTGTTACTACTATGACACTTAGCGACAAATATGAATATAAAGCCGAGTATTTTGATGATGATGGAGATTTAACACGGAGTTTGATATCCATCGAAGTCGCAGAAGAAGCACAAGATGTAGGAGAAGATTCGAGTTGATCCTTGGCCTACATCGTTGGAGAATCGTATAACATACAAGCTGCTGGGTTGTAATTGTAACACGTATATCATCGTGATAGATAGGTTAAATGGGTTCAAAAATTTTTTTGCGGTGGTCTATCCCCTGTCAATAATGTTGGTGACAATTTTAGGTGTTTAAAAGCGTCCCCAAAGTTGTTCACATTATGGTGAAAGACCGTTCGAACTCGGCTATAGAGTTTAATATGGAATCGAACTGCACTCAGTGATAAACAGAAGGTCAATATTGTGGTATCATAATTAACTGAAAAGTCTAAGTGAAAATGAAGTTTTGGGTCGCCATTATACCTAACCTAAGTAAAAAAAAGGTTTCCGTATATTATATAAGCTGACATATATCAAAACCAGTTTTCAGCTTGTTTCTTTGTTCCATCATAGCGAATCATATAAGATGTGATGATTTTTATATCTTGTAAAAGAGTAGCATTTGACATAAACAGAGTTCCAAAGCCTCTTTTTCGTCAAAATACGGCTACATACACAATTATGCCTCCAACTGTAGGTGTCCAGTAATGATTGCTATGATGTTTCTGTTCCTCTTTTCTCTAAGCATGGTAGTTCCCCAGTCTTTTTCTTGTTTGGGTCACCCCCTAGAAGTTTCGTCGCCCCTCCGACCATTGCACTGTTCCACCCGGCAAGCGGCCGCCTCTATGGGTTGCGTTCTCCAAGTTCACTTACCTTTGTATTAAATGCAAAAATGCGGAACTAAAGGGTGATACGGTCAAAATTTGGTCAATATAAACTTGACATATTTCTTTCAATTTTGCATTTAAAAAACCTGAACACCCCTCATTTTGAAGGTGTGTGTGTGTGTAGAATGTTGCTCTTATTTTCATTTTGGAGTTCACTCTTCAGTTGTCAAAATGCCGTACAAGCAAGAAGAGCAGCGTATCAAAATTTTGCTCGCGCATCGCGAAAATCCGAGCTACTTGCACGCAAAGCTGGCAAAATCGCTAAAAGTTGCCAAATCAAACGTTACAAATGTAATTAAAGTGTTTGGGGAACGTTTGTCGACAGCCAGGAAGTCTGGATCGGGGGGAAATCGAAAACCGGAAGCCGCTGAGACGACAAAGAGAGTTGCCGGTAGTTTCAAGCGAAACCCTAACCTCTCTCTCCGAGATGCCGCAAATAAGCTGGGTGTATCGTCTACAACCGTGCATCGAGCCAAAAAACGAGCCGGACTATCGACTTACAAGAAGGTAGTGACTCCAAATCGCGATGATAAACAAAATACGACGGCCAAAGCGCGATCCCGGAGGCTGTACACGACGATGCTGACGAAGTTTGACTGCGTTGTAATGGATGACGAAACCTAAGTCAAAGACGACTACAAGCAGCTTCCGGGACAGGAGTTTTATACGGCAAAAGGAAGGGGAAAGGTAGCAGATATTTTCAAGCACATAAAACTGTCAAAGTTCGCAAAGAAATATCTGGTTTGGCAAGCCATCTGTACCTGTGGCTTGAAAAGCAGCATTTTCATAGCTTCCGGGACTGTCAACCAAAAAATTTTCGTGAAAGAGTGTTTGAATAAACGTCTGCTGCCTTTCCTGAAAAAAACGCGGTTGTTCCGTACTGTTTTGGCCGGATTTGGCATCTTGCCATTACGGTAAAAAGGCCATGGAGTGGTACGCCGCCAACAACGTGCAGGTGGTTCCCAAGGACAAGAACCCTCCCAACACGCCAGAGCTCCGCCCAATTGAGAAATACTGGGCTATTGTCAAGCGGAACCTAAAGAAGACCAAAAAAACTGCTAAGGACGAGCAGCAGTTCAAGGCAAATTGGCTTTCTGCGGCGAAGAAGGTGGACAAGGTGGCTGTACAAAATCTGATGGCAGGTGTCAAGCGTGAGGCCCGGCAATTCGGATTTGGAAAAGCAAAAGCCTAACTGAATATTTTTCCCGAATTTTATACTAATTGAACTTGAAAAAGAAATTTAATTTGATTTTTTAAATAAACGATTTCACCGATTTACACGCGTTTTCCCTTGACCAAATTTTGACCGTATCACCCTTTAGCTATGCATCAAAAAAGGCAGAAATTATTTACAATCCCAAAAGTTGGACTTTTAACATTGCACCCCGAGATGGAATATGACCACCTCAAACATGTTTCAGAAGTAAAATGTTAGTTTCCTATAGGAAACATGTAACATGTTTGACGCAACTATGCTATCTGATTTTGGAGAGAAAACAATTTTTATACCCTCCACCATAGGATGGGGGGTATATTAACTTTGTCATTCCGTTTGTAACACATCGTAATATTGCTCTAAGACCCCATAAAGTATATATATTCTGGGTCGTGGTGAAATTCTGAGTCGATCTGAGCATGTCCGTCCGTCCGTCTGTTGAAATCACGCTAACTTCCGAACGAAACAAGCTATCGACTTGAAACTTGGCACAAGTAGTTGTTATTGATGTAGGTCGGATGGTATTGCAAATGGGCCATATCGGTCCACTTTTACGTATAGCCCCCATATAAACGAACTCCCAAATTTGGCTTGCGATTGCTCTAAGTGAAGCAAATTTCATCCGATCCGGCTGAAATTTGGTACATGGTGTCAGTATATAGTCTCTAACAACCATGCAAAAATTGGTCCACATCAGTCCATAATTACATATAGCCCCCATATAAACCGCCCCCGATTTGGCTGGTGGAGCCTCTAAGAGAAGCAAATTTCATCCGATCCGGCTGAAATTTGGTACATGGTGTTAGTATGTGGTCTCTAATGACCACGCAAAAATTGGTCCACATCAGTCCATAATTATATATAGCCCCCATATAAACCGATCACCAGATTTGACCTCCGGAGCCCCTTGGAAGACCAAAATTCATCTGATTCAGTTGAAATTTGGTACGTGGTGTTAATATATGGTCTCAAACACCCATCAAAAATTGGTCGAAATCGGTCAATAATTATATATATCCCCCATATAAACCGATCCCCAGATTTGACCTCATTCGATTTATTTTTATGCCGATTGTTGTATTTTGTTATGCGACAATTGATACAGTTTCAGAGTCATTGGTAGAGCATTAATAGAGAGAAGTGAGCGTGTTACAGAAATAGGAATAATAGGATTGGGTGTTATATAGCTAAACACTATTCACAGTACTGTGATGAGAGGAGTGTGGTTGTGGGAGTGAAATGTAAGAATGTTAATAAAAGTTTTTGGTTTTAAAATACAAAATTTTGAATTGGTTTTCAAGATTAATGGCGATTTCGATTCGAATAATAGATCGAAGGAGACTGTCCTAATTTTTGCATATAGAATCCCTCAAAATATTATGAATTAATATAATATTTTGAGGGATATGGAACTATCATTTGGGCAAAAATAAAGGAAGGAATGAATTAGTGTAACACACGCATACTATTTTTTTCACCCTTACCAATCATTTAATAAATTTGTTTCTAATTCTATTGAATTCCAATATAAATTATTGAGGCGAATGCACTTTTACTAATTGTAGTGGAAGAGGGTCGGTTAATAAATACGGAAAATTTGAGCAAAACTGTTGGGAATTGTCCTAAGGAAATTATAAGGAAATTGCCACATATATCTTAATCCACATCAATTTAATCAATTACAATATAAATTTCAAAATTTAGAGAAGACAGTTTTAAAGCTAAATAAAAATGCATGTGACACTATTAGTGCAAATCATATGATATGTGTATAAAACCCATTTTTCTGTTTATGAAATAATGAAATAATATTCACTGCCACTTTAAAGAAGTTTGTTTAGGTAAGATGAAGCATACAAATAATAGGGTATGCTTTCAGTACACGAGCCATATTGAATATATATACTAATCTCCTAAATTTTAAGTTAACTAAAAATTTAGTTTCGAAAATAAAATATAAGGAAATCACATTATAAAAATCATCATAGAAAATCTGTGTGTATCTTTGGGAGCCTCTTTTATTTAGTTCCCTTTAGTTTTTCACATTAAAAAACATTTTGTTTAAAAGTAAGGAAATAGTTTTCAAATTAGTGTATGCGAATAGTTTTTTTTATCATTTTATGATAAAGATGGGTATTAAGTTCACATTATCAAAGTAAAAAAGCCTTTTTCACTGTTAGTTTTCTTTAATAATTTATTTTAAAGAAAACAAATTTACAATTATATTATTATTTTATTATATGTTATGTTATGATAGTAATGAGGACTGAATTTTTTAAATTTATGCTTTGGACCATTCAATTTTAGCGGATGAACTCGACCTTTATACCCACCTTAAATGAGTAGCTTTAAAAATGCACTACTTTGTATAAAACTTTCAAAAAAAAGTGTGGCTACATTTGTATAAATAGTGCGCCACTTATATCATACTCCGATTAACTTTACTTGCACACAATATAGAAGAACAATGTAAAATATCAGCTACAGAATTCAGAGAAGACTATTTTAAAAACTAACTAAAGAGAAGTGTATAAATTGTATGATATAGAGTTCGCTAGAGTTCCATATCATCCAGGACCTTTATACCACCGTTAAAGGCTTACAATGCACTCGAGTTTCGAGTGCCAGGAAGGCTAGTAAAATTATTATTTATCAATTGGTATTATAGTTTATTATGTAGTGTAGTGTATTATTATATATTTTATTTTGATGAAAATGAATAAATTATACAAAATTCATAGAATTTTGGCTATGACTTTCAATTTGAAGTGGGGATATCATTCATTCAAATTTAGGTTGAAAAGTATTTGCAACGATGTTAAATTTGAAAATTGTTTGACAAATTATTGAGTAGCGATGCATTTCAATTTGAGGATAACACTTGAGATATTATTGCTAATGTGTTGATTTTCACTGTTGAGGGTAATGCCTGTTTTTTGTTGAGAACGCGATTTTCTCAACAATTTCTCAACTTGAATATTACCCTAATCCTTTGAAAAAATGTTTGAAAAATTGTTGAAATTTAGCATTTTTTCAAACGTTTGTGTTTATTGGGACTTAAACAATTCTGTCCATTGTGATACCACATTAAGTGAAAGTACCTATTACATATTACTTTATTAAAACATTTCAATATAAAGCATATAAATTAACTCAATTGAGGCGCAGTTTCTTGTTCCCCTAGATTTCGGCAAAACTTTACAGGTATATGTTTAAATAATCACGAAAATAAAATGATTTTCAACTCGAAAACCGAACATACTCGTAGTACCCACCTTTAACGACTGTAAATTTTTGAAAGAAATCCGTGTGGTGGTGTCCCCCATCAAAGATCTAATAAAGAAATAGGCTGAACTGGATGGAGAATACTGCCGATCGCATTAAGAGGACCTATGCGGCACTATACTCGTGTCAAAAATTGGTCGGGCAGAGATGGGGAATGAGGCCTTCTCTTTTTGGCTGGATTTATACCGCGGTTGTAAGACCTGTGGCCACATATGGCTGTCATGTTTGGTGGACGATCGTGAAACACCAAAATCATATATCGAGAATAAATAGGGTAAATAGGACTGCACTCATCTATATGACAGGTGCCATGAGGACCACAGCCACTGCCGCTCTGGAGGTACTGATGGGATTTATCCCACTCGATTTACACGTAAGGAAAACGGCTGAACTGACACTTCTGAGACTTAGGAGCTTGAACACGCTGGAGAGGACAAACTGCAGGCATACTGAAATTCTGGCCGGCCAGTATAGAGAGACGGACCATATGGCCACGGAGCATGTTTATCATCACAAACCGACGTACATTATACCAAGTATAGAAGAGTGGGAAGACAGGAGGATACCCTTCGGAACCCTGAACATGTATACGGACGGATCAAAGATGGAGGAAGGAACGGGCAGTGGAATCTATTGTAGTGAACTAGGAATAAGGGAGTCTTACACGCTGGATAGTGATTGCAGTATTTTTCAGGCTGAGATTTATGCGATCACGAAGGCTGCTGAGTCGCTGTTGATGAGGCCGTTATACAGAAGCGATATCAGTTTCTTCATCGACAGTCAAGCAGCTATAAAGGCATTGTGCAGTGCTGACATAAGGTCTAGGGTAGTCAGCCGCTAGGGTAGTCTCACTGAACAGCATAATATAACTCTGTGCTGGGTACCTGGGCACTATGGGATAATAGGAAATGAGGAAGCGGATGTGCTGGCTAAGGAGGGTGCTCGTGGAACGAACAACGTCCTAGCGGACGCTTTTCCTCCATTATCTTCTTATCATTACAGGATAGAGGTTAAATATGATGAGCAATGGCGAAGACGCTGGGTCTCTTCGGATGGTTGCGAGCAAACCAAGTTGATATGGGATGAAAAGAAACGTAGGAACTGTGAAATTTTGTTGTCGATGAACAGAGAGGAATTACGGCCATTGATTGGTATCATAACAGGACACAACACACTTGGGAAACACATGGTAAGAATAGGACTTAAAGACGATGATATCTGTAGATGGTGCCTGGACCCGGAAGTTACGGAGGACTCGTACCACTTCCTGTGTCAGTGCCCAGCTTTATCCTTTAGAAGAAACAAGATACTGGGCTACTTTTTCTTTCAGACTCTCACTGATCTATGGGAGTGCAGCTTAATTGCATTCATCAGGGCCTCTGGTTGGTCATTCTGAGATTTCTTTCAAAGAGAACGAGCAGATGGAAGTTTCTGGGACAAAGCGGCCGCCTCGGAAGAAGAAAGATTGAAAAATCACATCGAGGGATCACAATGGACCTATACTGGTCTAAGTGGGCATCAATACAAGACATTGATGTCACCCTCTACAACCTAACCTAACCTAATAAAGAAATAGATCAACACATTTATTTTATTCAATTATATATATTTTTATTTTAAAGACTTATTTTTCTGTTTCATTTATTTAATTTAAATGTAATTGTAAGTAAGTAATTGTAAATCCTAAAAAACTAGTTGGTGTTATTTCAGCTAGAATCTTCTTCTAGCATTCCTTTCTTAAAAATACATTTCCATTTTAATATATTCCGTTATTTATTTTCCATTTAAAACTAACATTCATGGGAGTTTAATTTTATTTCGATTTTATATTTTTAAATGTTCCATAAATATAAATGTACATATTTATATATAGCTATGAGTATGCATTTAATTAGGAATAAACTATTTCTCTTAATCCATCAATTTCAATAAAGTAGCTATATTAGGATGTACCAAACCAATTGCATTCAGATTTTCGATAGAAATTGTGATTCCATAGTTTTCTGCATTTATATTGGGCTAAAGATGGAGCTTTCAGTGAAGCAATACGAACCATTTTTAGATGAAATGAGAAGTTTTAGTTAATTGCCTTCCAAAGTCAATGTTTATTTGGTATCAAGCAAACATAAAAATGTAGGTCCCAGCGTCCTTGCAGATCGATCCTCAGGACGCTGGGACTTGATTTCTAATGGGTACTTCACTTGATTTCTAATGGGTATCGAGTGTCAAGAGATCATTTATTGTCACGTTATCAAAACATTGGATAATTTTCTTCGTCTTGTTTATGTTGATGATCTATATTCGAGTACACAAGTTTTTGTTCCTATATTGCGCTTAAGACCTTCAGTACAAGGACGTTCCCTTAATATAATGATTGTAAAGAGGTGTCGAACACCCAGATAAAAGTGCCTTCGAAACTAAAAGAAAAAATGTTCATAATTTTAGTTTAGCCATTTTTTATTTCCATTAAGATTAATTTCTGTGTAAAATAATAAAATTTACTTGTTTTAGTGAAAAGATCCTAAACAGAAAGCAGTTAGAAATAGTTCATTAACTAGAATAAAGTATGGCATTTTATACACAAATAACAAAGCTTTCATAAAAATGAACAAAACCCGAATTTCCTCAAATTTAGTAAAATTTCTTATAAAATGGTAAATCTGACTTTCTTTATAATTGAAAGCTTATCATATATATGAATAAGACTTAGCATAAAAAATATTTTAGTTCACTCGTACTAAGAAGTATTCAATCCATTCGAAACTTAAGGAACCACACCTGTTAGAATATAGGAACTTTTCCTATATTTCTTTTATCAACATGTCATCGATGTAAACAATATGTCATGTCGGGGTGTTGTTTTTCTGTTGGAATAGTGTTGTTATGGTATACGGAACATCACAAAAAAATAATATAATACTCGAAGCTGTTTGGGAAAATGCAAATCAAATATATAAAATATTTATTGTTTTAAATTAGCGAGTAAATTTTCGGGATTTTTTTTTTTAATTATTGAAAATCAATAACAAAACAATATAAGTCTATCAATAAGAGTGATTCTGTATAAAGAAACTTTATACACAGAAAAAGTAGCTCTTAATTTATGTCAAGTTTTGTACTTCACTTTAGTTAGTCGCACTTCTACCAAGTTCGTTCAAATTTCAAGAATTTTTTGAAAATGTCATAATAATAAGTATTAACTATTTTCCAGTTCACTCGAGTACTTAAAATTAGTTTAAAAAAAAAATTCTTAAACTGGTGTACTCTTGTATAGTTTGAAATTACAAATATTTGGTCAGTTTTTCGTGCCAATAACGAAATTTTTACTTACATATATTACAAAATGTTTTCAATTTAAAAAAAAAAAAATTAACGACTTTTTTCATAAATGAGAGTAAAAATGACCATGAGTTGGCCCGAAATCTGTGCGAATTTTAAAGAAATTTTCTACGGTTACCCTTAATGCTCCCAACTTGAGCTTCGTATCGGTGTAATATTTTCTAAAATTAACCTAAATTTTCTATATTTTCTAAAATGTACAAACATTTTCCTTCCTGGTGGGCCCACTCTTTTTGAGTGTATGCAGGTTCTTTAACGTGCGTACTGTTGGGTTTCCGCGTCGAAATACATCCTTATTTGAAGGTTACTTTTTCCTATCAATGCCCTGGAACTTTTCCATCCATATTTGGACATGATCTGATACAAATATAATCTTCCTCATATATATTTTTGCACTTATAATTTAATGTTTGGTAGGAAAACTGTTAAAGGAAAAAACCTTGCTTAGTGACATCACGTAATTCAGTTTTAGACGTCAACGTCTGACTGCAAGCCAAATTTAAGGATAAGTGGTCATTTTACTTCCATTTTAATATTTATAGAACCGAAAGCTTAATGTCCTCTACACGGATGAAAAAGACTGTTTTTCATATGTTTGGCTATAAACATTATATGTTTGGAACACAAATTTTTAAACACAATATTTTTGAGTGCAAGCATATAATGTTCATAAACTAGCATAACATGTTTGGGACATATATGTTAATATGTTAGAACATATTATGTTTGGGACATAAAATGTTTGTAAATATAATATGCTTGGATGCAAACATATATTAATTTAGAAATATCCTATAAACATATATGTGTTTAGTAGCTTGGAGCGCTATTTAACAGGGAGCGATATTGAATTAAGTTGGTGGTTGTTGCTTGTTATTACAAAATTAACATTTTATTTTTCCTTGGTCAATTGATCAGCTACTTCTTTGATCCTTACAAACTGTGTGGTCCGCTGTTCGAATCCCCGTCCGGCAAAAGGTAAAATTAAAATAAAAACAAGTATATACAGCACTAAGTTCGGCCGGGCCGAATCTTAAATACCCACCACCATGAACAAAATATTAGGGTTTTCTGTGAAATTTCAGGAGGGCTTGAGGACTTGAGGACACTTCCCGAAGATAAATTTAAAGATTTCACGTATCGGGACTATATCAGATTCTGGATTTATAAGAACCATTTTTGTTTGAGTTTTAGAAAACTCAAACCAATTTTGTTTGAGTTTTAGAGGAATCATTAACATGTCTTGTAAGTGTGCAAGAAAATTATAAAATAACGTCTTGATTTGAAATCTTAAATCTGTAGAAGTAAAATCTTGAAATTTTACATTGAGTTTCAAGCAATTTTCATGATCAGTGCACCTTTAACACCCTCAAGAAGTGAAGTCGGTCTATATGGAGGCATTACCAAATGGACCGATAAAAACTTAATCCGATACACGTTTTTGTGAGCCTAAAATACCAGAATATTTACAATTTCAGGCAAATTGGATAAAAACTACGGTTTCTATAAGCCCAAGAAGTAAAATCGGGAGATCGGTCTATATGGAGGCTATACCAAAACATGGACCGATACTCAACATTTTTGGCACACCTCTTTATGGTCCAAAAATACCTCTAGATTTCAAATTTCAGGCAAATTGGATAAAAACATATAAATGTTTGGGCAATACCCAAAAATGTATATGCTTGAAGCAAAATATGTTTGGGAGTATATGTTACAGAAGCGATTTTTTGTGAGCGTGTATAAGCCCAAGGCCCCAAATCGGGAGGTCGTTTTATATGGGGACCATACCAAAACATGGACCGATACTCACAATTTTTGGCACACGTAAAGGGTGATTTGTTAAGAGCTTGATAACTTTTTTTTTAAAAAAACGCATAAAATTTGCAAAATCTCATCGGTTCTTTATTTGAAACGTTAGATTGGTCCATGACATTTACTTTTTGAAGATAATTTCATTTAAATGTTGACCGCGGCTGCGTCTTAGGTGGTCCATTCGGAAAGTCCAATTTTGGGCAACTTTTTCGAGCATTTCGGCCGGAATAGCCCGAATTTCTTCGGAAATGTTGTCTTCCAAAGCTGGAATAGTTGCTGGCTTATTTCTGTAGACTTTAGACTTGACGTAGCCCCACAAAAAATAGTCTAAAGGCGTCAAATCGCATGATCTTGGTGGCCAACTTACCGGTCCATTTCTTGAGATGAATTGTTCTCCGAAGTTTTCCCTCAAAATGGCCATAGAATCGCGAGCTGTGTGGCATGTAGCGCCATCTTGTTGAAACCACATGTCAACCAAGTTCAGTTCTTCCATTTTTGGCAACAAAAAGTTTGTTAGCATCGAACGATAGCGATCGCCATTCACCGTAACGTTGCGTCCAACAGCATCTTTGAAAAAATACGGTCCAATGATTCCACCAGCGTACAAACCACACCAAACAGTGCATTTTTCGGGATGCATGGGCAGTTCTTGAACGGCTTCTGGTTGCTCTTCACTCCAAATGCGGCAATTTTGCTTATTTACGTAGCCATTCAACCAGAAATGAGCCTCATCGCTGAACAAAATTTGTCGATAAAAAAAGCGGATTTTCTGCCACTGATTTTGGTAATAAAATTCAATGATTTGCAAGCGTTGCTCGTTAATAAGTCTATTCATGATGAAATGTCAAAGCATACTGAGCATCTTTCTCTTTGACACCATGTCTGAAATCCCACGTGATCTGTCAAATACTAATGCATGAAAATCCTAACCTCAAAAGAATCACCCTTTATTTGTGGTCCTACAATACCTCTAGATTTCCAATTTCAGGTAAATTGAATAAAAACTGCGGTTTCTATAAGCCCAAGAAGTAAAATCGGGAGATCGGTCTATATGGGGGCTATACCAAAATATGGACCAATACTCACCATTTTTGGCACACCTCTTTATGGTCATAAAATACCTCTAGATTTCAAATTTCAGGTAAATTGGATAAAAACTACGATTTCTATAAGCCCAAGACCCCAAATCGGGAGGTCGGTTTATATGGGGACTATATCAAAACCTGGACCGATATAGCCCATCTTCGAACTTGACCTGCCTGCAGACAAAAGACGAATTTGTGCAAAATTTCAGCACGATTGCTTCATTATTGAAGACTGTAGCGTGATTACAACAGACAGACAGACGGACAGACGGACATCGTTATATCGTCTTAGAATTTCTCCCTGATCAAGAATATATATACTTTATATAGTCGGAAATCGATATTTCGATGTGTTACAAACGGAATGACAAACTTATTATACCCCCGTCACCATTCTATGGTGGTGGGTATAAAAATCATACAATTGAATAATTTCTTCTACAATGTTTGTATTACAGAAAGAGGTGTTAAGAACTAAAAAATCTCGTGGAAGTGAGAAAGATGTGGGGGAATATACAATTGGGCAGAAACAAAATATTGAGCATTCAGGTCGAAAACCTATGTTGTTAGCACCTATATTACCTGTTTATTTTCATAATTCATTATGATTGTAAATATATAAATAAATAAATAAAATTTTGAGCACAATATTGTTTGGGAGAATTTTTTTTAAGCATATAATATTTTTGGGTGCAAAATGCTTCCAAACATATTATATGTTCACATAATAACATATTGTTTTTTGGAAGACAACATTATTGAATTTGGATGCAAAAGTACAAAATGTTTGGAACTTAGACTACCCAAACATATATTGTTTAGACCAATATGCTTTCAAACATATTATATATTGGAAGATATCAAACATATAAATGTTTGGGCAATACCCAAAAATATATATGCTTGAAGCAAAATATGTTTGGGAGTATATGTTACAGAAGCGATTTTTTGTGAGCGTGTACCTTCGATGTGGATAAAATAACATGGATAAAATAAAATAAAAAAATAAAGAAATACGACTTTAGTAAATCTTTATGCTTAATCTGTGTATCATTTTTCCGACCGAACACTTTTTTTGTATTAATTTACACATTTATATTTATGGTGGGTTATTAAAGATTTATAGTCAGTAACAGTGCTTGATATAAACGAAATTGACTGATTTTTGGATAAAATATTATTTTTTTATTGCAAAAATAACAATTTTGTAACAAAAAACTGTTTTTGGTACAAAACTTTAAAATTTGGAAGGAATTCAAAAACTCCAACAAAAGAAGAACGTGGAGTCGAGTATAAACATACATAAATAATTTTATAATATAAACATACATTTATTTAGGCGTGAACAGTTTTTTTACTAGCATTTAACACCATCGCTCTAAAATGCCTTTTATTTTTCTTTAATAATTCATTTTTAGCTGCAAAACTTGAATTTAATGTCCGCTTTTGTAAAGGGTGATTCTTTTGAGGTTAGGATTTTCATGCATTAGTATTTGACAGATCACGTGGGATTTCAGACATGGTGTCAAAGAGAAAGATGCTCAGTATGCTTTGACATTTCATCATGAATAGACTTACGATCTGCCACAACGTCGAATTTTCAGTGAATGGGCCCTAGAAAAGTTGGCAGAAAATCCGCTTTTTTATCGACAAATTTTGTTCAGCGATGAGGCTCATTTCTGGTTGAATGGCTACGTAAATAAGCAAAATTGCCGCATTTGGAGTGAAGAGCAACCAGAAGCCGTTCAAGAACTGCCCATGCATCCCGAAAAATGCACTGTTTGGTGTGGTTTGTACGCTGGTGGAATCATTGGACCGTATTTTTTCAAAGATGCTGTTGGACGCAACGTTACGGTGAATGGCGATCGCTATCGTTCGATGCTAACAAACTTTTTGTTGCCAAAAATGGAAGAACTGAACTTGGTTGACATGTGGTTTCAACAAGATGGCGCTACATGCCACACAGCTCGCGATTCTATGACCATTTTGAGGGAAAACTTCGGAGAACAATTCATCTCAAGAAATGGACTGGTAAGTTGGCCACCAAGATCATGCGATTTGACGCCTTTAGACTATTTTTTGTGGGGCTACGTCAAGTCTAAAGTCTACAGAAATAAGCCAGCAACTATTCCAGCTTTGGAAGACAACATTTCCGAAGAAATTCGGGCTATTCCGGCCGAAATGCTCGAAAAAGTTGCCCAAAATTGGACTTTCCGAATGGACCACCTAAGACGCAGCCGCGGTCAACATTTAAATGAAATTATCTTCAAAAAGTAAATGTCATGGACCAATCTAACGTTTCAAATAAAGAACCGATGAGATTTTGCAAATTTTATGCGTTTTTTTTTAAAAAAAAAGTTATCAAGCTCTTAACAAATCACCCTTTATTTGAAGGTGTCCGTCAACTCCTCGTGGACTACTTATTAATAAAGAGGAACTAAACTTTGTTTTTATACATTTTACTGTGTAATTTTTCACTATTTCCTCCTTATTTCATTTTACTGTCCCAACTCTAAAAAGAGTATAGTGCCCTTTCGAAAACAATTGTGCCCATAATGCCAAAATGATAAACAAAACACATGTCCACACATACATAACATAAAATTCTGCTCTCAAGGCGAAAACATATGCTGTTTGTTTTTCAAATGTCTATTCTCTTGGTTCCGAATGTCCATTCTCTTTATTCAAATTAAATAATATTTAGACTTAAGCATATCAAATTTTTGGCCTTATCATAAAACAGTTTTCCGAAACAACATACAAGCGGGTTTCACAGAAATTGTTCTCTTTTGATTCTTTCGCTGTGTTATGTTGATATCTTTCGTCAACTATCCATATCTATTTCTTTCTCTATACTCTCTCTGTCGCTTTGAATAAAATATCACAACATATGTATGTTTAGTCGAAATTTGTAAATTTATATATGTTTGCATTCACACATATGATTTTTATGAAACATTCATGTCCCAAACATAATATATTCTATCATATTAACATAGATGTCCCAAACATTCAGTGTTAGTTTAGGAACATTACATGTTTGCACTTAAATATATTGTGTTTTAAAATTGTGCCCGAAACACATTTTGTTTATATCGGAACATATGAAAAACATATTTTTCTAAGAGTGTAACGTACGCAAAAACTTTTTAGAGTAAAGAAAACTTTCTCCAAACATAATAATTCCATGAACTAAAATAGAGTTAAATTGGCTTTAGTGAAATAGAGAATTCACCTTTTTTGAGTGTAAATATAAATCTATACTAAATTGTAAATTTAGCATAGATTGATAAGTTGGGCTTCAATTCGTATATCGTAGGCATGTTAACTCACTACATCTCTTATATGCCACGTACTTTTGTACAATCCTGTAACTAATTTTAAAGATTAAAAATTCGAATTCTTGACCAAATTTCGAAATATGAAAAAATTAAAGCTTTTTAATAATAAATAAATGTTCGCTCATTATAAGTGTATACACAAATTTTCTCTACTCTTAATTAAAGTGAGGAATTAAATAAGTGAATTTAGGTTAAAAACGGGACTAAAGGCCGAGAAGAGGCCAGTGCAACGATGTTCTGGATAGTTCATACACGAGTTGCTTCCAGTTATAAAATAAAACAGACCACTAGCTGTCGCGGTATTCCATCGCGGATTTTAGGCTTCCCATAAGAAATATACGTAAACAAGTGTTCGCCTATCTCTGTGGTTATATTTACACACTAAGGTCATGCGGAGAACTTATGGCAATGATAACACAGGGGAACAGTGGTTCTGTTGATTGAGAACTGAATATCGTTTTTAAGGTTATTTGAGACGCTGAATCCAAATCTGCACTTGCTTTTTGTCTATCAGCTAGACTTTTCGAGATATACCGTTATGTTCAACATTAAGGCACTTTCGCTACATATATTGGAATAACTTGAAAACGGTTCAATTTAATAAATTAATTTAATTTAATAAATTAATAAAAATATCAGAAAATCCCTAAATATATTCTCTTTAAGCCGTCTTTACGTTGTTTTTCAATTTTCCAAGTAGTTTTAGAAATATCGTTCAAGTTTTAAAAAACAAATTGAAATTTTTAACGATATCTCTTAAACGACTTGGAAAATTTTAAAACAATGTAAGCACGGCTTAGAGGGAATATTGTTTGGGAGTGTCAGATTTTTTTTTAAATTTAATATGGTGAACCGTTTTCAAGTTATTCCAATATACGAGTATGTAGCGGAAGTGCCTTAATTTTGAACATAACGGTATATCTCGAAAAATCGAGCTGATGAAAAAAAAACCAAGTGCAGATTTGGATTCAGCGACCTCAAATTACTAAAAATTTCAAATCAACACAAAAAAAGTTCAATTTTGTTCCCCTGTGTAATACAAGGGAAACAAATCATAAAGTAGGGGTAACCAAAAACAAAGTATTTCGAGCGGTTACACTGAAAAAAAACTTGTCCAGTTCCGAAGGTTTTATCTTTACATTAATGATTTTGATATTCAGAGCAAACGAAGCGGAGCATTGAAGTAAGGATACTTTTAAGGCACAATTCTATTTTAAGTTTGAGTTTTGCGAACATGATAGTGGGATACAAATACGAATTTATTCATTTTTTCTACTTTTTCTTTCTGTCATGTGCTAACGAAGTTCCTTAAGAACATGTTAACGAAAACTTAAATTTCCAAATTCAGACTCGACTTCAAGTAGTAAAACTCTTCTTTAACCTTTAACTGTCCACCTGGTGGTAAAATTTACCACTTTGCATATAAGTTTAAATGTATTATCATAGACCAAGAAAATGTATATACGTTTT
Source organism: Haematobia irritans (assembly GCF_050003625.1). Lineage (NCBI taxonomy): Eukaryota > Metazoa > Arthropoda > Insecta > Diptera > Muscidae > Haematobia > Haematobia irritans. The sequence goes on from NC_134398.1 coordinate 83,066,211, forward strand.
ATGTCAATTCACAGCGCTGTGGTTTTTCTGCACACCGTAGATGAGACTTTTTCGTTTGCAAATGATTAATTTTTTAATTTGTTTTCTTTCCTTTGTTTTTTTTTTGATGAAACACCAAATATTGTGAAAGCATATAAAATTCAGTACATCCATACCTTTTTGTAAAGCAAATTGACTGATTTGTACGGCAATTCTTGTTTTTCAAAAAGAAATTGAGTCATTTGACTGGGCAATTGTGTGCGATGACTACGCACTGCAAATAAACAAAATCATTGTGAATTGTCGAAAGACGTCTATACATTTTCTTGGTCTATCGTATTATAAATAAGACGTGTGAAATAAAGGGCATGTTAATATTCAAATAATACATATCGATGTCCTCATTCCAGAGTACGCTAAGTCGACTTGGCATTTTTTGATGGAGTTCGTTGTTTTTTATTCGGAATGATGTGAATTGCATCCTGTCAAAAATTTGAATTTCTTGGACACTTCTGTCAAAAGTTTTGGTTAATATTGCACGTTGCCTGTGACTACAGTTTTAAAAATATCCAATCCAAAAAGGACAAAAAGCTTTGTTCGGTCTAAAGAGGTCTAAGTCATTTTTAGCCATGTTCTAATATCACTATTTTTGAATTCGAACATACTAAAAAAATCTACAATAAACATGATTTTAAGAACGAAAAAAGTGAATTTATGTCTTATACGGTTTTTGAGAAATTAAAGAAAAAACTTTGAACTTGTTTCCTGCAAAATTCACTTTTTTGACTTAGCGTACTTTGGAATGGAGACATCGATATAGTATTTTTATCGAAATATTGTTTTATTTTCGTTAAATACAATGTGTTCTAACCAACAAATGCAATAATGATACAAAAACTATTTTTTATAGAAAAAATATTTATGTAAAAGAGGGGATCAAATTTACCCCATGTCCAATAGTGCGCAAAATAATTTCTCCTCACCAGTTATAGGTTAATAAAATATTGCAAGACATCTGCTATTTTTTGAAGGCGTTTTGGTTTGTATTCAAGATGCCAAAAGACATTTTCTTTAATTTTGAAGATTTTTTCAGAACTATTAATGCCAAGTTGACCTTTATCAAACAATATTTTCGTTCATGATAAGATATCCATTTTTAAGTCAAATCACCTAATTATAAGGACAAAACGACTTAATTGAAAAGTTATTTTCAATTAAGTCGGACTTTATATCAGAGAAATGCGTCTTCTACACTGTTAGAAAAATATGTTTTTCATATGCTCCGATATAAACAAAATGTGTTTCGGGCACAATTTTTAATCACAATATATTTAAGGGCAAACATGTAATGTTCCTAAACTAACACTAAATGTTTGGGACACATATGTTAATATGTTAGAATATATTATGTTTGGGGCATGAATGTTTCATAAAAATAATATGTGTGAATGTAAACATATATAAATTTACAAATTTCGAGTAAACATATATATGTTGTGATATTTCATTCAGAGAGCGACAGAGAGAGAGAGAGTATAGAGAAAGAAATAGAGATGGAAACCGGGAGAGTTGACGAAAGATATCAACATAACACAGCGAAAGAATCAAAAGAGAACAATTTCTGTGAAACCGCTTGTATGTTGTTTCGGAAAACTGTTTTATGATAAGGCCAAACATTTGATATGCTTAAGTCTAAATATTATTTAATTTGAATAAAGAGAATAGATATTCGGAACCAAGAGAATATACATATGTGTTCGCCTTGAGAGCAGCATTTTATGTATGTGTGGACATGTGTTTTGTTTATCATTTTGGCATTATGGGCACAATTTTTTTCTTGGTTCGAAAGGGCACTATACTCTTTTTAGAGTTGGGATAGTAAAATAAAATAAGGAGGAAATAGTGAAAAATTACACAGTAAAATGTATAAAAACAAAGTTTAGTTCCTCTTTATTAATAAGTAGTCCACGAGGAGTTGACGGACACCTTCAAATATAAAAGCGGGCATTAAGTTCGAGTTTTGCAGCTAAAACAATTTAAAAAGTCTTTTTCTTTAAAATGAATTATTAAAGAAAAACAAAAACAGTTTTTTATTGCAAAATTGTTATTTTTGCAATAAAAAATAATATTTGATCCAAAAATCAGTCAATTTCGTTTATATCAAGCACTGTTACTGACTATAAATCTTTAATAACCCACATTTCGAAGTTTTATTATAAAAATTTAATATTGTATAAATATAAATGTGTAAATTACAAAAAAAAAAGTGTTCGGTCGGAGCAGGGATTGAACCCACGACCCTTTGCATGCAAGGCAGACATGCTAACCACTGCTCCACGTGGCAAACAAATGTATGTTTCTGTTAAATAATGTTATGTTTGCATGGGCTCGTGGGCGCTGCAAACTATTCTATATAAATGTAACTTATAACGATAATTATCTACTGGTGACAATAACAGCTACATAGCCCAGTGGATAGTGTGTTGGCTTACAAACTGTATGGTCCTCGGTTCGATTCTCCGTGCAGGCGAAAGGTAAAATTTAAAAAATTTATAAAAGTGAATAACTTCTTCAACATTATTTGTGTTACAGAAAAAGGTGCCAAGAACTAAAAAAATTCGTGGAAGTGAAAATTACGAGTATGTTAGGGAATGAGCACAATCGTCTTTGTGAAAAATTCTTCCAAGCATATACTATTTTTGGGCTCAAAATGCTTCCAAACATATAATATGTTCACATAAAACAAACATATTAATATTTCGGCAGTATCCAATAATATATGTGCTTCCTGCAAAATATGTTTGGAACATATGTTAAAGAAGCGATTTTTTTTGAGGGTGTATGCTTAGCAAAAAACGCATTCGTAATTTAAGGACAAGAAAACTTTGGCCTCAGAACAATATTGCTTTCAGTGTACGTTTTAAATTAAAACGGGATTTTGTTATATGACAGAAAGAAGGAGAGATATGGATGTCCTAAGTGCCGACTAGATAGACAAAGAGGATGTAGAAAGGTAGTTCGTAGTAGAGGTGTGTACGTGAGTAATATTTTACTTTTTTACGACGGAAAAAATCTTACACACGCACGATATGGTTTGGTAGGTCTCACGCTCACGCACTCTCACGAAAAGAAAACGTTTACTCACGCACGAAATTGTCATGACTCACGAAATATGTCGTGACTCACGAATAATTTTATGAGTAATTTACCTGAGGGACGTGTCTGAAATCATGAGAACGATTAAAATCGAGGGCGTTATTAAACTCTTAACATCCTAGGTGTCACTAAAATTGCAAATGAATTTAACTTTTAAACGTTTTGTGTTGGAGAGCGGGATTATTTTCGTGAGCGTAATTTGTTACTCACGCACACTCACGAAGATATTGCCTTCGTGACTCACGCTCACGAACGTAATTTTGGTTTGTTAATCACGCTCACGCACACTCACGTGTGTCACGACAATTTCGTGTCACGTGCACACCTCTAGTTCGTAGGCCCCTCGATCAAAGAGAATGAAGGGACAGAAAGAAATAGTGCTACCATTTAGATTATTCCATTATCCTATCATATTGTTTCCCTTACATCTTAATGTACATTGGCGACTTTAAATTCTAAATTTATTTCAGCTGCGTTTAATTTAATTCTGTTTATGTATTTATTAAGAGAAAAGGGAAATACACAGTCTCACATAAGTTTACATACCCTTGAGGTTTTTACCTTATAACTAAACATGTTTCTTGTTGTTGTTTATAATCCAGACTAAAAACATCTTCTTGAAAATGGACAAATACTTTGTTTTTCAAATTAATTTACAAAATCTAAAGCATATATATGCATTTTTTATTATATTTTAATAATTAAAGAAAATACAATTTCTTAAACCGTATGTAAACTTGTGTAAGACTGTGTACATTGAACATCTTCATTGAGGATTAAACTCACATTTTACGTCTTTACATTACAAAAGCCTCTAAAAATTATTTAAATTTTTTTATTTCTAAATTTGCTATATAATTTGTAAATAATTTTTTAATTCAAAATTTTTATAAAAAATTTGAACTCTTCATTTAAATTCAATTTTGTGAAACGAAACTCAAAGCGAGTATCTTACCTTATGTGATAGGTTTTATGCCCGTAAGATTATTAGTTCATATAGTTTGGGTACACCCTAATATACTCACCATACACACACAACTAAGTTGTGTTATATTAACTATTGTATTAGATAAGATGAAACATTTAACAGAAATACATAAATTTATAATTAAATATTAGTGAATTTAGTTTTATAAATTTGAATCGCGTTTCTTTTTTATTTCTTGGTTGTTGCTTTTTAAGTTAGTCTCGATTACATTTTTCTTTTTTAGTTTGTTTAATCAATAACATGACAAGGTCGTAATATTAATCATAATAATAATAATAATATTTCGAATAAGAATAAACATTTTTCCGATTTATTAAAAACGTTAATGGCAAGGATGAATTTTGCATTCGCTTGAATTTCAGATTAAAGTTTCAAATGTTCGTAATTCGATATTAAACTCTAACTCAAAGAAGTTCCTTCTTCTTCTGTACGTCTCTAATGCAGTAATGTATTACAATGTCCATTATTGAATAACGTATGTAGATAAATATGGGAGGGGGTACAAACAAGAAAGACTTACAAACATACACATATACGTATTCGGAATGGTAAGGAGGGCTAGAGTTAGGATTAGGATTATTTGGAACATGCCTGTATTCAAGTACAATTAAATTTTCATCTATACACCAAACTAATCCACACAAAAACAAAAACATGGGTTTCTCAAATGGAAGCACAGTTAAAATTCTAGATTATTTTTGTATTTGTTTTATTCTGTTTTTTGTTTTGTTTTTGTTTTTTATCTTTTTTTTTCAATTTTTGATTGATACGATCGATAAATGAATTTGTAGTTAACTTATCGTTTTAGTTTCTCAGTATATATTTCAAAAGAATGATGCTTTGGTTAGCGGGAAGTTCTTATATATTAATACTTAGATTTTATTATTTATAAACTATCTATCAAGGCAATATTTGATTGATATAAAATGTCTCTTTTTCGATTTTTTTGTTTATTGTGTGTGTGTGTGAGTGTTTGTTTTTTTTTTGTATATCGGTATTATTTGTAATAATATCTATAATAATAATGAATACATAAAATATGTCAACATTGAAGCGTCTTCTTTAATTACAATTATCATCATTATAATTAATTGTATTGTTTTTTGTTTGTTTTATTTTTTATTATTGTTTTAATAAAATAATATCAATAGATTGCGTTATTGAATATGTTTTCTTCCTTATGTGAGTGATGAGTAATGGTTGTATAGGATAAGGGAGGACTGAAGATATCTTAGTTCACTTTTATGGCTTTCGGTGCCAAGATTCCAGGAATAACGAGTCAGTTCTTAGATAATGGGTTAAATGGAATATATAATGGAATCTATTATTAAATTACTAATTGGTCGTAAAACTGGTTCAAATGTCTCTATCTTGATGTCCATTCACACTTATGTTGTAATTTTTATACCCTCCACCATAGGCGGTATTCTAACTTTGTCATTCCGTTTGTAACACATCGAAATATTGCTCTAAGACCCCATAAATTGTATATATTCTGGGTCGTGGTGAAATTCTCAGTCTATCAAAGCTTGTCCGTTGGAAATTTGGTACGTGGTGTTAGTATATAGTTTCTAACAACCATGTAAAAATTGGTCCATATCGGCCCATAATTATATATAGCCCCAGATAAACCTATCCCGAAATTTGACCTCCGGAGCCTCTTGGAAGAGCAAATTTCATCCATTCGGTTGAAATTTGGTATGTGGTGTTAGTATAAGGTCTCTAATAACCAAGCAAAAATTGGTCCATATCGGTTCATAATTATATATAGCCCCCATATAAACCGATCCCCAGACTTGACCTCCGGAGTTTTTGGAGGAGAAAATTTCATTAGTATAGAGTCTCTACAACCATGCAAATATTGATCTATATTGGTTTATAATTATATATAGCCCCCATATAAATCAATCCCCAGATTTTGCTTGCGGAGGACCAAATTTTAATTTTAATCGTCTCGTGGGCGCCGCAAGCTATGCTATGTAAATATAACTTATATGGATAATTTTCTATTGATGACAATAACAACTACATAGCTCTGTGGATAGTGTGTTGGCTTACAAATTGCATGGTCGCGGTTCGATTCTCCGTCCAGACGAAAGGTAAAATTTAAAAAATTTATAAAATCGAATGATTTCTTGTACATTGCTTGTATTACAGAAAAGGGTGCTAAGAACTAAAAAAACTCGTGGGAGTGAGAAAGATGTGAGGCAAAATGCAATTAGTCAGAAAAGATTGCTTTTTTGAGTTAGTCTTTGTGAAATTGTTTTTACAGCCTGGAAAAGAATAAACGTTTATCATAAAAAAGTATATACTTTTCTTTCAAATAAACTTCCTTACAGCGAAAAGTAAATGAGAAACGATCTTTGTTTGTCTAAAATTTCGTTTGGGAGGAAAGAATTATTTTTTTGAGTGTATCAATAATACGCCCATCATGAACTTCGTATTGTACTAAAAACATTAATGCAATTTTTAGCTCAATTTTTTTCCTTCAAACTACGAAATATATACATAATACATTTTCATTAAAATTTTCTGAACTTAATCTAATTTTTCTAAAATTAACAAAAATTTTCTTTCCAAGTGGGTTCACTGATTATTCAGTGTATGACAACCCTATGTTCCACCGGTTGTTTTACCAATAAAAGCGACAATCCTCTCTCTTTAGAACAAATGAAACAAACAGTTTGAGACCGGTTCTTCGGACGGAAGGGTTGCGAATAGCTGCTTCCATGCAATAAAGGAACGTAAGAGCTAAATGAATTTTTTCCCGCTAAACGACTTCAAAAAAAGCCAAATCTAGCGGGAAAATAGCTAAATTGGCAACGCTGACCGGATTTATACTGCTTACTACTTTGCACACATAAATACATGAATGGCGTTACATACAAATGCACATTCTTATTATACACTGTACCACAGTAGTGGTGAATGGTATGAAAATTAGTGCCCAACAAAATTTGTTTAAAATTTACCGGTAGTTGATTTTAACATTTTTCTTTGAAAGTGATGGCCCTCCTTCCCAAACCCGTATTGGATATTGAAGTGGGCGACCGGACATATCCCCCAACGGACATTTCGCCCAAAATGATTTTTGGGCGTTATGACCTCCGTTGGGGCGGTCACATCGCCCAATTTTAGTTTGGGCTTTATGTCCTCCCTCATCGCGGTCATAAGCCCCATAAAAAATGTGGGTGTTATGACCGTTTGAATATAATTGAATATAAACAATAGTTTAAAATAACAAAATTATTTTTTTTAAATCATTCAAAAGCTATATATGATTACTTCATCTATCCATTAATTTTTTTTTAATATTTAATAGATAGATATGCCTCTTATTGACAAATATCGAATCCTGCTTTTATTGTATATGCTGGAAGAAGCATATCTTGGCTTCATCGTTTGTTTTAATTGTTTTTGACTGGAACAGAATTTTTGACCAGTGGCTAAAGTGGCACTACGAAGACCTATTTCGCTCGTGAAATAGGTCGGTTTAAGCTCCAAGACATTTGAATTTATATATTGAAACATGAAAATTCGGAAATTGATAATTTTTTTCTTTTGAACAAACCAGACAAATGCTGAATTGAAAATTATGTATTTTAAACTGAAAATTGGAACGAGATGAGATGATCGATCTCATCTCTTTCCAATTTTAATGTTTAGAACAAGATAATAAAACAAAAGTTGCAAGAATGTGAGGATGAACTGAATGTGATGAATTTAAAAAAGGATTCGCGCGCGCGATTTGGAGGCAGATGAGATGATCGACGTGCTTCTGATCGATCAGCACGTCGATCATATCATCTCTTTCCAATTTTAATGTTTAGAACAAGATAATAAAGTGAAAGTCGCTAGGATTTGAGGACGAACTGAATGTGATGAATTTAACAACGACCGAAAAAGGGACATCAATAAAACAATAGCATCTCCATCATCCATATTTCATTCATTCATTATTTCAGTTACTGGGTTGGAACACAAAGAAACTGTATGCCAAATCGGCTTCCATAATAGTGGTTTGCCAAAATATCTTTTTCGGCACACTTTCGCACATTTAGTATTCAGTCATATGTTCTGATTTGGCAAATAGTGCTATGAGTTCTTGGGGGCTTTGTGGATCGTTTTGCACCATTTTCTCCTTAATTTTCTTATAGACCACGGGATCTGCACTGTCTTTCTAGTTACGCCATTTTGAATTAAATACCGTACGTATTTAGTTAACCAAAATTGGGGATCAAAACTACTTCATTTAGGACAGTTTTTGATTTGTATTCCGACATTATTTTCCCCATAAAATATTGGGCGTTTTGACCGCCTATTTTGTGGGACATATGACCGCGATGAGGGAGGACATAAAGCCCAAACTAAAATTGGGCGTTGTGACCGCCCCATTGGAGGTCATAGCGCCCAAAAATCATTTTGGGCGAAATGTCCGTTGGGGGATATGTCCGGTCGCCATTGAAGTGCAGCATAGGGGCTAGTTGTTTCATGTATTTGTTCTTTATGACGATTTGTCATAAGTTGTAATGTTAACAAGAATTTTTCAAACTCAATACTATGATAATTTATATCTAGCTTGCTCTCAACCACATTAGTCTCCAATGTAGAATGAAATTTCAAAGCAGTCAGTATAAATAAAACTAAAATTCGGAATTCCTTTCATACTTCAACTCTACAAGGTATTCTTTTGTTCAAAAACTATTTAAAGCTATTGTTTGGAATTTTATACTGTTTTATATATTTTCTTTAAATTGAAACTTATTGTTAAAATTATTTAAATGTAACGGTCGATATAGTATGTGTTGTTATGTAGTGTTTATGATTATTAGTATTACGATAATAATCATTGCTGAAAGCTTAGTTATAAGAAAAAGAACGAACGTTAAATTTTCTCTATATTAAGGCGATAAATGAGATGTGTGAGAGTTGTTGTCGTCAGTCCTCTGTAGCTGCAAGTAGTGTTACGCAATCTGGAACACCAATACAATTTTGTAAAAAGTAGAACTAAAGATTTTTATTTATCCGTAAAACAACGTGATAACAGCTATTCATTACCGACAAGCCAGGTTGTGCTTACAAGTAGTAATAATAATAACAACAAATTAAAACAAGACAATAGAAAACAAAACAAGTAAGGAAAGTCTAAAGTCGGGCGGTGCCGACTATATTATATCCTGCACCACTTTGTAGAGCCACGTTTTCGCCATATCAAATCCGTCAAAGGTGTTGGGCGCTATATATAAAGATTTCTGTTCCCCTATACATCCATTTAAATCTGACTCGACCTGGATAAAATTTGTTAGACTTCCAGAAAACTGTAGACTTAAAAATTCAGTCTAATCCCCTGGGGTGGAACACAATGTTCCAGAGTGTGGCGCAGTGTATAAATATGGAAAAAAATTAAATCTGAAGCAATTTTAACTAACTTTGCAAAGTGTAACTTTGTGTGGCGCAGGATATAAATATAGTCACAATCCGAAATACTGTTTCTAGTTATATCTTCAAAAAATCTGACTTAATTAGAGATTTAAACGGTATTATTCATGTAATTAAAATGAATTAAAGCCTTTTCTTATGTTTTTTTAGTAAAACTTTTATTTTGTTCCTAGATATTTGTTTTCAGCTGTTTTATTGGAGACGATTTTTTGACAATTTCTTTGGGACGAAGTGGCGATTTTCACGAATAATATTTTAAAAATGTTGACACCACTGGTTGCAATTTCTCATTTCTTGGATGTTAAATTCTATTACTTGGCTCGAACAGACAATACAATAGCAACCCGAGTAAAAATTGGGAGATCTAATGTGATATGAGTATATCCAAAAAATGCTAAGATCTAATGCTATTGACTTAGATCTGATCAGATCTCAATATTGGGCCATATCTAATGTCTTAGATATAATCATATCTATCCCTATATGTAGTTAAATCTGGTGTTAGATCTCGGAATATATGGAATTACATATAAATATATGTATCTAATTCTATATCATCATATCTAGGTATATCTGCTTAGATCTGAAGGGGCCGATTTTGAGATCTAATTAAATATAATTAGATCCACCAATTTCATTTTTCATTTATTATTCTATTGTAACATTTTGTAATAATTCCACCAATTCCATCGTTATGCTGATGGAATCAATTTTGCAATGTTTCTACAATGCGGCGACGTAGTCTGTTGCAATCAAACATAAATATTTTCAGATTTTATGCTTGTATTGTACAAACATGTTTTGTTTCTCCGTAAGCATATCTTTTTAGGCCCCAAAATATGTCTATCAAATAGAGCATGCTGATTTCTCATTTAATTCTTTCACTGATGAAACACGGATGAAAAAGATTGTTTTTCATATGTTTGGCTATAAACATTATATGTTTGGAACACAAATTTTTAAACACAATATTTTTGAGTGCAAGCATATAATGCTCATAAACTAGCATACCATGTTTGGGACATATATGTTAATATGTTAGAACATATTATGTTTGGGACATAAAATATTTTTAAATATAATATGCTTGGATGCAAACATATATTAATTTAGAAATAGCCTATAAACATATATGTGTTTAGTAGCTTGGAGCGCTATTTAACAGGGAGCGATATTGAATTAAGTTGGTGGTTGTTGCTTGTTATTACAAAATTAACATTTTATTTTTCCTTGGGCAATTGATCAACTACTTCTTTGATCCTTGAACTGTGTGGTCCGCTGTTCGAATCTCCGTCCGGCAAAAGGTAAAATTAAAATAAAAAAAATCATACAATTGAATAATTTCTTCTACAATGTTTGTATTACAGAAAAAGGTGCTAAGAACTAAAAAATCTCGTGGAAGTGAGAAAGATGTGGGGGAATATACAATTGGGCAGAAACAAAATTTTGAGCATTCAGGTCGAAAACCTATGTTGTTAGCACCTATATTACCTGTTTATTTTCATAATTCATTATGATTGTAAATATATAAATAAATAAATAAAATTTTGAGCACAATATTGTTTGGGAGAATTTTTTAAGCATATAATATTTTTGGGTGCAAAATGCTTCCAAACATATTATATGTTCACATAATAACATATTGTTTTTTGGAAGACAACATTATTGAATTTGGATGCAAAAATACAAAATGTTTGGAAATTGACTGCCCAAACATATATTGTTTAGACCAATATGCTTTCAAACATATTATATATTGGAAGAGATCAAACATATAAATGTGTGGGCAATAGCCAAAAATGTATACGCTTGAAGCAAAATATGTTTGGGAGTATATGTTACAGAAGCGATTTTTTGTGAGCGTGCAGGTATACCGGTATGAAATAAGCGTTTTTTCCTCTTCCATAGCGTTTTTTCTTTCCCATAGTTTTTAAATGGTCTGAAATGGTATGTTGTGCAACATTTAACATTGCTGCCATTTGCTTTTGACGCAAAGTGTCATCTCCATCCAGTTCGGCGTCTTCAAAATTTTTTTGGTGATCTTCCACATTCTTCATTTCTCACTTCAAAATCATTATTTCTGAGCCGTTGAAACCATCTTTTCAAATGAAAACAAAAACTTAATGCTTTCCACAAATCATCTCTTTCTGACACAAAATTCGACATTTTTAACACGATGAAATGAAATATGATGTTGTTTGTTCGATAACTTGATGTATACTAAATATTTTTCACAGAAGTCATAGCAAAAAAACAAAACAAACAAAAAAAATAAGAGCTCGTTCACAAAACATGTTCGCTATCGAGACATTTGTATCTTGACTCTCACTTCATACCGGTAGTTTTTCTCTATTCCTTCTCGGCTTTCTCCGATGTTACTAAACATATATACGTTTATACGAAATTTCTAAATCAATATATGTTTGCATTCAGAGACATTATCGTCCGTGTATGAGTCGGTTTCAGGATACTTATTGCCAATGCCCTCAACGAAACACAACACTGTCTTGACGCGCAAATAGAGACTAGAGATATTTCGATAATAGGTTACGCATGATTCGCAACACACCTTAATCACACAACGCGTTCAGCATATGGTTATCGGGTAAAACGCAAAAAACTAACCGCCATCTGTCAATACACAAAACCACTCCTCACGACCCGTAGAGCATACATATTAAGTTTATCAAAATCGGTGAGGTAGGTCTTGAGTTATGGTGCAAAAAAAAAAAAACTAAATAATTATATATGTATATTTATATAAATACTGTAGATATTTTTACTACTAAACATCAAACTTGTCGTATTTAATATTGATTTCCGTTGGTAAAAAAAATGTGTTGCATATTTTACACCTTACCCCCATAGATCGAATATTTTTGTTCGATTGCGAAATCCAGTGCAGCCTAACCAAAATATGCATGTTCGATTGACGTGGTGTTACCCATCACAAGACCAAAAATGTAACCTATTTTGCACTGTAGCTAGTCATACAGTGAAGGGGGTTACACTTTCAACCTAAATAATACCGTTGTTGAAAATACAAAAGAAAGTGTACCAAGTGTGTATTGTGGTTGTTTTTCAACTTCTTAACCACAGTAGGTTAATTTACGAAGAATAAGCATTTCAATTATTTAGTGCAACATTTGTATGGAACCAGAAACGAACAGTGAATGGGCAACCTTAGTGTTGCTATCTGCTATCTGCCAACTGATAACTCTATCGCTCGTATGCCTAACCCATAACGTTTAGACATACGAGCGCTATTTGTGTTGTTTACAACAACTAAAAAGATTCATCTTGCCCAAAAATGGAATTAAATTATGATTATTTTCGTGCGATTATTGTGCGTCGATGAATTTAATGCCATTTTTGGCGATGAAGCTTCGTCAAGGACCAGTGTTTATCGACGGTATAGTGAATTAAACGGAGGTCACATTTCACTCCAAGGCGAATTTCATGAAGGTCGCGTGTTGTTCCGGAAACTATTGGTGCTGTGCACCAACTGATATTTCAAGATCGTCGTGTGACCTATCGAGAAATTGAGACAATCTTAGGCATTAGTAGGACCAGTGTTGCCAGTATTGGGGATTTTTCCCCAAATTGAAGATATTTTTTCGTGAATGGGGACGACACTAAGTAGGACCAGCATACATTTAATATTGCATGGACATTGTCCAAACGGCTCGTGCCGTTTGGTCGAAAGAAATGCTTTTTATACCCTGTGCCACACTGTGGAACAGGGTATTATAAGTTAGTGCATATGTTTGCAACACCCAGAAGGAGACGAGATAGACACATGGTGTCTTTGGAAGAAATGCTCAGGGTGGGCTCCTGAGTCGATATAATCATGTCCGTTTGTCCGTGAACACATTTTGTAATCAAAGTCTAGGTCGCAGTTTTAGTCCAATCGACTTCAAATTTGGCACAACTATGTGTTTTTGTTCAGAATAGAACCCTATTGAGTTTGGAAGAAATCGGTCCAGATTTAGATATAGCTTCCATATATATATTTCGCCCGATATGGAATTATATGGCCCCAGAAGCCAGAGTTTTACCCTAGGTTAGGTTAGGTTAGGTTATGTGGCAGCCCAATGTATCAGGCTCACTTAGACTATTCAGTCCATTGTGATACCACAGTGGTGAACTTCTCTCTTATCACTGAGTGCTGCCCGATTCCATGTTAAGCTCAATGACAAGGGACCTCCTTTTTATAGCCGAGTCCGAACGGCGTTCCACATTCCAGTGAAACCACTTAGAGAAGCTATGAAACCCTCAGAAATGTCACCAGCATTACTGAGGTGGGATAACCCACCGCTGAAAAACTTTTTGGTGTTCGGTCGTAGCAGGAATCGAACCCACGACCTTGTGTATTCAAGGCGGGCATGCTAACCATTGCACCACGGTGGCTCCCTAAATTTTGCTTAAAATTTTGCACAAGAAGAACAATTAGTACTATAGTCAAGTGGGTCAAATTTTATTGAAATCGGTTCAGATATGGACTTATATTCGCCCGATATGGACTTATATGGCCCCAGAAGCCAGAGTTTTACCCTAGGTTAGGTTAGGTTAGGTTATGTGGCAGCCCAATGTATCAGGCTCACTTAGACTATTCAGTCCATTGTGATACCACAGTGGTGAACTTCTCTCTTATCACTGAGTGCTGCCCGATTCCATGTTAAGCTCAATGACAAGGGACCTCCTTTTTATAGCCGAGTCCGAACGGCGTTCCACATTCCAGTGAAACCACTTAGAGAAGCTATGAAACCCTCAGAAATGTCACCAGCATTACTGAGGTGGGATAACCCACCGCTGAAAAACTTTTTGGTGTTCGGTCGTAGCAGGAATCGAACCCACGACCTTGTGTATTCAAGGCGGGCATGCTAACCATTGCACCACGGTGGCTCCCTAAATTTTGCTTAAAATTTTGCACAAGAAGAACAATTAGTACTATAGTCAAGTGGGTCAAATTTTATTGAAATCGGTTCAGATTTAGATATAGCTCCCATATATATATTTCACCCGATATGGACTAATACGGTCCACAGTGTCGTGTTTTCATATAAACGGTGGCCAAAAATAGAAAGAGTTATCGTAGAAGAATGAAAATTGGTACACATTATTATTATAAGTAGGAAAGAAAAAAAAACGAAGTGAAATGAAAAAACCTTATATTTTCCATAATTGTTCTTGGAATTGAACCAAATTTGGCTCGATTTAGCTCTGATATATTACTGATAACTCTGGTGAGTTATATGAAATTATCTCAAAGGACACGCCCACCTCCCATATATCCTGAAATCAACAAAAAATTATATTTTCCAAAATTATTCTTGGAATTGAACCAAAGTAGGCTTGATTTGTCCTTGATGACTTTTTGATTAGTATATTTAATTTCATTTAATTATCTTACAAAATACGTCTACATCCCATATGTCCTTGATACAAAATAAGAAAATCATTTTCTATATTATAAATATATATTTTTTATACCCTCCACCATAGGATGGGGGTATATTAACTTTGTCATTCCGTTTGTAACACATCGAAATATTGCTCTAAGACCCCATAAAGTATATATATTCTGGGTCGTGGTGAAATTCTGAGTCGATCTAAGCATGTCCGTCCGTCCGTCCGTCTGTCCGTCTGTCCGGCTGTCCGTCCGTCTGTGGAAATCACGCTAACTTCCGAACGAAACAAGCTATCGACTTGAAACTTGGCACAAGTAGTTGTTATTGATGTAGGTCGGATGGTATTGAAAATGGGCCATATCGGACCACGTTTACGTATAGCCCCCATATAAACCGATCCCCAAATTTGGCTTGCGGAGCCTTCCGGAGCAGCAAAATTCATCCGATCCGGTTGAAATTTGGTACGTGGTCTAAGTATACGGTCTCTAACAACCATGCAAAATTGGTCCATATCGGTCCATAATTATATATAGCCCCCATATAAACCGATCCCCAGATTTGACCTCCGGAGCCTCTTGGAGGGGCAAAATTCACCCGATCCGGTTGAAATTTGGTACCTGATGTTAGTATACGGTTTCCAACAACCATGCAAAAATTGGTCCATATCGGTCCATAAATATATATAGCTCCCATATAAACCGATCCCCAGATTTGACCTCCGGAGCCTCTTGGAGGAGCAAACTTCATCCTACCCGATTGAAATTTGGTACGTGGTGTTAGTATATGGTCTCTAACAACCATGCAAAAACTGGTCCATATCGGTCCATAATTATATATAGCTCCCATATAAACCGATCCCCAGATTTGACCTCCGGAGCCTCTTGGAGGGGCAAAATTCATCCGATCCGTTTGAAATTGGGTACCTGATGTTAGTATACGGTCTCTAACAAGCATGCAAAAATTGGTCCATATCGGTCCATAATTATATATAGCTCCCATATAAACCGATCCCCAGATTTGAACTCTGGAGCCTCTTGGATGAGCAAAATTCATCCGATCCAATTGAAATTTAGTACGTGGTGTTAGTATATGGTCTCTAACAACCATGCAAAAATTGGTCCATATCGGTCCATAATTATATATAGCTCCCATATAAACCGATCCCCAGATTAAACCTCCGGAGCCTCTTGGAGGTGCAAAAGTCATCCGATGCGGTTGAAATTTGGTACATTTCGTTAGTATATGGCCTCTAACAGCCATGTAAAAATTGTCAAATTTCATTACTATAGAAAGTTTTGTCAAAATTTCATTTCCATAGAAAGTTTTGTAAAAAGTTTATTTCTATAGCAATGTTTGTCAACATTTTATTTCCATAGAAAATTTTGTCAAAATTTTATTTCTATAGAAAATTTTGTAAAAAATTTATTTCTGTAGAAAATTTTGTCAACATTTTATTTCTATAGACAATTTTGTCAACATTTTATTTCTATAGAACATTTTGTCAACATTTTATTTCTATAGAAAATTTTGTCAACATTTTATTTCTATAGAAAATTTTGTCAAAATTTTATTGCTATAGAAAATTTTGTCAACATTTTACTTCCATAGAAAATTTTGTCAACATTTTATTTCTATAGAAAATTTTGTCAAGTTTTTATTTCTATAGAAAATTTTGTCAAAATTTTATTTCTATAGAAAATTTTGTCAAACTGAATTATATACGTATTTAATCGGCTTTTTTTTGTTTAATATATACTCCTTATGGACTAACTCACAATTTAGAAGACAGTGTTAAAAAGTTTTACGATACCTTGCCATCGGCAAGTGTTATCGCAACCCAAGTAATTCGATTGTGGTTGACAGCCTTTAGTAGAAGTTCCTACGCAATCCATGGTGGAGGGTACATAAGATTCGGCCTGGCCGAACTTACGGCCGTATATACTTGTTTTCATTTGCCAATTACTATTATTATATTTAATAAGAGATAGGAAACATCTATTTTTCAAATTCATTATTATTGATTAACAAAATATTAAGGAAATGATTAAATAAATAAAACTAAATATTTTTCCTTATTCACTAAAGCTGTCATTATCCGTATCACTCGATTCGTACGGACTCAAAAAATTTTCTGCAATTATAATTTCAGAACATTCCTCAGTATTGGATTCACTTTGGATAAGAAATTGAGTTATTTCATTATAATTCTTAGCCTTCTTATTATTTGCTTTTCTATGAATAGTAATATTTGGTTCAGACTGCAAAATCATTCTTTCAATTAAATCTTATTGGTTGACTCACGACTATTTTTTTCTGGTATGATTTAATCGGGTCTTTCTAAAAACTTTACGAGTTGCTTCTATAGCTTCCTCCGACAGCATTCCAACAGGCATTTTGGAATGTTTTATGAATTCTACACTATGAACAAGAATTTTATGAACTGTAGCTGGCATGTAATACCAAGCGTAATTTGTCGAATTTCCACCTGTCTCGACACTGAAAATTTAAAGAATAAATGAAAGGGGGATGAACGGGGACGCGAAACTAAATTTTTTTTTTACTCTACACACTTGCCCAAATATTATATTAAAATATTAAAAAAGTGTTTTTTGGTGTTTTTTTCTTACACTCCACTGAACTTGAATGTTTTTTTAACAAACTTCGATTTTCGCTTTTTGTTTATATTCGGTGTAACGGTAAACCCCATATGATCCACCAAACGAGCCAAAATAGCTAGTTGCCTTTTCATTATATTCTAACACGTTTATCCAATTCTAAATTATACTGCTTTACCGACAATTTTTATTTTAACTTACCGAATTAAATTTGGGTAACTTTTATAATATTTATATATCGATATTTTTACTAGAACTATTAACTTTGAATGCTAATAACTTTTTGGAAATATAAAATTTTTTAAAAATTCCTTTTGATCTAACATAAATAAAGTGTTGTTTGTAAAACGAAATCAACCATTTTTAAAAACTAGTATAGTGATATTTTTGATTTTTGGCCGCCCTCACGACACTGTGCGGTCCCAGAGCCAGAGTTTTACCCCAATTTGGTTGAAATTTTGCACTAGGGGTACAATTAGTAGTGTAGTCAAGTGTGCCAAATTTTATTGAAATCGGTTCAGATTTAGATATAGCTCCCGTATATATCTTTCGCCCGATATGGACTAATACGGTCCCAGAAGCCAGAGTTTTACCCCAATTTGGTTGAAATTTTGCACTAGGAGTATAATTAGTAGTGTAGTCAAGTGTGCCAAATGTAGTTGAAATCGGTCCAGATTTAGATATAGCTCCCATATATAGCTTTCGCCCGATTTACACTCATATGACCATAGAGACCAATTTTTAACTCCGATTTAGTTGAAATTTTGCACAGGGAGTAGAATTAGCACTGTAGCTATGCGTGCCGAATTTGGTTGAAATCGGTTCAGATTTAGATATAGCTCCCATATTTATGTTTTTCTGATTTCGACAAAAATGGTCAAAATACCAACATTTTCCTTGTAAAATCGCCACTGCTTAGTCAAAAGTTATAAAAATGACTCTAATTTTCCTAAACTTCTAATACATATATACCTAGCGATAAATCATAAATAAACTTTTGCGAAGTTTCCTTAAAATTGCTTCAGATTTAAATATTTCCCATATTTATACCCTGTGCCACACTGTGGAACAGGGTATTATTTTTTAATAACATTGTGTTCCACCTGAGTGCATTAGCCGACTTAAATTTTGAGTCTATAGATTTTGTAGAAGTCTATCAAATTCTGTCCAGATCGAGTGATATTTAAATGTATGTATTTGGGACAAACCTTTATATATAGCCCCAACATATTTGACGGATGTGATATGGTATCAAAAAGTGGTGGAGGGTATAATAAAGTCGGCCCCGCCCGACTTTAGACTTTCCTTACTTGTTACTTAAGCATTTTTCACTAAAATTAAATATTTATACTTTTATTTTTATATTTATTTATTTATAAATAAAAAAACACCACAGGTAAAACAGAAAAATAATCAAATTTGTAATTAATTTAAAATATTATAAGACACATAAATACACCCTCAAAAAAATCGCTTCTCTAACAAACTTATTTTGCAGGAAGCACGTATATTATTGAATATTGCCGAAACATTATTATGTTTGTTTTACGTGAACATATTACGTGTTTTGTGCATTTTGAGCCCAAAAATATTATATGCTTGGAAGAAGTTTCTCCCAAAGAAGATTGTGCTCAAAACAATTTCTTTCTGCCTAATTGAATATTCCCTCATATCTTTCTCACTTCCACGAGATTTGCTGGTTCTTAGCACCTTTTTCTGTATTACAAACAATGTTGACGAAATTATTCAATTTTACAAATTTTTTAAATTTTATGTTTCGCCTGGACGGAGAATCGAACCGAGGACCTTACAGTTTGTAAGTCAACACACTATCCACTGGGCTACGTTGCTGTTATAGTCACCAGTAGACAATTATCGTTATAAGTTACATTTATATAGCATCCCAGCAAAAAAATTTGGAAGTTCTTCCAAAGGCACAGCTTTAAAAGCACTTCCAAAAGATGTCTCCCAAAGATGTTCTTTATTTTAACTACACGGGAAGTTCTTTTAATTAAATTGTTTATAAATCGCTTTTTTTCTAATTTTTAATGGGTAAATTTAATTTTTTGTTTCAAAAAGGTTAAAAACAGAGGAAGCATTAGTAAAATGGTACAAAGTATTGAAAATTTGTCGAAAAAATTTCTAAATCCATTTAAGAAATATTGCGAATTTTTCGAAAAATTTTAATTCAAACGTTTCACCCAAGCGTTAGAATGCATTAAAAATCATAAAAAAATTATAAAAATTTTAATTTCGCAAAATATAACAACATTTTTTAATTCACATCCAAAACAGTGAATTCGAATTACAGCTTAAGAACTGATGCAAATTCAGTGCAACGGCTGTTGAAATAGTGGACATCCGTCCTATGACAAGCCCATGATAAATTCATGGTTTCTGCGCCACTATTGCACTACTTCCGGATCCAAAAAGAACATTTTCACTATTTGTTGGCGACGCTTTTTTGCTGGGAGAGTTTACAGCACCCACGAGCCAATGCAAACATAACATTATTTGACAGAAACGTACATTAGTTGGCCACGTGGAGTAGTGGTTAGCATGTCTGCCTTGCTTGCAAAGTGTCGTGGGTTCAATCCCTGCTACGGCCGAACACCATTTTTTTTACATATATTCAAAAAATATAAACGAAATCGACTGAGCTTTTGAATAAAATATTATTTTTGTTATTGCAAAAATAACAATTTTGTACCAAAGAATGTTTGTATAAAAGTTTAACATTTTTCTACACGGTCGTAAAAAACTGTTTTTCATAATGTTCATAAAGTAATACAATATGTTTGGGACATATATGTTAATATGTTAGAACATACTATGTTTGGGACATTACATTTCCTTAAATATAATATCTCTGGATGCAAACATATATATGTTTGAAAACGATATACTTTTTTATTTCACGTTATACTTTTTATTTCTATACTTTTTTATTTCAAAAATATTTCGGTATCACAGTGTTCGCTCGCATACAAAACGAAAATCAGCTGAAAATCAATACGAACTAAAACGTAATGTTACCACTAAAATTGGATTTCTCTAACCTTTCGTTTTTTGGAAATGGCATTCATAAATAAGGAAAAACCCTAATGATTGATAAATTTGTTAACGCTTTTTAGGGCAAATATGTGATAATTATTAATTATAAAAATTTACATCGATCTTATTTTCTCTGTAACCGCCATACAGACGGAAATTCTAAAATTTGTAAATGTTACCAATAATGAGTCAATCTTGAACTTCGTATGGCACTAGAGACATTTTTGCAATTTTTAACTCCAATTTTTTTCCTTCAAACTACGAATTTTTTTAACAAACGAAAATAGTTAATTATGTTGAATAAATTTTCTTGAATTTGTCGAAAAATATTTACTTAAATTTGTAAAATCGGCGTGAGATCGATGTTTCCTACAAAGTTTATTTTAAATTTTCCAAAACTATTCAAATTTTTCTAAAATGAACCAAAAATTTCCTTCACTGTTTTCTCAGAGTACCGTTCGTTCATATATCACTACTTTTCTAGAAAGCCAAGTCCATAAGCGTAACATAAAATCACCTGCATTTCCGTCTCATGATATCCTTGAAATTCAAGAAAAACTTTTTTTCGACTCGGACTATCACAAAATGGAGATTTACTTCGTCCATGAACATGTCTAGTTGATTTGGCGAAATTGAAAAAAGCTTCTCAGAATGCCAGATTCAGTATACGCATACAGCCTGTAACAAAGACTCTTCTAAAAATATTGTAAAAATTAAGATACTATAAAAGCGGATATCGGTGCAAAACAACCAGAGGTACTAAATTACTCGCGGAGGCAGGATGATGAAGTATTGAAAAAGGTGCTATGTATATTACCGCATTTTCCATTCCTGGATAGTGTGTTTGCTCCGTCTGGAAAAGTAAAAATTAAAAGATCATGGAATCTAATAATTTCTTCTACATTGTTTGTATTACAAAAAAAAAGTCCTCTAGAAGTGAGTAAGATATGAGGGAAAGTAAAATTAACAAGACAATTCAAAACAAAAAAATAGTTAGTATTTATTAAATTTTTTCACATCCTGCAAGAGATTCCACGTTTATGAAAAAAAGCTTTTGTTAATTCCACTCGACCTATATACTCCCATAAGGTTTTGTGAAATGTCTGTATCACGTAGAATTAAATGTTAAACGCAAAGTGTGTCATAATATATGATTAAGTCGCTTCAGTAGCACCAGGTAGTATGTATAAATAAAGATTTTAGGACCACAAAAATCCTTTTACATAAGTATAAACTTACAGTCATTCATCGTTAAATATTTATAGAGGCTGATAGATATCTTCTCTACACCCTAAAAAAAACGCTTCTGTAACATATACCCCAAACACATTTTGCTTCAAACATATATATTTTCAGGATTGGTCCAAACAAAATATTGTTTGTATTGTTCAAACATATTCTATTTCACCTTACGACATACACTGGTAGTAAAAAATTTTAATGAAATTTTCTTTGCGTGGATATATTTTTAAGGCGCCAATTGGTTACTTTCATTATTTTACTTGCAGCATAGTCTCTAGGTCTCTCTTTCTAAACACATATATGTTTATATGCTATTTGCAAATTAATATATGTTTGCATCTAAGCATATTATATTTACAAACATTTTATGTCCCAAACATAATATGTTCTAACATATTAACATAAACGTCCCAAACATGTTATGCTAGTTTATGAACATTATAAAACTTGAGTTCCAAACATATAATTTTTACACCCAA
The DNA here is from genome assembly GCF_050003625.1 of Haematobia irritans. NCBI lineage: Eukaryota > Metazoa > Arthropoda > Insecta > Diptera > Muscidae > Haematobia > Haematobia irritans. The sequence continues at coordinate 83,088,574 of NC_134398.1, forward strand.
ACATATGAAAAACAGTCTTCTTCATCCGTGTAGATATCGAGGCATTTTTCACATATCCCCAATGTGGATTTCTGTCATCTGAAATCGCATGAACTTTTTAATAAGCGAAGGATTTTGTACTTACATTCAGTTTTTGTTTTTGTTTGAGACTTCGTTATTTATTTAACCGTCAATTTTTTACGACTCAATGGCAAAAACATGATTTTAATTCACCTCATGGAAAAAGTTATACACGCAAATACATTTTACCTGTTTTGTTACATTTTATATTCCGCAATGCAATCCATTATTGCGGCAAACCCTGTGTGAAACTTCTAAGGATATGGCCACACTAAGTAAATATTCGACCACAATGTGTGCCAAACATTTGTCGTGAAGCACTTTCGAAACATATAGATACCTTGATTGGAAAATACTCCTATTAGGATGTAATACATCCAATATCAGCTAAAAATGTTTGCTGGTTCGACTGCGATGAATCCTTCATTGTCTAGTGTAACCATACCATACCAAATACACTATACTCTCCTTATTTTTTAAAAAGTTCACTTTGGGAAAATTGAGAAAAACTGCGTAGGATAGTTTTTATTTGTTATTTCCTTTGCTTATAATGTCGTCGATTTGTTTGATCCCCTAAGAAAAACGTCTTAATAAATGTCTACCCATTTTAGCATTCTTTTTCTTTTCTTTTAGACTGAAACACATCATAATTTTGGATCAATTTCATTATCTCCCGTCTCTTATATAGAGCAAGAGTCAGTTGTTCTCAATTTTTTCTCCCACTGTGTAATATTGATGTCTTTTGTAAACTCGCTCTCACTCTGTTGCCACGTTTTACACCGTGTATACACACAACAAATTATCACCAAAATTTTTTCACTTAAACACTTAATTGAATTTGGAAACGGATTCAATTAATATGTTAATTGATTCAATTAATTATTTAATCAAATCCGAATAAAAACCAATTAAAAAAATGATTGATATTTGTTACGTTTCCAATTAAAATATTAATTGATTTAATCAATTCGGGAATAATTTTCAATTACAAACGTGATTGAAAAAATGTCCGTTTCCAATTACACATGTGATTGATCCAATCACCTTTGTGATTGAATTTGAATAGTTTTGAGCAATGGAAAGAGCGAAAAGAAAACAAGAGAATGGGTATTTATTCAACAATGTATGATGGAGAGATCTGTCTATGGAAGCAACTCGTAACGAATGGTTGGGTTTTTGTTTTTCGAGTAAATTGAAAAACATGATTGGCAACATTCTGTCTGCTGCATTCAAAATGTGTGCATAAATATTTTAAACGCAACAACAAATCATAGCAAAGGGTTAAAATAAATAAAGTGTGCAACAAATATAATATAAATCTGAAAATAATAAAAATATGTATTTTCCATTTATATTTGTTTATATCCTCCACCATAGGATGGGGGTATATTAACTTTGTCATTCCGTTTGTAACACATCGAAATATTGCTCTAAGACCCCATAAAGTATATATATTCTGGGTCGTGGTGAAATTCTGAGTCGATCTGAGCATGTCCATCCGTCCTTCCGTCCGTCCGTCTGTTGAAATCACGCTAACTTCCGAACGAAACAAGCTATCGACTTGAAACTTGGCACAAGTAGTTGTTATTGATGTAGGTCGGATGGTATTGCAAATGGGTCATATCGGTCCACTTTTACGTATAGCCCCCATATAAACGGACCCCCGAAATTTGGCTTGCAGACCCTCTAAGGGAAGCAAATTTCATCCGATCCGGCTGAAATTTGGTACATGGTGCTAGTATATGATCTCTAACAACCATGCAAAAATTGGTTGACATCGGTCCATAATTATATATAGCCCCCTTATAAACCGATCCCCCGATTTGGCTTGCGGAGCCTATAAGAGAAGTAAATTTTATCCGATCCGGCTGAAATTTGGTACATGGTGTTAGTATATGGTCTCTAACAACCATGCAAAAATTGGTCCACATCGGTCCATAATTATATATAGTCCCCATATAAACCGATCCCCCGATTTGGCTTGCAGAGCCCCTAAGAGAAACAAATTTCATCCGATCCGGCTGAAATTTGGTACATGATGTTGTATATGGTATCCAACAACCATGCAGGAATTGGTTCCTATCAGTTCATAATTATATATAGCTCCTATATAAACCGATCCCCATATTTGACCTCCGGTGCCTTTTGGAGAAGCAAAATTCATCCGATCTGGTTGAAATTTAGTACGTGGTGGTAGTATATGATATTTAACAACCATGTGAATTGAAATTTGTGGATGGCAGTCTTTCGTAGAACTTTCTTCGCAATCCGTGGTGGAGGGTACAAAAGATTCGGCCTGGCCGAACTTACGGCCGTATATACTTGTTTCTATTTCAAGAATTTGCAAAGTATCATCAATATAATACCAAATAACATATTACATTGCTTTCTCATTATTTTTGTCTTTGATAGGTTCAAATTTTAATAGACGATTTCAATGTGTGGAAATTTTGGAAAGGAATTGCTACTAAAATTAAATTACCGAGCTCCTTAATACACCTTTGTATGATTAAAGACTACAACTGCAAAAGAAGTTTATAAATTTGCAACCTGGAACTAAGAATTGAACTTGATATTCATGTTTAACAAAATCAAGTTTTAATTGAACAAAATTAAATTCGAATTATTCAGTTTACTTTCAGAAAAACTAATTTAGCTTACAGGCTGCTGATTTATTGGAAATCTAGGCGCATCTACATATCAGAAGGAACAGGCTGACATGGTTATTATGATAAGGAAGATAATGATTTATATAGTTTATTTTTTTTTCACCCTATAGTTGTTATTGATAGTAATTGTATGTGTAAGTTATGTTAGAATAAAACACTCAAATGACAAGAACCAAATTTATTTGTCTATTGCATATATTTATACCCTAAACCACATAGTGGTTTGGGTATAATAAGTTTGATCGGCCAAAAAATGTGCCTACCAAAAATATTGATTTTAGACCCCATAAAATATATACCGATCGACTCAGAATCACCTCCTGAGTGGATCTAGCGGTTGGTGTCCGTCCGTCCGTCCGTCCGTCTGTCCATGTATTTGTTGTTCACAGGATTCCGGTCGATTAACCGATTTTGATGAAATTTGGTACAGGGAGTTTTTTGGGCACAAGGACGAACGCTATTGAATTTGGAAGAAATCGGATCAAATTTAGATATAGCTCCCATATATATGTATCGCCCGATTTCGACAAATGGGGTCACGTTGCGCGTTTTTGCAAACGCATCGTCACCAAATTTGGCAAAAGGTAATCTTTTCCGTCGCCCTTCAAGTCTGCAAAATTTCATCCAAATCGGTTCAGATTTAGATATAGCTCCCATATATTTGTACCGCCCGATTTTTCTAAATTTGGCCATAAAACTCTTATTTATCAACCGATCTGACCCAAATTTGGCTAAATGTAGTCTTCTATAGCACTTACTATATGTGCAAAAAATCATCGAAATCGGTTCAGATTTAGATATAGCTCCCATATATATGTATAGCACGATTTTCCCAAATTTGGCCATAGAACCCTTATTTATTAACCGATCTGACCCAAATTTGGCTAAATGTAGTCTTCTATAGCACTTACTATATGTGCAAAAAATCATCGAAATCGGTTCAGATTTAGATATAGCTCCCATATATATGTATAGCACGATTTTCCCAAATTTGGCCATAGAACCCTTTATATTAACCGATCTTACTAAAAGTTTGCTAGATTCAGTCCTCTATAGTACTAACTATATGTTCAAAATTTCATCGAAATCGGTTCAGATGTAGATATAGCTCCCATATATGTATCACCCGATTTGGAAAAATTCGCCCCTAATAACCTTATGTTTGACCATACAGGCCTCATTTCTTAACTGATCTTACTCAAATCTTGCACAAGGTAACCTTTTGTGGTATTAATCAAACCCGCAATATTATGCAATTTGGTTCAGATTTAGATATAGTTTCCATATATATGCATCGCTCTATTTTCCCAAATTTGGCCATAATACTCTTATTTATTAACCAATGTTACTCAAATTTCAAATTTTGATGTACTAGCCGATCGTATTTATACGTACTTGTAGCTTTTACATAAGAATATTGCTCGATTTTTACAAATTTTGATTTGTTACCCACACTAATTTAACGATTTTCTCTTTTTTAATAATGGGCTCAATATTAGTGGCATACTAACTCCGTAGTGTTGCTAGAAGTAGGAGAAATTCCCTATATGTAGGGTTTTTCTAATACAGTCGACTCCGCTTTAGCGCAATGCGCTTTACTGAAAAACCTCGGATAACTGAAATCGATCGCATTCCCCAGTTGTTTTTTCTGTCCATTTCATTTAAATTACTCCGCTTTAGTGAAACTCCGCTTAACTGAAAAAATCGGATTACTGAAAAGTTTTTTGTGTTCAAATGAGTTTCGTCACATTAGTATGACTTCGCTTTACTGAAAATGCCACATTCTCGCTATTGAGAGAGAGTACATTTTCTTCTCCGTATTGAGAACGCTTTATTTCAAGTGAAGATGGCACTTTCAAAACAGTTTAAATCACTCTGTAAATAAAATCAACTGAAAGGTAAAATTGTAGATGGCACACACACGGAATCAAACACCTTGTTTTTATTATTTTATGTACATAGCATTGGCCATAAGTTCGGTTAACTGAAATTGAGTGGATTTTTTTCCAGTTATACGGAGTCCGCTTTACTAAAACTTTTTCAGTTATCCGAAGTTCGCATTACTGGAAGTTTTTTTCAGTTATCCGTAGTCCGCTTTAGCAAAAACTTCGGATAACTGAAATTAAATGGCTGCATTTTTAACGTTTCAGTAAAGCGGAGTCGACTGTATTTAGCGTCTTGTAGGGACGTAGGGCCACAATGTAGGACATTTTCACTCAACATAATTTGTAATAATTTTTACATTTTGGTGGCTCTAGAGGAGGAAATTAGAAGCCGGCAAGGCTTGATCTTTAATAATGTGTGGTAAACTTTATTCCTGCACCCTCAAAAAAAATCGCTTCTTTAACATATGTTCCAAACATATTTTGCAGGAAGCACATATATTATTGCATACTGCCGAAACATTAATATGTTTGTTTTATGTGAACATATTATATGTTTGGAAGCATTTTGAGCCAAAAATATTATATGCTTGGAAGAATTTTTCCCAAACACGATTGTGCTCATTCCCTAACATACTCGTAATTTTCACTTCCACGAAATTTTTTAGTTATTGGAACCCTTCTCTGTAATACAAATAATGTTGAAGAAATTATTCACTTTTATAAATTTTTTAAATTTTACCTTTCGCCTGCACGGAGAATCGAACCGAGGACCATACAGTTTGTAAGCCAACACACTATCCACTGGGCTACGTAGCTGTTATAGTCACCAGTAGATAATTATCGTTTTAAGTTACATTTATATAGCATAGTTTGCAGCGCCCACGAGCCCATGCAAACATAACATTATTTAACAGAAACATACATTTGTTTGCCACGTGGAGCAGTGGTTAGCATGTCTGACTTGCATGCAAAGGGTCGTGGGTTCAATCCCTGCTCCGACCGAACATTTTTTTTTTTTTTTTTTTTTTTTTAATTTACACATTTATATTTATATTAATTCTTTTTTAAATGAAACTTCGAAATGTGTGTTATTAAAGATTTATAGTCAGTAACAGTGCTTGATATAAACGAAATTGACTGTTTTTTGGATAAAATATTATTTTTTATTGCAAAAATAACAATCTTGTAATAAAAACTGTTTTTGTACAAAACTTTAAAATTTGGAAGGAATTCAAAAACTAACAAAAGAAGAACGTGGAGTCGAGTATAAACATACATACATAATTTTATAATATAAACATAAATTTATTTAGGAGTGAACAGTTTTTTACTAGCATTTAACACCATCGCTCTAAAATTCCTTTTATTTTTCTTTAATAATTCATTGTAAAGAAAATAAACTTTTTAAATTGTTTTAGCTGTAAAACTCGAACTTAATGCCCGCTTTTATATTTGATGGTGTCCGTCAACTCCTCGTGGACTACTTTTTAATAAAGAGGAACTAAAGTTTGTTTTTTTACATTTTACTGTGTAATTTTTGACTATTTCCTCCTTATTTCATTTTACTGTCCCAACTCTAAAAAGAGTATAGTGCCCTTTCGTTATTTTTATGAAGACCCCTGATTTCTTTTAACGAACCAAGAAAAAAATTGTGCCCATAATGCCAAAATGATAAACAAAACACATGTCCACACATACATAAAATGCTGCTCTCAAGGCGAAAACATAAGCTGTTTGTTTTTCAAATGTCTATTCTCTTGGTTCAGAATGTATATTCTCTTTATTCAAATTAAATAATATTTAGACTTAAACATATCACATTTTTGGCCTTATCATAAAACAGTTTTCCGAAACAACATACAACCGGTTTCACTGAAATTATTCTCTTTTGACTCTTTTGCTGTGTTATATTGATATCTTTCGTCAACTCTCCCGGTTTCCATCTCTATTTCTCTCTATACTCTCTCTGTCGCTTTGAATAAAATATCACAAAATATGTATGTTTAGTCGAAATTTGTAAATTTATATATGTTTGTATTCACACATATGATTTTTATGAAACATTCATGCCCCAAACATAATATATTCTAACATATTAACATAGATGTCCCAAACATTTAGTGTTAGTTTAGGAACATTACATGTTCGCACTTAAATATATTGTGGTTTAAAATCGTGCCCGAAACACATTTTGTTTATATCGGAACATATGAAAAACATATTTTTCTAACAGTGTGTAGAAAATTTTGTCAACATTTTTTTTCTATAGAACATTTTGTCAAAATTGTATTTCTATAGAAATTTTTTTCAAAATATTATTTCTACACAAATTTATCCACAGAAATTTTATTTCTGTGGAATTTTTTCTCAAAATTTTATTTCTATAGAATTTATTGTCAAAACTTTATTTCTATAGAAAAATTTCTCACAAAAATTTGTTTATAGAAACTTTTTCCAAAAATTTTATTTTTATAGAGATGTAACAAAAAAGGTTACTAATTTGGGTAGAATTCTACCAACTGTGGCAACCGTGGTGGTAATACAAATTTATATTGTAAGTTATATACGTTGCATATTCATGATTTAAGATAATAAAGTACTTAGAACTATTTTTGTTTTGTAAAATTTTTTAAATTTAACGAAAAGTATAGTAGGGAAAATTGTTTGGGAATGTATGGGAAAGTAGGGAACTTTTTTTGTCCTTGTAGGGAAAACCGAACATTTTCCCTGGCAACATTGACTATGAGCTATAGTCAGATTGACACAAAGCACCCATAGACATGTACTCCTTAATTTTCTTAAATATGTAACTGCGGTTTATCTCCCAGACCTATATGTTACCCCACAAATGCCTATAATTACTAATTCTGTAATGGTGGTTTAGGGTATGATATAGTCTGCCCCGCCCGACTTTCTACTTTACTTACTTGTTTATAAGAAACACATATTTTCTATTATTTCAAATAAAACTAAATATGATTTTTGGGGGCGCAATATATAAATTTTTGATTGAAATTTATAGCCAATTTCAATCAATTATTTAATCGAATGAATCAAATAGTTGATTGATTTTTGTCGCGAAATTAATTAAAATTTTAATTGATTTGATTAAATCTGTGATTGAATTTTATGTTAAAAATCAATCACGTTTTTAATTGATTAAATCACACAATTAATTGATTCCGTGACAAAAGTCAATTAAATTTTTAATTGAAAATCGTGTTGGTTTTCAATCAAAGTTGGTGATTGATACTATCATTTTCGTGATTAAAGACATTTCAATTAAAAAAATGATTGAATCCTCGATTTTCCTGATTGAAATTAAACAAAAATTTTGTGTGTAGAGAAAGTGAAATCGATGCATCCCATTTGTACTGCTCGTGGATCGAAGAAATTGTCCAAGAATTGAAGCCTACACTGAAAAACGTTTGCCCGGTTCCTAAATTTTTTTCGTTACACTAAATATTTTTATACTGATTGCCAGCCAAAGAATTGGAGAATGGATATAGGGCACAATTCTCTTTGAGGTATGAGTTTTGGAGACTAGGAGACAAATTTCAATTCATTCGTTATTTTTCCTGCTTTTTTCTCCATGTACTATCAGAGCCCTTTAAAAACGTGTTAACGACTACTTAAAGCTATAAATTTAGACTAGACGTCAAGTAGAAATTATCCTGTGTTTCAAGTGAAACATTTCTTTAAAATAATGTATTACAAGACATTTCCTAGTTTTGAAGATATGACAAATTTAAAAGTTCCATAAATTATTTAATTTGGATTGTTGACCTGTGTTTAACTATATTTTTAGTTTTAGTCCAGCTCGAGGTCATTAATGAAAAAACTCCAGATGTTTTTTATTTGAGTTTTATTTTATTGAAGCCAATATTTTGATTTGACATCGTCAATCTTCATCAGGGCCAGGTACTAAACAAATATATAACAAAAATATCACATTTTTATTTTAACATTGCAAACATTTAAGTGTGTAATAAGTACATTAAATAAAACAAGAGTGAATTGCACTTTACTGTTTTATGACACCTTACTGGCTAACTTTCGTTGTCGATCTCTGTATATGTGTGAACATCCATCTGTATCAGTTTTGTAATTAAGTCTCTTCTCCGATGGAACGTCAATAATATGTAGCATTTCTAAAGTGAATCTCTTATTATGGTGTCTCTCTTCAGCTAAAATGTCAACTTGGGTCAACTTTGGTTTATGTCCAGCCAATGCACAGTGGGCAGCGAGTGCAGTTTTTTGTTCCAAAGGACGGTCAATAGCCTTTACGTCAGATTTGTGAGCTGATAGTCTAGTTTTAAGTTTCGCTTTTGTTGTGCGAACATATATTTTATTACATGTGTTCAACTCGTCGCCGCTACATTTAATCTTATAAACCACATCCGACTTTTCTTCTGTTTTTAACTTAGATTTCGTCCTACTATAAAGTTCATTGACTGTGCGATGTGTCTTCTCAGCTAACTGGTATTTTTCTTTTCCATAAATTTTGATGAATTTTTCCGAATTATTAGAGCCAAGCGCAACAAAATTTTCCTTCCTCATATTTGTTGTTTTGATCTCAGCTTAAAACCATTGCGTAGACTAAACTGCAAGAGTAGCTTAACCAACAGAGGAAAAGTATATTTGTCAAATTTATTTGGGCAAGATGGTTGGATGGACAGCCGATTCGGAATTACGACATTCCTCATCAGCATCCTCTACTTGCAGTAAAACTATCAATCAATTATCAGAATAAATTCGTGTAATTTACTAAACCCAATGTAAATTACACTCGAACTTCCTGAAAAAAGGTTTTCGATAGTCGGCTTTGCCTAAAATAAATTTTATACAAATATTGACTTTTCCTTTGCCAAAGTCAAATTATCGGTTTGAGTGCAAATACATTTGACACATATACTTTTCCTCTGTTGGTTAAGCTACTCTTGTAATTAATTCAAAGCATTGGTTTTAAGCTGAGATCAAAACAACAAAAATGATTGAGAAACAAACCAACAATAAAAAAACGAACAAATTTTCCTTCCTGTAAAGATACTCATTTTTAAGTCGAATCACTTAACTATAAGGACAAAACGACTTTATTTTAGCGACTTTTGAACAAAGAAAACATATTTATATCAGAGAAATGATTAAATTCCTGGAAGAACTAAAAAACATGAAAACGATTCGGTACACTCGTATATACAGGTACACAACAAATATTGAAGAAGATGGATCTAGAAAAGGGGAAAAATTCTAAGGATAGTTGGAGAGTAATGATGGTATTATATGAACTCTGTTTTGTTTTTTTTTTTTCTTTCAATTTCCGTATTTTATTTTTTTTCATGTATGTTTTCTAAATGAGACATTCTCTTTTTTAAATAAATTTTATAAATTTGATTTTTGCTTTTAATTAAATAATTTGTTTAAATTTAACCTAAGCTCTAATTGCGAATTTCACAACCATATGGCTTCAATTTATATTACAACTTTGCTAATTACACTTTTTAATTATATTTTTTCTTTGTTTGAATTTTAGAATGAGTAGTGAAATATTTATGAATAAAAAAACATAAAAATTCAAACGTCAATAAATATTAAGTAAACAATTAACTAATTCTATATATGTATATCAACATTTACGTTTGTATGTATATTACAATTGATTCTAGTTTTTTTTTTGTTCTATACGTGTATAATATTTGGTATAGTATTAAGTTTTTTTTTTTTTATTATTTTCATACTTATACTACATGATAATGGAGGACGAAAGTGGAGGACGATAGAAAATTGAGAGACTTTAGTTTCATTTCATTGCATTTGTTTTTCTATTATATTTAATTAATATTTATTTATTTTTTTTTCTTTTTTGGTTGCAATAAGCCCAGTTGGAAAATGAAATCATTTGTTGATTGGGTTATCAATTCCTGTTTTGTTTTGCGTTTTTTTTTCTAAGAATTATTAAATAGGATTTGACAAAATTTTACATAATATTGTGATGATGAATTATAGTCGGTCTATGATTATCTTAAGCCTCCCTTAACATTATTTAGATTAAAATAAAAGTGAAACCGTCATTTTGGTAAAGCCTCGGTGGGCATTTAACGAAAATTAACTGGGATTGAATGGACGAATTTTCGCCAAATTTGGTTTTTGGTATTAAATCGCGAGCTATGTTGTAAGTGTTTGTAACGGTACTTAATCTCTATGAAGTCGAAATCGTAATTTTCCATTGAAAATAATAAATTTTAATACAAATTTAAATTAAAAAAATCAAATAAATCGTATAAATTATATGTCCTTTAACCACATTGTCCACGAATTGTAAAAAAATACAAACTAAAATTTGGGAATAAAAAAATTGATTTGAATTAATTTACACATTTTATATTTGCTATATTGTTTTTCAAAAAAATGTTAAAACATTAAATAAAAGTGACAGCTTGGCTGAAAAATAATATTCTGAAAAATGTTGGTCATGCTCCGAAATTTTACTATACAAAGCTCCGCTATATTATTATTTAGTTCTTTATTTTTTATTTTTAATATTATTTTAAATGGGTGTTTAATGTTATGTTGTTATTGTGTCGTTGCTTTGTACCATCTAATAAGATCAAAAATATGAAAGAATACTAAATATTTCAATAAAATTCATCCCAGCAAAAGGTGGAAATCACCAACGAAACTTCGGATGTCATTTCGATTGAAATACGTTCTACTCAATGTAATTATCCAATTATATTTCCAATTTATATTTATTTATGTTACCATGACGTTAACAAATGGGGAAACTCGACTAGTACAAAAAGCAATGTGAGTGTCAGAAAACGAATGCGATCTACCGCAACCCATCAATCTACGAAAACAACCACTCAAATTATTTACCTCATGTCTCAGCAGAGTTATTTGCACGGTTGCCGCAGTTGGTAGAATTCTACAAAAAATGGTTGAAGTTTTGGTAGATTTTCAATATTTTATAGAAATAAAATTTTGACAAATTTTCTATAGAAATAAAATTTTGACAAATTTTCTATAGAAATAAAATTTTGACAAATTTTCTATAGAAATAAAATATTGACAAAAATTTGAGCAAATACTAATTTTTTTTAAATTTGGTAGATTTTTGGTAAATTTTTCTTAAAATTTTGGTAGATTTTTTTTTGGCACGAGTGGAAACCGTGGTAATTTGGCACTCTCTCAATTTTCTTAAAATGATGCCAACTACTGGTAGTTGTTGTTGAGTGCAATCACACTCAGTGTATTTATACGATCAAACTCGTTTTTTGTTAACCGAGCATTGCTGCGACGACTATTGGTTTAACACTGCAAACGAATATTGGTAAATACTAGTGGTGTTTTCATTCTTGCACACTTTACGACACTATCACACACAAATCAAGGCTTCTGGGGCTATTCTGACCCAAAACACACACTTGTGCCAAATTTGAAGTCGATTGGACTAAAACTGCGACCTAAACTTTGATCACAAAAATGTGTTCACATACAGACGGACATGGCTAGATCGACCCAGGGGCCGGCCCTGAGCAATATTGCCAAAGACACCATATGTCTATCTCGTCTCCTTCGGAGTGTTGCAAAAATATGCACTAACTTATAATCTCGAAAATGCAATGCACCGCATGAGGGAACAGGTTTTCAACGAAAATAAGAGAGGAGAAATATTATAACCGAAGGAAGTATGGAGAAATGCCAGATAGGGCTGTAAGTGAATGTTAACGTGAATTTACGTAGATACGACCAAGTGCGTTGAAGATATTTAGTTGGTTAGGTTAAGTCCATCCACGATTTTGGCCACACCATAATTTATGTTTGACGGCATAATCGATACAGCATCCTGTTAATGTCAGCAGCCTCCTTACGTTACGAGGTCCGCCAGATATCTGAAACTATGTGCGCCTCACACTAAAACCAAGAGAACATCAGCGAATACAATAATGAAATTAGTCAGAATTAGTACGACATGGCAGTAACCCAGGGAAGAGCAACAAGGCCAATTGATTTTCGGATTTACTAACAATATCAGAACTTATACGCCAAGGTTGGAACTTCAGCATACACTGACTCAAAAAAGTCTCCGTACAGAAAATTTTTGTTTTTATAAAACGATATAGTGTCAACAAATAATAAATATAGCAAACAAGTGATTGCATTCAATAGCACTATATTAGCGCGAACCGGC